>NC_048221.1:136307955-136418684 GCF_002007445.2 Ailuropoda melanoleuca | reverse complement strand
CTCTGCTGTGAGCCTGCTTCTTCCTCTCCCACTCCCCCTGCTTGTGTTCCCTCTCTCGCTGGCTGTCTCTATCTCTGTCAAATAAATAAATAAATAAAAACTTTTTAAAAAATAAATAAAAATAAAAAATAAAAAGAAATGACAAAAAAAAAAGATACATAAACTCCCCAAAGGACTCTTCCTCAACGCTACTCATAAACCCCTTTTGTTCACATTCCATAAGCCAATACTACTCATGTGGTCAATCATATACAGCGACAAAAACTGCTTTAAAAAAATAGATGTGGTTATGGTTACACAATATTGTGGATGTATTTAGTATCACTGAAGTGGTTAGAATGGTAAACTTCATGTTATACGTATTTTACCATGATAAATAAGAGATTTGGAAAATACTGAAAATGCTAAGTAGAGACATGATACATAAAAAGGACACAAACCAAAAATCTAGAGATAAAAAAATATCATATGTGAGATGAAAAATCCATTGGATGGGACCAACAGGAGACTAGAAATTGCAGAAGAAAAGACAACAGAACTTGAAGACATAGCAACAGAAATTATCCATAATGAAACACAGAGGGGAAAAGAAAACCAAAAACAGCAGACAGACTCTCAGTAAGTTGCAGGCCAACATGAAGGAACCTAACGTACATATAATTAGAAGACACCAGAGAGGGAAAAACAAAATAAAGGAAAAAAACACGTGAAGAAATAAAAGCTAGAAATTCTCTACACCGAATAAAAACTAAAACTATACAGATCAAGAGGCTCAACCAAAGCTAAAACCAAGCAGCATGAAGAAAACAACAACAGGCATATCAAATGATTAAAGCCAGTCAGAAAGGGGCGCTTGGGTGGCACGGCGGTTAAGCGTCTGCGTTCGGCTCAGGGCGTGCTCCCAGCGTTATGGGATCGAGCTCCACATCAGGCTCCTCCACTTTGAGCCTGCTTCTTCCTGTCCCACTCCCCCTGCTTGTGTTCCCTCTCTCACTGGCTGTCTCTATCTCTGTCAAATAAATAAATAAAATCTTTAAAAAAATAAAAAATAAAAAAATAAAGCCAGTCAGAAAAAGAAACCAGGAAAAAAAAAAAAAAAACACTATGAACACAGGAATAATGCTAGTCAGAAGACAGTGAAGCAACACACTTAAAGTACCAAAAGTAAAACAAACTATCAACCTAGAATACAATATACAGCAAAAATACCTTTCAAAAATTAAGGAGTCACTAAATAAAAATGAAATTACAACTTATCAAAATTTGTGGGTGGCAGCAAAAGCAGTAAAGAAAAATTTATACCAAAAAATGCAAACTCAGGAAAAGACCTAAATCCAATAATTTAAGTTTCCTGAGGAAAAACCTGACAAAGAAGAACAATTTAAGCCTATAAGCAGAAGAAAAATAAATAAGAATGAGAAGAACTTCATACTTATTAGGATAGCCATTACAAAAAGAAAAAAAAAGAACTACACCTTAAAATAACAAGTATTGGCAAGGATGTGGAGAGACTAAAATCCTTGTGCACTGCTGAATGGTTCAGCCACTATGGAAAACAATCTGGTAGTTCCTCAAAAATTAAAAATAGAATTATCATGATCCAGCAATTCCACTTCTGGATATACAATGAAAAGAACTGAAAGTAGGGTCTCCAATATTTGTACACTTGTGTTCATAGCAGCATCATTCATAACAGCCAAAAGGTGGAAGCAACTCATGTCCATCTACAAATAAGTAGATAAACAAAATTTCATATATAAACACAATGGAATTATTACCCAGCCCTGGAAAAGAAGGAAATTCTAACATATGCTGCAATATGGATGGGTGAACCTTGAGGGCATTATGCTGAGTGAAATAAGCCTTTGACAAATACTATAAGGCAAATACTATACAATTCTACGTATATAAGGTACCTAGAGCAGTCAAATTCATAGAGACAGAAAGTAGAAGGGTGGTTGCCAGGGGCTGGGGGGAGGAGGGAATGAAGACTTGTTCTTTGATGGGAATGGAGTTTTGTTTTGTTCGTTTGTTTTTTAAGATTTTATTTTAAGTAATTTCTACGCCCAATGTGGGGCTTGAACTCACAACCCTGAGATCATGAGTCCCATACTCCACCAACTGAACCAGCCAGGTGCCCCATAATGGGTATGGAGTTCAGAGTTTCACAAGATGAAGAGAGTTCTGGATCTTGTCGTAAAACAATGTGAATGTGCTTAACACTACTAAACTGTACACTCAGAAATGGTTAAGATGGTAAATCACATATTATGCATTTTTTACCACAATAATAAACAAACAAACAAATCTGGCATTTGTTGAAGGCTTACAACATGTCTGTCACTATGTGCTTTAGATTACATCATTTAAACGTAACAACTTTATAAAGGAAGTATTATTATTATCCTCCATTTTACTGATAGGTTCAAATGTGAAGAGATTCATAAGGTGACCCAGTTAAGGGCAAAAAAAAAAAAAAAAACACAAAACCCCAAATATGACTCCAGAGCCTGAGTCCTTAAACACCTTGTTATACTGTCTCTATATTGTCTTTGTTAAACAGTTATTACTTTTATGAAGGAAGAAATGTTGCCAAAAGAAATATTCATAGGGACGCTTGGGTGGCTCAGGTGGTTAAGCATCGGCTCCAGTCATGATCCCAGGGTCCTGGGATTGAGTCCTGCATTGGGCTCCTTGCTCAGCAGGGAGCCTGCTTCTCCCTTTACCTGCCGCTCTCCCTGCTTGTGCTCGCTCTCTATTTCTCTCTCTCTCTGACAAATAAATAAAATCTTTTTTAAAAATTTTTTTTCAAAAAAAAAAGTTCATAATACATATGGGGGGGTTGGAGTTTCCCAGCTAAAGCAGTTGATGTGTTTCGAAGATAGAGCATGGTACTTTTCAAGATTCCATATACAATGAAACAATTCCATGTTAGTAAGTTATTCTCTCCACTTGGAGACGTTAAAAAAATTAATTAAGGAAGATTATAACCAAACAACTCACTTTTGGAGAAGCTCAACCTGAACCTAAGAAGATTCTCAAGAGAGTAAGTTGAAAAATCAGATTTAAAAGATATTCTAAAATCTGAAATCCTGTTAATGTTTACAACATTTTATATCAATTAATTTTCTAAAATATCTATTCAGCTTGTCCAAAAATAATGGTTACCAATTTCTTACACAGAGCTTCAAGTTTTTGCTTTAGGAAATAAGCATAAAAATGAGAAAAGGGGTCACCTGGGTGGCTCAGTCGGTCAAGCATTTGACTCTTGACCCAGCTCGGTCTTGATCTCAAGGTTTTGAGTTCGAGCCCACATTGGGCTCCATGCTGGGTGTGAAACATACTTAAAAAAAAAAAAAATGAGAAAAGAAAAGAACATTACCTTAGAACTCTAAAGGTACAGATCCTTTCATAGTTCTGCCATTTACTGGCTGCATTTCTTTGAGCAAATTATTTTACCTCTCCAAACCTCAGTGTCCTCATTCAGGAAACTAGGAAGAATATTATCTGCTCCATATATTTCACAGATTGTTCTAACATATGAGACAACACACAAAAATGCTAAGATGCTAAATCTTTTCACTATAGAATAAATAAAACCTTTACTGAAAGAATTTGTTAGCTTATACTGATAGATACTCAGACTTTTTTACTTTAATATGACTTTAACACTGACAGATAACACATTTTTCATTATGTCTGCAAAAAATGGGCAACTAACTCTATTCTACTTGGAAGGGGTCACAATATTTTTTAAATGTTTGAAACTAAGGATTTCTAAAGAGGATATTTTTAAAGAACATGTCATTTTGATGTGACTAGAAAATGAAACAGAAATCTAACAAATTAATAAAGCACTTCAGAACAGTGCCTGGCACATAGTAAGATCTACTACGTGTCTTTTTTTTTAATTCCAGTACAATTAACATACAGTGTTATATTAGTTTCAGGTGTACAATATAATGATAAAAATATGGAATGCTTCACGAATTTGCATGTCATCCTTGAGCAGGGATCATGCTAAATCATATCTGTACTGTTCCAATTTTAGTATATGTGCTGGCGAAGCAAGCACGAGAACTGTATCTTGCTAACCATGTTACTATTATTGCTATTGACAATAACTTTAATGATATATCATAAAAAAACACTTATTCAATATGCTAAGTTTCAAGTATTTATTATTAAGAATTTTAAAAAATTTAAAATATCTTCCACAGTTTAAAGGAAGTTTTATATACAGCATTTATATCACCATTTTCCATTAACCATATTTTATACACACTTCTCACAACAGAAATCTCACAGGAAGCATGAGTTCACAGTAGCAACCCCTCCTTGGAACACTCCTCTAAGAAAATCCTCTTTTGAGTTCTATAAACCATCCATCCATAATTAAATACATAGCCAGGTCAGTTTTGAAAAAATACCATTGTAAATACATATTTGTCTTCATCCAAAGTTTGGGTTCAAAGCAAACTAAGTACAATGAGGCAAAAGTATTTCCATATACTGCATATTAGTAATATTTGGGGAGTTAGCATTTTCACTCCAGGCAGAGAAACCTACATGTAAAAAAAAAAGAAAAAAAAAAAAAAAGCCTGGAAATGGGAAGAAAGCAGCTTCATATGAAGTTATTTAATAGGGGTAGAAATTGGGAGGAAGAAGAGAAGTTATAAGAGATAGGGCCGGAAAAGTCAGGTCATTAACAATCTTGTAAGAAACTGTATTTCGAAATTTTCCCTGAATAAATGGGAAATTAGTCATTTAAGTACTTTAAGTTTGGGAATAATAGGATTAGATCTGCATCTTATAATGAGTAGTTTGGTTGGAAAGTAGAAAATGGATAGGAGCTAGGAAAGAACAATGGGGAAGAGAATACTGCAACAACCTAAGAAAAATGTGATGGTCACATGAAGTGGGAAAGTAGCAGTCAGATGGGAGAGAAATGAATCATATGTTAGAGATAACACTGACAGAATCTGGTGATACTGAATGTGAAGTCAAAGATGACAGATACCCAAATAGTCAGATTTCTGGCTCGTTCCAAGCCAGACGGATAACGGAATCACTAATCCTAGAAAATGAAGGAGATCTGAAAGCAAAGGGGGAAAAAAATAATATTGCTGTAGATATGCTGATCTTGAAGTATCTGTGCTATATCTGAGTGGAGATGTCTTGTAAAGGTAGCAAGCTGATGTATGAGCCTAAGGCTCAGAGGCAAGCTTTCAGGTGGAAAAATGGAAATCATCAACATACAGATGATAAAGAAAGTCCTAGAAATAGACACAAGCTAAAAAGAAGGCAAAGAATGAATTAAAAAAATAATAATAAGTAAGCAAGAATCCCATTTAGCAGAGGAAGAGAAAACAAAGGAGCCTGAGACAAACAGCTGGAGATGCTCTGAGTACTGTCATAGAAGCCAACGGAGCAATTTGAGAAGTGTCAAGTACTTCTGAACATTGGATAAAATGATCGTTTTAGCAGCAAGGAAATCAGCATAATCTTGAAGTGAGCAGTGTTAGTGATGGGACAGAATGGGAGGGAGATTATAGCATACCGAGGAATGAACAGAAAGTGAGACAGCAGAATTTGTTTTGCTGGTGAGGGGAGGGGCAAAAGGTAGAAAGAATTGAGATTTCTTTCTAAGGGTCATTTGGTTATTTGTTTTAGGTGAGACATTTGAACAAGTTTAGCCAAATGAAAAAGAATCCAAATTAAGAGAGAGATGAAAGACAAATAGAATTAATCAACAAAAGGAGAGAATGAGATCCAAAGCACAGCTGGAGAATCAGCCTCAGACAGAATGATGGATACTACATCAACTGAAACAGAAGGAAAAGGAAGAACAAATGGTACAGAAGAGATAAACGCGTGAGTCAAGTAACAGGAAATTTAAGGGATCTCCTTTTGATGGCTTCTATTTTCTCATGAAGTGAGAAGACCATCTGTGGAGCATACTTTGCTCAAAGAAAGAAAAGAATGTTTAAAACAGACCCTATGGGGGTGCCTGGGTAACGCAGTCGTTAAGCGCCTGCCTTCGGCTCAGGGCATGATCCCGGGCGTTCCGGGATTGAGTCCCACATCGGGCTCCTCCGCTGGGAGCCTGCTTCTTCCTCTCCCACTCCCCTGCTGTGTTCCCTCTCTTGCTGGCTGTCGCTGTGTCACATAAATAAATAAATAAAATCTTTAATTAATTAATTAATAAATAAATAAATAAATAAATAAATAAAACAGATCCTATGGAGAATGACAGAATTGCTCTGCCACCTTGAAAGTTCTTACAAGAAATAGAGACCATGAATTCACAGTACTACTGATGTGGGTAGTAATTTTTTCCTCCATCAGTGCTCAATAAACACCTTTTGTATAAGCCAGAGAGACAAACTGATCCAAAATCTAGGTGCAAATGCATAGGATACAAATTCAACAGGGCAAGGAAACTGAGAATTCTGGCAAGAGGTCTGATGATGGACATGGATTCTTGCCTGCTTATAAAGGAAGCATTTGGTGGAGAGAGGTGTCAAGGAACTGCAGATCTCAAAAGCATCAATGAATAGGTTTAATGAAAGGATAAGAGCTCAGGAAGAGAATGTTTGAATAAATGATCTCAAAGGTAAAGCTGATTTCAGGGAATGGTAAAGCCCAAAGTAGTTTCATGGGAGTAAGTAATTGAGTTAAGTGAAGATCCCCACTAGAGATGAGGAAACTGTGAAGCCTGGAGTTAGGGATAGGGATAAGTAGCAATTATAGAAGACCTCATAGAGAAAATAAATTTGAGGTGGATCAAGAGTTCTCTAAAAGAAAAGACACCAGGTCTCTCTGGAGTTAGCCAGTGCCTGCAATTAGAAAAGTCTATGTCTAGTGCATCATAAGAGTCATAACTCTTTGGAAGGAGTCAAATGAAGTCTGGATAATTTATATTGGTTTAAGGCTACATGCTAAGACTATTAGGCAAAAGCCCCATTGGTTAGGCTTGGTTTGCAAGAACTGAGAAAAGCTTGCCATCTATCTTAGATAGTAAAAATCAATATCCATCCTTGACCATAAAAAACCCTGTTTGGACCACATCTTCTTAATCCTGTCATCTGTTGAAGGGCATCTCGGCTCCTTCCACGATTTAGCTATTGTGGACAATGCTGATGTGGTCCATATATACGATGGAATATTACTCAGCTATCAAAAAGAATAATTTCTCAACATTTGCTGCAACATGGACAGCACTGGAGGAGATAATGCTAAGTGAAATAAGTCAAGCAGAGAAAGACAATTATCATATGGTTTCTCTCATCTATGGAACATAAGAACTAGGAAGATCAGTAGGAGAAGAAAGGGATAAAGAAAGGGGGGTAATCAGAAGGGGGAATGAAGCATGAGAGACTATTGACTCTGAGAAACAAACTGAGGGCTTGAGAGGGGAGGGGGGTGGGGGAATGGGATAGGCTGGTGATGGGTAGTAAGGAGGGCACGTATTGCATGGTGCACTGGGTGTTATACGCAACTAATGAATCATCGAACTTTACATCAAAAAAAATAAAAATAAAAAAATTTATTTAAAAAAACCCCAAAAAACCCTGTTTGGAGCTGCACTGTTTCACAACGCCTAGTAGGGTATGATAAAGAATAAAAATATCTCATTAACCAGATAAAACATTCCTCCTTTAGATTTAATTCTTCATTTGTAAAATAAAGGGATGTACTAGAATCATTACCATTAAGAGCCAACCCTCCCCCTCCTCCAAAAAAGAAGGCAGCAAACCTTACATATAGACTCCCAGTTGGGAATCAGACTAACCATTTGATAAAACTTCCTAAATAACACTAAATTCTATAGGCTCTGTGCTAGTTACTAGGCAGAGACATAAAGATGAATACTACACAACTGTATGAGGTGATGAATGTTAACTAAACTTATTGTGGTAATTATTTTGCAATATACTTAAGTCCAGCCATTATGTTGTATACCTTAAACTTACACAGTGCTGTACATCAATTATATCTCAATAGAACTAAAAGGGAAAAAAAAAGAAATTATCTTTAAAGCATTTATGCCAGTTACCCTAAAAACTAGGTTTTAATTCCCAAATTTCCAATAAACCGTGATATGCAAGTTAGAAAAATAATGACTACTACATGGTCACAATCATAGGGGAGCTCCTGATCTGATATATAATAAGTAAATAATCATAATACATAATGATTCTAATCACAACAGAGAGTACTATGAGAGCAGAGCAAAGAGTCACTGCCTGGAGTTAGGGAAAGGGATAAGTAGGAATTACCGAGGAGCTCACAGAGAAAATAAACTTGAGGTGGATCTTTAAAAAGAATTAAAACTATGACTAACAACAAGTGCTCAATCTCATTAGCAATAAAATATTGAAATATATATTAAAAACAAAAGGAGATACTGGCTTTTTTTCACCCTGAGATTGGCAAATAATGTAAAAGGCCGATGATATTTACCTCGTAAAGATAGGGGACTATGTGTATTCTCATCACTATTGGGATTACTTTGGAATTTAAATGTGCACATGCTTTAACAATCCCATTTCTAGAAATCTACAGAAATATTCACATATATGCACAAAATTAGTGACGTTCACTGCAGCAATGTTTATAACAGAAAAAAACCACCTAAATGTCTATCAATACTGAAACAGTAAAATAATTACAGCAAATCCAGAGAAAAAAACTAGATGAATTATAAATTCTGACTGCATGGTTTCCAAATAAATTTAAAAAGCAAATACAACAGATATGTTACAGATGCATTTTGGTTATTAAAAAGAAAAACAAAACCCTGTAAGTATTCGTGCTTTTTATATGCAAGGAAAAAAGGAAAATGATACACCACTGTTGTATGTATACACTGTTATGCAAACAAGGAAAGTCATACACTGATGTGCTGTAAAGTGGTTGTTTCAGAAGACTGAGATCAAGGAGAAAGGGCTAAGAGAGAACTTATATTTTATATTCACTACTGTAATTTTTAATTTTTTTAAATAGGCATGTATTACTTTTGTAATTTTCAAAATGAAGTTTGTTTCGTCTGGTTTTTTAAGTTGACAAAGCAAGAATAAGAGGGAGCATTCCTGTTAGAGACAGAGACAGTACAAATAAAAGAAAACGGTATATTTATTCAGTTATTGGTGAAAAGATGATTGCCTCTACCCCTGGTCCTGTTCACCCTCTTCCTTTTCACATCTCTGAAGATAAGTCTATTTCCCCAAAGCCCATCATCTGTGAGCCATATATCCCATCAAGACTTTTTCCTGCTTGTGGTCCTGGCTGGCTCAATCAGTGAAGCATGTAACTCTTGATCTCAGGGTTGTGAGACCGAGCCCACACTGGGTGTAGAGATTACTTAAAAAAAATTAAAAGAAGACTTTTCCCTGCTATTGTCCCCTTTTCATGGGGACCTTCAAAAACCCCCTCCCTTTACTTCTAATGGAGGAGAGAGAGGGATAGGCACCTGAGCGCAAAGGACCAACCACAAGATAGAAAACAGTCTATGCTGAAGTCTCTCTATTCTAAGAAAAAACACTCAGATATAAATTTAAAAAAAGGTAGTAGATAAAATTCGTTTTCTAATTCATAAATGCCACAACAGGGAAAGTATATAACGTATCATCATAACGGTTTGTATTCCCATACAAACTTCTCCCTATCTTCATTTTAATTATGCCTGGATACTAATTCAGTTTTTCCTAGTCTATAGAAATACAAATTCTTACTCCATGAGGTTAAAGAGTTGACAATAGACTTACATTAGCCTACTCTGTTAGCCAGATCCTAAACCCCTAAATCAGGAAATTTGGAAATTACATGATCCAAGGATATTAAATAGTTACTGATTACAGTACCCATCAATACAGAATGATCATAACATACACTATTATGCTACTTTTAAATATTTTCTACACGATTAAGTTATAATTACCCTGTTATGCCTACATACCAGAATCTGTATCAGAGGTAATACAGCATAATACCTGCAGTTTACATCTTCCAAACCATTCTTTGAAGTTGTTTCTCAGCTCACTTTTGTTACTAAAAGTAGGCCAACAGCTGCTAAATTCATGCCACAGATTAAAAACTTTTGGTAAAACCCAAATGCTCCTTTAAACTTTATATAAAGCATGATTAACATTTTTGCAAGTGAATAACACAAAGGCTTAAAAATTTTGTCATGACTTTTCCTAATATTTATAAATCAGGATTTCTGAAATTTAACAACACATAAGAACATCAGACTCTGTTTTTATAGTTTAATATCATACCAATTCTAAAAGAATATACCTTAAAAAAATAAATAAAAGAATATACCTTAGCTGGGAAAAATTGACACCTAGAATATAATAAATAAGCCTAAAATGAATAAAAACAAATATTCACTGAATGAAACTAATTATCCTCCATGAATTAAAAAATAAATATGCCAACTAATTTTTTATTCAGTTGATTTAGTACTTTAGAGAACCTAATATGTGCCAAATAATGTGCTACCATTGTTGGGAAAAACAGGTTACCACCAGGAGACTGATACTGTATCCACATACCTTTTTGAAGACACTTATAGCCATATATTACTTGGGCTATTTTACAGGTAGTTTTTCAACTGTCTGTGAATAAGCTTAAGTTCTGTACAGTTTACAGAACACTAATACCTAGGGTTAGTTTCCCACTGGATGTAATTTTTACATCTCCTTGAGGTAGACAGATATAGTCTTATAAATTATCACAGTCAAGAAGATAATAAATAAAACATCTAACTAATTAATACCAGTCTTAGCTCCTCGGACTCCAAATCCAGTGTTCTTGCCATCATACTACTCTGCTTCTCTTTTTAAAATACACTTGAAAATTACAAAGTCAGTTAAGCATGCAATTCTTGGTTGCAGCTCAGTTCATGATCTCCATCCAGGTCGTGAGAGTGATCTCCAGCTCACCAGACTGAGCCCCACAGTCTGGCTATGCACTCACCAGGGAGGCTGCTTGGGACTCTCTCTCTCCCTCTGCCCCTCCCCCAACTCAAGTGTGTGGGCACGCAGGAGCACACTCTACTTCACTCTCCCTCAAATAAATGGATAAACCTTTAAAAAAAATCAAGTCATTTCCCTTCATTTTTTTCCACCCTTACGATCTTAAACAAAAACTAAAAAATTCTTAAAGAAATTCATTTGTTTTTTCACATATTAATATAGGTTAAACAGGATCCATTTTATGAACTTATTTAATGGAATTTTACTTAAAGAAAATGATTTGAAATGAGTGTTCTATTTTCCAGATTCTTACACTTCCATTTCACAGATTTGTTGTAACTTGAACCAAACTGAACAATTCTGTTTACAAGAGGATAAAAAGTAGCATAATAAGATATTATGCCAGAGACTTACATTCTCCATATTATCTTAAAAGATAAACTTCCCTATACTAAAACTTATAAAAATCCCCTCTTACCAACTCTCCCCCAAAACCTGAGTAATTAACTTCTTAAAAATGTATTCAGTGTTTTACTTTATGACTTCCTCTGAAGGAAATTTCACAAGCCAGTTTTTACTAGAGTTTCCTTTTATTAGTTCATCCGTTGTTCTCCTATTCTAGGAATATCTTAAATATGGAAAACAAATCTGTCTTCAGTAATGCCTCCAAAATGTTTAATTTTATAGCTTCCCCCCTTTTACAAAAATATATGCTTTTACAGATTTTTTGGGGGGGTGGGGGAGAATTGTCTCTCAGGAAACTACCAGCAAAATCGGTTACATGAGTTTTTGCAATCTCTTACATTGTAACATCTTGCTTTTATGACTAAATTCTTCCGCAGCCAGAATATAACAACATTAACAAAACAAAACATATTCATACTCTAATTTTAAATATTGCAACCATGAATTATATATTCCATAGCTAGAGTCAGAAATAATGCCTCAGAGCTGCTTTAGCATGGCCATGACATAACAAATCATGAAGTCTCAAACTAAATTGCATTTTGTTAAATATTTAGAAATGTTGGAACATCCTGTGCAATGCTCAGGTATTATGGAATAGGGATTCTAATGACCAGATTGTAAAATGTTTCTAAATTGAAAAAACACTTCCAATGAAACGTTAATAAATCAGATGTAACAAACTTCTAAAGATAACTGCAGAAGTATATTAGTCAGTGAAAGGAGGACCACCCAGTTTTGGATTTGTTTCACATCTTAGTTATCTATTCAGCAATAACTTGGGAAGAATGGATACATTTTAAATAACAAACTGTGACAAATCTTTAGAGCTTTAAAGATATTATGTGTTACCCCATAGTCTCTTAAATATTAATTAGTATTGCCTTGGCCACAAGTGTGTCCAATTTTATTAACCCCAAGATAAAATCTATAAAAAGTGAGTTGCTAAAGATTCCAAATACTTTAAAAAAAAAAAAAGATAAAACTCACAACTGCTATTCCTCTAATAGCTATAACTATTAACACAAGAATCAATAAATGAAAACTTTTTCAAATTTCTAAAATACTTACATACCCCTTAACCACCAAAATTAAAATGGCCACACAAGAGGAAGTCTAATATACAAATACTTGAGAAATGAAAAATAGGGACTATTTATCCACTATGTATAAATTGTCTGGGTTTTCCTCTAATTTCCAATGATGTGAAGAGACATAACCACAAAGAATGTGCATTTTTTAAAAATCTAAACAGTAACATATTAATAAGATGACCGTTATATAACCAATAACTTGAAGACTGCTCTGAAAATAAAATTTCAAAATAGTTTAATATAAAGATTTTGAATATTTTACAACATTTTATTTTTTGCCTGCTTTGAAAGAGACCACAAAATAATTTTTTGAGTGACTTTATTATTTTTTAAACACAGGCACATTCATAAATATACATACACCGTGCTGCCTTAGATGCTAGTGAAATTTTTCTTTCTGAATTAAATCAACTGTCAGTGATTAAACAGGCTGTCACTATTTGCCTGTCACCATTTATTAAATGTGAAACATCAAAATCATGTCTTTTCTAGGCCAATAATTGTCTGTAGACTCTATTTCTCATGAAAGGGTAAGATGCAATAACATTTCTATATCATTATTTTATACTGTGTATATTATATCACAATAAAAATTGTTTTTCATGTCTATGTGGTCTATCTTGTCTGATTCTTCCTTCAGAAAAGCTCAGCAAAGCAAATCAAATTTCCTTCTAAAATAAGAAAAAGAAAAACCTCGGTCTAATTCCTATGGAGCTCTAAAAAAAAATAGAAAATGTGATGACCCTTGATTTTTCAGAAAATCTGGCGCTTCTCCATTCACCAGCCTTTTCCACAGATACGATTTTGTGTGCCAAGGAGATTTTGACTATTTGGTTTTGGTTTTGTCAGTCAGTACAAGAAGCAACACCTACAAATTTCTCAAACTTTGATCTGCACATTAACCTGCATCAGAATCACCTGAGATGCTTGATTAAACTGCCCCCACTACAGACATCTAAATCAGAGAATCTGACATGATTTCTACCAAGTACCTTGGGTGTGATCCTGGCTTCCAACACATAATTCTCACTTTCTGGCTTCATCCAAGCCTTGGTGAGCCACAAAAAATATGGCAAGAAAAAAAATAAGTAAGTATTCTCTTTTCCTCAGATAAAAATTTTCGACCCAATGCCCCCCTCTCTGTCAATCTTTAAATTACAACATTGCACCTCTCATCTCAGTGGTTCCCACACTTTCCTGCACTTGAAAACCACCTGTGGAACTTTTAAAACTCCTGATCTCCAGGCCGCATCACATACTATTACATTAGAATGCCGGGGGGGGGGGAGGCCAGACATCAATATTTCTAAAGATCTCTAGTTGAGTGCTATATATAAGATTTGTAAACCACTGTCAGCTATTGGATTTAGCAGATACAGATCAGAAAATTTGTAACTTAAAATGACCTATAAGAGGAGCCTGGGTGGCTCAGTCAATTAAGCCCCGAATCTTGATTTCAGCTCAGGTCATGATCTCAAGAGTGGTGGGATCAAGCCCCGAGCTGGGATCCCTGCTCAGAACAGAGTCAGCTTGAGTTTCTCTCTCCCTCTGCTCCAACACCCCCCACCCTGCTGACTTGCTCTCACTCTCTCTCAAATAAATAAATCTTTTAAATAAATAAATAATAAAATAAAATGACCTATAAGGGCCAGGACATAAACTATATTGGTATTAAGTTTTTAAATTTCCAGATATATCTTTATACATTTCATTTTTATTTTAATCCAGTAGGAAAATTTTTGTCAATTCATTTATTAAAACTTCCTTAAGATATCCTTTTTTGAAAGAATATAGAACAAAAAAACTGTTTCACGTTGAACACAACTAAGATCATGCCCTGCATCTAAAGTTCAAAGAAAATTTCATTATTTCATTTGCACATTAATTTCAGTGATTACATTTTGAGAAATATAATCAATGAGAACCCAATACAAAAATTCAAAGTTCACGTTTTAGATATTTAAAAGCAACTCCAAATATTCTGTTAATTCTGGAGAAATTTTGCTGAATTTAGAATAGCTACAATATGGTTAAATTTTATAATACGGTTTAAATTTTGCATTAACTCTTTCCTCAATTCTGACTTGATATCCAGCTTCTCTGAAAGAAAATATTATGACTGGATTAAGAAGATGTGGTCCATATATACAATGGAATATTACTCAGCCATCAAAAAGAACGATTTATCAACATTTGCAGCAACATGGACAGGACTGGAGGAGATAATGCTAAGCGAAATAAGTCAAGCAGAGAAAGACAATTATACGGTTTCACTCATTTATGGAACATAAAAAGTAGGAAGATTGGTAGGAGAAGAAAGGGAAGAAGAAAGGGGGGTTAAACAGAAGGGGGAATGAACCATGAGAGACTATGGACTCTGGGAAACAAACTGACGGCTTCAGAGGGGAGGGAACAGGAAATGGGATAGGCTGGTGATGGGTATTAAGGAGGGCACATATTGCATGGTGCACTGGATGTTATACACAAGTAATGAATCATGGAACTTCACATCAAAAACTAGGGATGTACTGTAGTGACTAACATAATATAATAAAAATATTATTATAAAAAATAATAATAAAATTCATGTGGAAAAATGAAAAAAAGAAAATATTAATTTTGATATTTACTAATTCCAAAAGATGATGACTATATGACCTGTTAGTGGCCCTTAGAGAAATCTAGTGATTCATACAGAAAAAAAAAAGTTTAATCTTGATTCTTTCAACACAGGCACACTGGTCAAACACAGCACATCATTTCTAACCATTCAACTTCAATTTGAACTTTATTCACATGACACATAATAAAATATGGCCATATGTATTTAAATAAATAAAAGTCCCAAGTATCACAAACTATGTAAGTTATCCAAAAAAGGTGAAACATTTTTCAAAATCATACCAATGTTTACCCATTTAATACTTGAAATATTTTTGCAAGGGTTTCAATATACAAAAACACATTTCACTAGATCTTGCAGGCCTCAAACTTCATGGCAGTTGGGCTATTGCACTTTCCTTTTATTTTTTTGTTTTAGAGGAGGAGGTGGAGGGGCAGAGGGAGAGGGAGAGGAGAATCTTAAGCAGGCTCCACATCCAGCGTCAAACCCCACACGGAGCTCAATCTCACAACCCTGAGATCATGACCTGAGCCAAAATCAAGAGTCAGATAGATGCTTAACAAAGGAGCCACCCAGGCAACCCCAGTGCACTTTCCTTTTAGAAAAACATCACTATAAACAAAATATTTAAAGTTCATCCTTAATAAATTAAAGCACCTTAGGTACTGAAAGAATTATTTCCTAAATTTTCCTTTCTGCAAAAAAAAGTCCCATTTGTGGTTATCTTTAATAAAAACTCAATACAATATAAACTAAAGCTAAACAGAGAACTTCAATTTCAATAAGCATACTTTTTAGTATGACTTCTAAAGGAATCATACTGAAACACAAGGTAAAACAATAGGGTAATATCCTGATACAGAATGGACAAATATGGCAGCTACTTTTACATCTGAAAAGAACATGGTCTTGGTTAAGTTCCAAAATTCTGCTCATAATTTAATCCCACAATCAATATCCATGCCACCTATGAACAAGAAGTAACATCTGTATTTGTATGTTAAATTCAAAGCCAAAAGCCAAGTGTAACACAGACTGTTTAAAACACCAGTAGTTAACCCACTCACAAGAACCAAGTTACAAAATTAATAGTAAGAACTGCTTTTTTAATTTTTATGTAGAACAGAAGTTTTATAAAGATAAATGTTGGGTCAAGATGAGAGAAATCAGTTTATAAGCTTAATCAAGATGTTCAAAATAATAATAATAATTAAAAAAAGGAAAGATCAGGGGCGCCTCGGTGGCACAGCAGTTAGGCGTCTGCCTTCGGCTCAGGGCGTGATCCCAGCGTTCTGGGATTGAGCCCCACATCAGGCTCTTCTGCTAAGGGCCTGCTTCTTCCTCTCCCACTCCCCCTGCTTGTGTTCCCTCTCTCACTGGCTGTCTCTATCTCTGTCAAATAAATTTTAAAAAATAAAAATAAAAAAAAGGAAAGATCAGCACAAAACTGAATGGAAAAACAATCAAACAATCAAAGACCATACTTTAAGTCAGAAGTACTTCAACTTGATCTGTAGCTTAGAAATAACTAGTAGAGACTTCACTGCCATCATCAGGGCCTACAGCTCAGCAAGGCACATTCATTACTTGGAAGCAAAAGGTACTACAATAAGGTTTAAAAAGAAAATAATGCTTAGTATTAATTAGGCCTTTCAGGTGGAGACACTAGTCAATAGGATAATTCCACCTATAAAGGGCTCTGATCTATATGTATCTGTATATTTTTAACCATTGGAATTGGCTTGTTGTATACAAAATGAAACTCCTTTTATTAGACCATACTCATGGTACCTTAGTAAAAATTTAAAAAACAAAATTAATAAGCACATGAAGCAGTGCTCAGCATCATTTATCATTAGGAAAAGGTACTATCATGGTTATGATCAAAAAGACATACAATGTCAAGTGTTATTTGAACATGTGGAAAAACTGGAACCTTCACACATCGTTGGTGGGAATGTAAAATGATACAGACATTTTGGAAAACAGTCTGTCAGTTTCTTAAAAGTTAAGCCTAAGAAGAAAAAAAAAAAAAAAGTTAAGCAGAAGCATACCATATGACCCACCAATCTAACTCCTTAAAATCTAGCTAAGAGAAGTAAAAACACATGTCCATACATATGATGAATTCACAAACAAAATAAGGTATATCTGTACAATGGAGTATTAGTCAGCAATAAAAAAAGAACAAAATACTGATATATGCTACAGCACAGGTGAACCTCAAAAATGTTATGGTAACTGGAAGAAGGCAGAAAGATGACTGAATATTGTATGATTCCACATGTATGAAATTTCCAAACAAGAAAAACTTACAGACACAAGAAACATATCAGCTGTTGACTTCCCTGGGAGTAAGGACTGACTGCAAACATGCTCAAGGAAATTTTGGGGGGCTAATGAAAATGGATTGTGATAATGTTGGTTGCACAACTCTATAAATTTGCTGAAAATCAGTACATTGTATACTTACAAATGGATGAATCTATGGTATGGAAATTACAGAATAAAATAAAAATAATAAAGAGAACTAATAAATCTAATAAACAATGATACCTATGTTCGACACCTGCTGACCACTCTCAACTGCCAGACTTTTATTTCGGAACTTATTCTAGGAGCAAATAAGAGATTGTAACGCTGTCTTCACAACTGCACTACATCTGCAGCCTGTATTTATCATCCAACCAACAATTATCAAAACTGCTCTCCTTTGCTAACTGACAGCCACCATTACATACAGAAGAAAAACCACACTCTAAATTCTCTTCTTTCTATGGCTGTTTTAAAATACAATGCAAAGGGAACAAGAAAAATCAAGTATTTGGGTTTGTTAGAGAAAGAACAGATTATTACAAACAATAAACATTTTAAAGCTAAATGAAAGTGCTGGTAATCAGATTGCTTAACATCTGAAAATTTTTCAAAACAGTCATTCATAGTGACTTATAATAAGACTTTGATCCCTGATCAAAATTTCTCATGTCCCTTAGCTTTCTTTTAATTTTATTAATCAATACTGCCTTACTATTAATACCAGCCAATATACCATTTTAAAGAATTTCGCCCTGTGAACAGACCCACCAGCATTTCATCTGCCCTTACTCATGAAGCACTGTTTCAACACAGGCATCACCTAGGTATATAAGAAGGAACTGGATATATTTAACCAGAAGAAAAATTAGGGTGTAAGGGGAACAGATGAAACTCAATAAATGATAAAGGCTGTGCAGCCCACACAAAGTATCCTTACTTTACCTAAAACACTGAATAAAATTAGCTTAAATCCTTTCCAAAACAAATTTGTTTCACCACAATCCAGAAAATGTCCAAATCATTATTCACTTTTCCTATTTCACCTCCAATTAATTCTATCACTCAAACCTCTCTGCATATACAAATATTTACTTATCTTCCTTCCTATAAATAGGTAAGAAATAAGTGACAGGAACATATATCAAAATGTTTACTTGGGGAATACTTTACTATCTCTTTAAGCAAGGATACATTTCTACAGGTTATCACTTTTATTACTTAAAAAAGAATTATTTGTTAGTTTGTTCAACAAATATTTACAGGACACAACAGAAGATAAAAAAAGACACATGTCCTAAAAGAACTTATATTCTGTTCATTAAATAAAGTCAAAAACCAAGAAGTACATAAGAAGACAACACTTAGTGTATTAAGCATTCCTCATCATAATCATACAGGTAATTAAGATAATGCCAACCCTGTTCTGCTCTGTTTCCATCTAAAGTATTACTGGAGAAGGTTCTGCTATTCATTTCCATGGCATATAAAACCCTAATAACAAAGTGTTAGAAATTAGTTCCAAGTCCATATCTCTTGAAAATAAAGAAAAGTGTGGGCCACCTGGGTGTTTTAGTCGGTTGAGGGTCCAACTCTTCATTTCAACTCAGGTCATGATCTAAGGGTCATGAGACTGAGCCCCACATCGGGCTCTGTGCTCAGCAGAGTCTGCTTCTCTCCCTATCCCTCTGCCCCTCCCCACATGCTGTCTCCATCTCTCTCTCTCTCTCTCTCTCTCTCAAATAAGTAAACCTTTTAAAAAAAAAGGAAAAAGAGAAAGAAACTTTCTATCAGTTGCTTTATAACTAAAAAGTCTAAACTCTTAGAGAATAAGGGAAATCAGATATTGAATAATAAGCAATCAATTAACTATAACAAAAAAATTTATAAAGCACTTTAGATATCTGAACAAACAATTCAGACCTTACCAAAATCATCAGAGCACTAAAAGAAAATTCAGGTATATGATACCATAATTTTGCTGATGGAGAATGTCCTAAGCATGACATCTAAGCCAGATATCACTCTACAGTGAGAAGGCTGATAAATTTGACTACACAAATTATTCGCTAAGTATAAAAGAAAATGACAAAGCACATATACAATGTAGTTCTTTTTTTCTATTTTAATTTTTCAGACACATATTTATACCAAAATGTTAATTTAACTCTATGTGGGGAGACCACATATGTCACTTGCATTTATACCTTTATTTCCTAAGTTTTCTACAATAAGAACATATTATTTTTATAATTACAAAAATTTACAGATTTCTTCCCTTCAAAAAAACAAAATCTAGGTTTTTCAACCACAGTTGCCTGCCCATTTACTTCAGGTAAAAAGATAAAAGTACAAAATAAATCAATAAATTCTGAATAGAGCACGGTTAAACAACAGAACCATAACTAACAATTAAGTGTAGTTACTAGATGGTAGATAGACAAATAAAAAGTCCACCTATCAGAAAATTCATTTTTTAACAAAGGCACCAAGCAATCCAATGAGAAAGAAAATGTTTTTAAAAGAAAGAAAAATGTTTTTAAAAAATTGGTGCTGGTAACAGTAGTTAACTCTATGGTATATTTGAAAGTTGCTATAGAGTAAATCTTAAATATTCTCACACTAACAACAATAGCAACAAACCACACAGTAATTACGTGAGGTGAAGGATGTGTTAACTAATGGTTACTGTGGTAAGCAACTGGCAATATATGCATGTATCAACTGTACACCTTAAACTTATATAATGTTATGTGTCAGTTACATATAAAGCTTGAAAAAAATGGTGGATTGTTTGGATAACTGGATATGGGAAATATTGCGGGAGGGAATAAACCTTGACCCCTAACTCACACCACACACTAAAACTGGCTTCATATCTATCCTAGACCTAAACATAAAAGTTAACTATAAAATTTCTAGAAGAAAGCAAAAGAGAATATCTTTGTAAGATGGGGAAAGGCAAATCTCTTAGGCAAAAAAAGCGATAACCATAAAAAATTTTTTGTTAAAAAAAAACACATGCCACAGACTGGAAGAAAACATCTGCAAAACATATATTTGACAAGGAACTGTATATAGAATAAAGAACTTGTTTAAATCAACAATAAAGGAAAAAAGAACCTTTAAATGGGTAGAAATATGAACAAATGTTTCACAAAGGAAGATACAGAAATGTCCAGTAAGTGCCTGAAAAAGTTATTATCGTTAGTTATCAAAGAAATGCAAAATTAAATTCACAATGAGATAACACTACCCACCCACATAGTGGCTAAAATTTAAGACTCGGTGTTGGGGAGGAACTGGAACTCTCATTCACCGCTGTGGGAGTGTAATGACCACTTTGGAAAAAGATCTGGCAGTCTCTCTCTCTCTCTCTCCCCGTCTCTTAAGATTTTATTTTTAAGTAATCTCTACACCCAACATGGGGCCTGAACTCACAATCCCAAGATCAAGAGTCACAGGCTCCATCAACTGAGCCAGCCAGGTGCCCCAATTTAACATACTTCTACCTTATGACCTATCAATTTCACTACTAGATAGTTACCCAAAAGAAATGAAAACATGTCCTCACAAAGATTTAATACAAGATTGTTCTTCGCAAGCTTTATTTAAAAACAAAATTTATAATATATAATAGCAAAAAACTCAAAACAACCCAGGTATCCATTAACAGGAGATGGCTAACAGACTGGTTTCACATATATCGGAATACTGCTCAGTTTTAAGAAAGGAACAAGCTGCTGATACGCACCAAAACATGTTTGAATCTCAAAAACTATGCTGAGCTAAATAAGCCAGATACAAAAGAGTACACACTATACAGGATTCCATTTATATAACATTCTAGAAGAGGCTAAAGTAATCTTTAGTACAAAAAAAAAAAATCAGAAGAGTGATAGAATCTAAAGGAATGGGGTGTGGAATTAGCTGAAAAGACATACAAGGAAAATTTCTGGGTTGGTAATAATGTTCTGTAGCTTGTTAAGGATTTGCATTACACAGGTGTGTGCATTTGTCAAAACTCATCAATAGTACACTTAAGATTTGTGCATTTCACTATATGTAAATTTAATCTTTAAAAAACCTAAACAAAAAAATAAAAAAGCCTAAACAAATACTGCCCTTTACTTAACAAAATGCATGCTGAAGTGTTTAAAGAAGCGTACCAATAGCTACAACTTACCTTAAATGAATCAAAAAAGATGTAGTGATAGATGGATAAAGGGAGGGATAGATGATATAAAGCAAATATAGCAAACTATTAATTAGATGGTGAGTATACAGATGTTCAGCATCAATTCTTTCAACCTTACTATACTTTGAAATTTTCCAAAATAAAATGTTGGGGAAAGGGGCACCTGGGTGGCTCAGTGGGTTAAGCGTCCAACTCTTGGTTTCAGCTCAGGTCATGATCTCATGGTCCTGTGCTCAGCAGAGAGCCTACTTGAGATTCTTTCTCCCTCCCCCTCTGCCCCTCCTCCCTGCACTTGCTCACTTGCTCGCTTGCTCTCACGCGCTCTCACTCTCTCAAATAAATAAATATTAAAAAAAAAAATGTTGGGAGAAAATTTAAACTCTACCCATTACCTTGTTAAGTTGAACATAGCATATCTTAAAACCCAACAATTCCACTCCTTAATATATACCCTAGCCTACAGATACTTCACATGGGCTCCAGGAATGTTCACAACAATTCTGTCCATAACAGCAGAAAAGAAAAAAAAAAAAAAATCTAAATATCCATTAGATAGATTGGAGCAAATAACTGCAGTGTGGGTGCATCTTAGATATTTAACTCTTACTGAAAAAAGCAAGTCACAAAAGAATATAGTGTACAATACAAATTTTAACCTTTTTTGAAGTTAAAAAAGTAAGTAAAACTAAACAGTACTGTGTAGGGATACATACAAATGTGGTAATCTATAAAATAAAGCAAGAGAATTAAAAAAAAAAAAAAAAAAGTCAGTGGGGAGCCTGGGTGGCTCAGTTGGTTGAGTGTCCAAATCTTGATTTCAGCTCCGATCATGATCTCAGGGTCATGAGATCAAGGTCCACATTGGGCTCTCTGCTCAGCAGGGACTCTGCTTGAGATTCCCTCTCCCTCTCCCTCTGCCCCTCCCCCTGCTCACTTACGCTTGCTCTCTCTCAAATAAATAAATAAATCTTCATAAAAAATTTCAGGGTAACAGGAAAGAATGCATGAAGACTGATCAAGCAACACCAACGCATGGTAACTTCTACAGGCTAGTATTCTGTTCATTAAGTTGGAAGGTTTTTTTTACGCTTCATAATTCATATTTGCATGCTATATTCTCTTAATGTTTAGAATATTTCAGAATTCAAAATGGGAAAAGAGGACTATGGATCAGGACTCAACCAACACAACAACTTAGGTTTCAAGATAATTAGTCACTGTTTCTTTATAACTACAGTGTTTGAGATGTATGTAAGTCTACATTGGCCTTACATGGGGGAAAGATGTTTCCGAATTCAGAATTTTCTGGATTTTAGACTGGTAATAAAGTACACATACCATATAGTACATTCCTGAAAACCCTCTTGCAAGTTTGCTGTAGCACCCTGAAATCAAACACATTTATATTTCTCCAAAGAAAGCTATTCCAATTATACCAAGAGGGACAAATTGATCATAAATATTCTAACATCAGATCAGGTCAGATGTTACGATCAAGTACATTTTACCAAAACTTTGGCTTTCAGAGTTCTTTATATAGCAAAATTGTGGGTGAGGGACTAAGGACTGGTACTTTCAAACAGGTTCAACTTCACCTAAACAGTAAATACCATACGTTACTTTTTTAAACCTCTCCAGCTAATTCACTGTCTTTAATGATCATCAAAACACAAGTTTTAAAGTAATCCCATTTATACTATAAATGCCCAACTTTTATTTCACAAAAGAAAAACATGTATAAAACAATTTTTCAATTTTTATTCTATTTCACCTTTATATCTTTATAATATTCATGCTTATTACACAGTGGGAAAAAATACACATAAAATTTTACTTTAATTAGGAAGATAGCCAGTACCAAGCTGAAATCTAAGCACTGTGATAAGAAATATTTTCACACAGTTTACTGATATAATGAAATCGATCAAATAAAGCATTTTGTATTCTAAGTCACTGAAATTCATAAATAAAATTTTAATCACCTTTCCTCACCAATACCAGTCTTAAGTAACAGTTTACTCAAGCCTTAAACCCAGGTTATTATAACCATTTACTCTTTTAGTAAAACATATCAAAACCCAAAAGCACAGATTTTAGAAAGATCTTTGGAAAGATCTTCAGGGGCACCTGGCTGATTCAGTCGGTAAAGCATACAACTCTTGATCTCAAGGTTGTGGGTTCAAACCTCATGTTGGGGGTAGAGATTACTTTAAAAAAACAACATCTTAAAAAATAAAAAGAAAAGAAGGAAGGAAGGAAGGAAGGAAGGAAGGAAGGAAGGAAGGAAGGAAGGAAGGAAGACAGGCATCTCTCCAGCATAATATTAAAGCACAATTCTTTTTACCATATTATCTGGGAAAGCAGTATGAGAAGCTGAGTCCTGACAACAGAACATGGGTGTTTACCAAAAAGTTTCAAACACTGCAGAGGCATACCATTGAAGTCCCTCCCCTCCAAAAAAAAAAGTATTACAGAAACAAACCTCTCTCAAAACTCTATTTTTGGGGAGCCTGGGTGGCACAGTCAGTTGATCGTCCCACTCTTGGTTTGGCTCAGACTGTGATCTCAGGGTCCTGAGATGGAGCCCCAGTCTGACTCTATGCTCCATGGGGAGTCCGCTTGGGATTCTCCCTCCTCTCCTCCCACCTCTCTCCCGCACCCCCTCCCCGCTCCGTCCATACTCTCTCTCAAATAAATAAATAAGTCTTAAAAAAAAAAAAAAAAACCTCTATTTTTAGGGGCGCCTGGGTGGCGCAGTCGTTAAGTGTCTGCCTTTGGCTCATGGTGTGATCCCAGCGTTCTGGGATCGAGCCCCACATCAGGCTCCTCTGCTGGGAGTCTGCTTCTTCCTCTCCCAGTCCCCCTGCTTGTGTTCCCTCTCTTGCTGGCTGTCTCTCTCTGTCAAATAAATAAAAAATCTTAAAAAAAAAAAAAAACCCTCTATTTTTAAATAATACCAAGCAGCCCACAATTTGCAACCACAAAAGGGAAATACTCTCTTCAGATTAATTTAAGGACCTACGTAAAGCGAGGAGCATCTAGAGAAAAAAGACAAAGTGTTTTAACACGGACGCAGTCTTAGAATTCAGCTTTACTGGGATGCCTGGGTGGCTCAGTAGGTTGAGCGTCTGCCTTTGGCTGGAGTCATGATCTCAGGACGCTGGGATCGAGCCCCACAGTGGGCTCCCTGCTCAGCGGAGAGCCTGCTTGTCCCTCTCCCTCTGTTCCTCCCCTCCTCCCCACACCCTCCCTCCGCCCCCCCCAGCTTGCTCTCTCAAATAAATAAAATCTTAAAAAAAAAAAAAAAAGAATCCAGCTTTACTTATGCTTGATTGATGATTGCTAGCACTTTTCTGATGGCAAATTCAAATTATAATGCTATATATTCAAAATTATATATATAGCAAGAAATGGTTGCCAATAAAACCATTTTACTTTTCAAAGGAAACTTAAAGCAATTAACTATACTAACTGCACACATAAGTGAACTAAATGTAATGAGCACTACTAGGTACCACGCACTGAGCTAAGCACTTTGCATGTAATCTCATCTAACATTTTTTCCTACAAAGAGAGTTTTACCTTCTAAGAATAATTATACAGTAACTTCTGGTATATTTCATCTTCAAACTTTTGTCATCTTAGTATACAACTTTAAATGGTACTTTCTGAGCTCCTAAATGAAGTAACTAAGACTCATGGCAGTGTTTTTATTTGACTATATTACTTAAGTTTTCTGTTACAGAAAAAATACTTTCTATAGTAAAACCAAAAGAAATGCCATATGCAGTAAAACAATGATCAACTGTGATGTGCAGGCTAAATCATAAAATAGCAAATCTTTAAAGTGATCCCAGTCATTATTTCATTAGTATTTCAGGAAATATGTTTTTATAACATTCTTGCAAAGATTAATTCATGGAGTTTCTGTTTGGAAAGACAAAAAAATTTCTGGAAATGGATAATGGTGATGGTTGCACAACAAGATGAATGTAATTAATGCCACTGAACTGTACACTTAAAAAATGATTAAAATGGTAAATTTTAGGGTGCCTGGGTGGCTCAGTCGTTAAGCGTCTGCCTTCGGCTCAGGTCATGATCCCACGGTCCTGGGATCCAGCCCCGAGGCGGGCTCCCGGCTCAACAGGAAGCCTGCTTCTCTCTCTCCCTCTGCTTGTGTTCCCTCCCTTGCTGTGTCTCTCTCAAATAAATAAAATCTTAAAAAATAAATAAATAAAAATAAAATAAAATAGTAAATTTGATAAATGTTACCACAAAAAAGCTAAACTCATTCTACTATTCTGTACGATACACATAATTTAAAACAAACTTACTACAGCACAGTGTCAAAAAAATTTTTCAGCTCATCAATTTGCAATAGAAGCACTGCAACCTTGCTCCAAAGAAAAGAGTAAGGGACAATTTTTGGCCCAGTAAGATTTACTTCAACTGAGAACCATAATATTTAATCAACTAAAAACAGCAATAGCAAAATCTGTCCAGTCAGCAGCATCTAATGTCAACTCTTCATACCAACAATACATCACCTTAATAAAAGCGTAAAGTGTCTTGGCTGTACTGAGCACTCAGTAAATGAATGGACCAAATTGTTTACTAAACATGTGTAATGTTTCACTTTTAAAAACAGCCTTCATTTTAATAATTTAGAAAATAACAAAACAGAATGTATGAACATATTACAGGTATAATTAGGATATTCCAATATCCCTACTAGAACCTGAATAATTGTAATTAACATCAGTAAAGACCCAAGAGATGAAAGTGCAGTAAAAAAGTGCAGTAAAAAATTTCTATCTGGGATTGAATACGAACCTGATGAATACTTGCGGTACTATTTTTAACTGAACTTTCTGGCCTTGGGTCAAAGTTTTGCTAGCAAAATACCAAAGTGAAAATGTTGGGAGTGAAGCCCGGAGTCTCTGCTCTGGCCTAGGAAAAGTTATGCCCTTCATGCAAACAGTCCTACACCCAACTGAAGACTGCTAAAGGAGGACCAGGGTGTCACGATGATATGAAAACACAACCAACACACTAATGTGAAAATCAGTGCAAGACAACGTCAAAGACATCGGACAGGACACAGTACATCCCTACATTCTGCTCATTGTACAGAAAGACACACTCTTCAGTCAGTTCCTGCACTTTGGCCAAACAGCACTGAGTCACTCTGCAAATGATTCCAGAAACCTCAGAGGATAACCAATGACTTCTGAAGAAAAGTCAGTTAATCACTGGAAAGGGAGGAGACACAGTTTTTCTCAGCATACAGTCACTAGGTTTCTCCCAGCAGAGAGCAGAACTGAACAGTTCTGGTAGAGAACATCTGAAGGGTTCAAGGATCACCCACACAAATTCTAGTCCTCCCGAGTAAATTTAATATCCAGAGCATCTTTTTCACTTTCTTCTCCTCCCCGGGGTAAAACTCCACACCTCCCTTTCTCATAAATGCATCTCAAAAGCACACGAATCAAACTGTCTGTGAAATACAATCGTCTATCCTAACAAAAATAAGAAATAAGCAAGCATTCTACGGCGCATTTCTAATTTGTCAAACATACTCCTTTCTTAATCAAGAACCAACTAGCAGCCTTTACGTGGTTATTAATTTGCATTTCACAGACTGCCTTTAAGAAAGAGATACAATGAAAAAGATTTATTCTACTCGAAAATTCAGACTGATTCTTTGGCTCTGGCTTTTTGTCATCTACCCCAGGTGGGTACTCCCAACAGGGAAAGCATCAGATTTCCCTGTTTCGACCCACGTCCCCACGCAGCATGCCACTCTTTCAAATTGGCCAGTCTAGTGAATATAAGACAGCAAATCCTGCTCCCTACCTCCCCAAAGCGAGAGGAGAGGCGGGAAGAAGAGGGGTGTTTCCTCCCAGGGCTCAAGAAAGCAGCAGCCGGGGATGACACCGGCTCCAGGAGTTGGAAGGGGAAGAATCAAACGTAGGTCTCTACTGCTGGAACTTGGTCGCAGAAGTCTCTGGCCTCCGACCCGGGCCCGGCTGCCGGAAGCGGGGTGGGGCGAGACCTCCCTCCCACGGATGGGTGGACACAGAGGGGGATCTGAAGCAGGCGCTACTAGAGCGGGGAGGGCGCCCGGGCCCCGGCCACCTACCAGCAAGCTCTCCACGTTGATGGGCGAACGAGGGTCTCGGATCAGCGCCTCCAGCTTCCTCTGGCGGCTCGCCCCCGCCCCGTCCCCCGGCATGGCCTCGGGGGCGCCGGGCATTTTCCCCGTCGCCGGGGGCCGGCTCATGCCGCCGCCGCCCGGCCCCGCACTCCCGCTCCCCGCGCTCCGGCCCGGGCGCCTCCGGGCCTAGCGCCGCCCCCGAACCGCCGGCTCCGGGCGGGGCTCCGCCAGGGCCCACCGCCCGCCTCTAGCTCCGGCTTCGGCTCTCAGTGCCGGTCCGGGGCCTGGGGTTGTCCAGGGGGCCGCCCGGCCCGGCNCCCCGCCCGCCGGCCTCCGCCTGTTGTCGCCCCCTCGCCTCCATTTTTTTCGTTTCCTCCTGTGGGTCCCGCTTCGCGTTTCTCCTTTTGGATCCTCCTTCCTTCCCCGCTTCCTCCTCCCCCTCTTTGAGTTCTCCGAGGGTAAACGGCCGGGCGCGCGGTGACCGCCTCGCCTGACCCTCCAGCGGGGGGAGGGGAGAGCGCGCCCGGGGTTGGGGTCTTCCCAGCCCCGCTCCCGACAGACCCTGTACCGGAGGGCGACCCCGCTGATTCAGGGGTCGGTCGCACACCCCCACCCCCTCTGCCGCCGCGCCCGGGGGGTCGGGGAGGTTGGGGGGATGGGTGGGCCCGCCCCCACTGACTCAGCGCACAGCTATGCGGGCCTTGCATCACCCGCGCCAAAATAATAGCGACCGCCAGTCGCTGCCCTCGCCTGCGGCGCTCTGCGCTGGCGAGGGGCCTGCCTGGCCCCGGAAGATTTTAGTGGAAAGGCTGGGGGAGTGTGCAATGGGAGTCGGAAACTGGACTCCTCGTCCCGGTATGGAGGGCCTGGAAGAGTTGCTTCCGGCCCCAGGGCAGAAGTCCTGGAATCCGAAAAGCTTTGTGCAGGTCCCCAGCGGTCTTCTCCCAGCCTAGGCTTAAACACTAATCAGGAAGAGGATAAGAGAGCGATAGAAAAAGACTTCCATCCGCAGGCCTGCTCCAGGTCCAGAAGAAGGGTGGTTGGTTATAGGGGCCGCTCCTCCGCATTCCTGCCCTCTCGCGGCCCGTGCCATTGGTCAGATCCACCCAGGGCGCAATCTGAAAAATATGTGCCAAGAGCTATAAAACTCTTCATTGAGCCCCTTTGACCTAGTAAACCCATTTAAGGAAGTCCATGTCTAAGGAAATAATCCAAAGGGGAAGGGGGAGGGAGAACTTGCATAAAGAGGTTTATAGCAGGGCTATTCAGAATGTTCATAATGACCAAAACCTGCGAAGGGGCCCGGTTGTCCAACAGTTGGGGAATAATCCAAGCAAGCTCTGTTACAGTAACAGAATCCTGGCAGGTATGTCGGATTTATGTCAAATGCATGAAATTTTGGCAAGTACATGAAAAGATGTATTGGAAATAAGGTTAAATGAACAACAGATACAAAATAGTTTTATACACTACTTAAAACGATGTAAAATGAGCAGCTGCAAGAACAAGAGAGTACGGTTGTTTTTAAGGGAATGAGATTTTTTTTTTTCTGTATAGATGCTTAAGAGAACATTAAAATTTCAAAAATTGAAAAACTGTACTCAGCTGGACCACTCCAAAAAAGCTATAATCTACTCCCCATTAAGTAATAAGAATCTTAAGAACCTTTCTCACTGGCATGTCAGAGATAAGCTCACAGAGATCTGCAGCTGAGTTCTAAAGCTATAACCTTGTAAAAGTAGCAATTGAATCAGTAAACGTTCCAGCAGCGTCATCTTTTGCTTTGTGTTAAAGCCACCCTCACTTGGACTTAGGCAGGAAGAGGCCCTGAACCATCTGATACAGCCTTTTCCTCTCGGATAACACTGACTTCTGGGCAGAAGGTAAGTCCTTTAAATCTGTATGTTGAGTGACTCATTCATACCTCTACAACCACACCAGGAAAACAAAGTGAGCCAGAGACTTTTGCTTATGCACTGGAGCAAAATAAGAGAAAATCCATGATTCTAGATCCTTTTCCCTGTAGACAATAAAATATATGCAAAGCCAAAGGAGTACCATGTAGTTCTCAGGTTCCAAATTAATTTTGCAATAACTGGCTATATATTTTTATGGAGCTTGGTGGGCTAACAGGAAGTCATGTTCCCAAATACTGGCCATGAAAACCTTATTTGAAAAGAATAAGTAGTGATCAGCAAGATATAGATAATGGGCACCTTCTACATTGGCTAGAAAAGGCAATACTGTAGAAAATTGTTAACCAGGACCTGCACCATTGTCTACATGGAAAAAAAGAAGACTGATCTCTTGATAGGAGTTAAACCATTTTTGTTTTGTGGTTTTGTGTTTGTTTTTTTTTTTTAATTTTGGCCAACAGAACAATTCTTTTACCAAAGTAATGCACAAATGCATTCTTGTAAAAGTTAAAAGAAAGCCAGACGTATATAACACATGCCTCAAAAAATTACTCTCCCAAATCTCCCTACACACCACACATTGTCTTGGCAGCCAAGGCCTTTACCTTATTCTCCTACATACATATTTGTGTATATACACAAATGTGTCTTTTCCCCACACATCTGGCCTTATATCATAGTCTCTCGCAACTTGATTTCTTTCCCCTTAATTAATAATATGTCTTAGAGAGATCTCCATGTCTATAAACAGAGATCTACCTCATTCTTTTGAACTGCTGTACTATATTACATGGTATTATGCACCAGACTTTTATTTTCTCTCTCTTAGAGAGCATCATACTGGACTCTGGAAACAAACTGGGCTAAAATCGTGCTGTTTCCACACCCTAGCTATGCCTGTCTCAGTTTCCTTATATTGTCTGTTGCAAAGTGCTTAGAAGAGTGCTGGCCCTCATAAATGTCAGATGTTAGTAGTATTTTCTCAGTGTCTCAAATGTTGTTGCAGTTGACATCCTTGTATTTTTGCCCTCATGTGGACATACATAAATAGCGTAGGTTCCTAGACGTGAAATTGTTGTATGAATAGGTAAGCATACCTTAAGTAGTTATAGATACTGTCAAACTCTCCTTTAAAAAGGCTACACAGTTTACATTGTCATGATCAGAAAAACCCCCAGTATCCCCTTACATTGGCCAGTGTTCACATTTTAAGACTTTAATTTTTGCCAATCTGATGGGCAAACAAAATGGCAGCTTGTTTTCATTTGTATTCCCGTCATTACTACTGAAGATGAGCATTTTGTGTTTCTGTTTCTTCTGAAATTACCTGTTTATATCTTTTGTCCCCTGGATTTGCTTTCCTTACTGATTTAGAGGAGCTCTTTATGCATTATGGCTATTCCTTCTTATTATAATATAATGTTAAAATACGTGTTACATTTTGCAAATATTTTCTAACAGCCTGTTGCTTGTCATTCAGTTTTGGTTTTGGTGTTTTTGGTCACACGAAAGTTTTACCTTTTATGAAACCAAATCTATCAACATTTTCCTTAACAGCTTCTGGATTTTGTGTCTGGATGGGGAAAGATTTTGAACCCAGTTTTTAGGGCACACAGAGGACTGAAACTGCAGGCAGCTCTATGAAATGAGAGTTTCCTAATAATATCAAGCTCACCTTATCCCCAGTGAGCCGTAGAAAGAAGGTGTCCCTGTGTTTGCACTTCTCAGAGGGATTCCTGCTGCTCTGTGGCTCGGTCCAAGGTTGGCGGCTTCCTTTTTAACACTGTCTCCAAAGTATCCTGAGCACTGATGGGACAGATGGGAACTTGGACAAAAACTGTGTTCGATATGAAGGAAGAGTAACAGGGAAATAAACACAGAGAATATAGGGAACTTAAACAGGCTGGCCTATCAGTGTATAAGGCTTTGATTCTACCATAACGAGGTAGATAAGTAGGACTTAGAAGCTCCACCCCATTTCATCTGAATTTTGTCTGTGTTTCTTTTCTCTCTCTCTTCATCCCCAGCCCATTTCTGTGTGGTTCGTGTCAACTTAACATCCACTACCCAGCAATACCTTCCTAGCTGTCCTGGTACTTCATAGTGTAAACTCGGAGAACCCCTCTCTGGTCTACCTGAGCCCCATCTGCTCTGTTCCAGTTTTTAATTTGAGGGATCTACCTCTTCTCCAGGAATTAAGCCACCCTTCAGAAGCAACCTTGCCCTCTCCACCCATAAAGAGGTCTATAAAAGAACAATTTTTTGTCTTCCCGTGTGGCACTTGGAATTACTTGTTTAATGAAAATAATTATTATGAATAAGGGCTTATTGTGTGCTAGACAATGTGCATTATAGAAATTATCTTACTTCTCAAAACAGTCTTTTGCTAATGGTAATATTACTCTGCCCATTTTCCAGATGATGTAATAGGGACTCATATGTGATAATGGAATGAATAAATTAATAAATGGAGGGATGGATGAAAACAATAAAATCTGAATGGGCTGGCTATCACCAAAACATGCAACAACTTTTCCCATCTTGCTTAACATTGCAGAACAACTCAAGCTGGCATTGTAGTGAGATGCTTCTGCCCCACATAAGCCAAGATTTAATCAGAGAATAAAGGAATGAACTCTAAACACAAAGGTATCATTATTATAGTAAACTCCACTCCTCTAAAGGATATAGGGTTTAATGGTTTCTGAAATAGGGTTTCATCCGAGGTTTCATTCATGATTCTGGTAATAACTCACAGCATGAATGAGAAAATTGCTGTACCCTCTGTGAGTCAGTTTCCTCATACACAAAACAGAAATAATGAAGCTTGGTTGTCATTAAGTCTCCTTAAGATCTCTAGATGAAAGATACTACATGCGTCCAAGACAAATTATTCACCAGTATACTATGGAAGATAGTCAGAGGAGAATAAAGCTGGTCACGGCTCAAAAGCATACTTGGAGGTAAATGGTAACTCACTCCAAAATATCTACATATATATGTTTGAAAAGAGTCTTCCCAAGAAATGGAAAACTCACCTGCTCCCTGGAAAGCTAAGCTTCGATCCTGGTCCTGCCAGTTTGGTGAGAGACCTTGATGTCATGTATGGCAATCTTCTTTTCCCCATGAGTGAGCTAGAAATGGCCTCAGGTATGCTTTATGTGATTTCCCTGCTCAAAAATCTCATTGGATTTTCTGTGATTATGCATGGAATCCTCAGCGTGGAATCTGGGGCTTTCTACAAAGTCTCCACAACCTCCGTTTCGAGGCTTTCCTTCCACTGCTCCTCCTTACTTTTTCTCAAACTGAACATAATTGGCTCTTCTCGTCTTCGCTCTTTGGTTAAGCAAATATCCATCCATGTGGAATGCCATCCCTTCTTCCCTTCTCCACCCACCAAGCTTCTAACCATCCTCCTTCTGTTCTTGAATAAAGGGCTTGATTCGTCCTGAGCCCTGGATCCCTTGTAGATTTTAACAAAATATTTAGCAAGGTGCTTGCCTCACCTACACGAAGAAAGCAATATCTTTATTTTTCTCTTGGTGTTTTTAACATCCCCCAAAATGGGTCTGTTGTGTATCTAGAGTAAATTAGCGACTTCCCATCATTTACCATCCACCATGTGAAGAGTCCTTTCCTACCATTCCATTCTTCAAACACTTTGATCCAGCAAACTTTAATCCGTATAGGACACATTGTTCCCAGAAGAAACCATGCCATCTCCACCTCTGAGCTTTGCTGGTACCATTCCACCTCCCTGCCCTTTCCCTCCCGGTCTGCCCAGCACCAACCACCTCGGAAGTCACACTTCTTCCAATCCAGCTCCCTATGTCCTGATTTCCTTCTAAATTCAACTGGAGCATTGTGCTGGTTCTTTGGCAGATACAGAAAGAAACTGAATATGGATTCTTCCTGCATAGAGTTCACAATGAAGAAATGGTAAATTGAATAGGTACCCAGTGTTTGTTTAATGACCAAATGGTCGAATCAAAGTATATACCCCCCAAAAAAAACAAAAAAAAACAAAAAAACAAACGCCACAAATAATTATAATTGCAGAAAGGTAAGTCCCTGAAGAAATTCTCAGATAATATACTAAGAGAACTCAAAGGATCCTGGAGCAAGAGAGATCTTCTAGCAAGGGGATCAGGAAAAGGAGGGGACATGTGACCTGGGGCCTTAGGATTCAGTAGGGTTCGGAAATGGAGAAAGGGAGCAGTTTTCCAAGCAAAACAAGGGCAGGTGTGGGAAACTGTGAGGTAACTGAAAGGGAAAATAAGTAATGACTAGAGAGTAGGCACACACATGGTTAGAAGGACCACAGAGGTCCAGCAGAGGAGGTAAGTTGACGCCAGGGCAGGGAAGGCCTAGCATCTGTATTAACATGCTGGGTGACATCCCTAAGCCACTGCTGTCCCCTGGGACTGGCTGTAATTGAAGATACGGGCAAAGGCCACCACCCTCCGATTCTATCACCCCCTGAGGTGGGCACTGGGGAACTCATTAGCAATTATGGGCACGATGGGGTGGCACGTGGGACTCAGCAGCAGTACGATGAAGCAAAGTGGAAGGAGGCTGGTTTGGGAGACATTTTTGCAATCCACAGGCCACCGTTTGTAATTAGGTGGTTTATGATCATGAGTAATTAAAAACCTACAAAGCACACGAAGAAAACTGTAAAGTGGTTGGTCATTAGAATACAGGGATAGCACTGAGTTTCCACAAACTGGCTTATGGTGAAATGAGAAACCACTTCTATTTTTTTTTTTTAAAGATTTTATTTATTTATTTGACAGAGATAGAGACAGCCAGCGAGAGAGGGAACACAAGCAGGGGGAGTGGGAGAGGAAGAAGCANAGAAGCAGGCTCATAGCGGAGGAGCCTGATGTGGGGGCTCGATCCCATAACGCCGGGATCACACCCTGAGCCGAAGGCAGACGCTTAACCGCTGTGCCACCCAGGCGCCCCGAGAAACCACTTCTAACTTCCCAGCCTTTAGAATGGCCCTTTGATTGCTAAGGTTGCTCTTGTAATATTCCAGTTGATGCTTTGGCCCCTAAATGGAGTTGGGATTTCGTGAAGTGAAGACGGAGGAGGCGGGGCTCTGGGAGTCAGAGCCCTGGGGTCGGAAGTGCAGGCTGGTCCACATCTTGGGGCAGGCGGTGAGGCTGAAGAGAGCAAACCCGCAGTAGAGTCGCAGAAACCTCATTCCCCCCCCCCCCGGCTCTGTCCTTTCCCAGCTGTGTGCAGATCAGCTCCCCTTCTCTGAGCTTCAGTTCCTCTCTTAGGGTTTTTGTGAGAGCAAGTTAAGAGAGGGCTCGTACAGCATCCAACCTGTTGAACAGGTGGTCCATGGAAGCTGGTTCCTTCTCACTCATCAGAAGCTGACAGGATCCCAGGCATTGTTTCTTTCATTTACTCATTCAACGTATTTATTTGGAGGTTCAACAAAGATATTTATGTACTGGTCTCACAGCAGTAAACAGAGAAACAATCTCTGTGGATCCTTTTTAGGTTTCTGATATGATGGAGGGGATGACCATGACATAAATAATCATACAAATAAATAAGTCATTAGAGATGTGATAAGAGCTACAAAGGAAAACTACAAGATGCGAAGAGAATCAGAACAGGGGGCCTCATCCAGATGGGGATCAGGGGAAGTTCATGAGAAAGTAATAATCCAGAAGAGGTCTAAAAGGATGCATAAAACCTGGGAAAACTTGGGGAACAGGGAGAAGCGGGCTGGCCTGGCTGAGATCAAGGGGAAAAATTTGGGCTTTTTTTAAACAAATAAGGGGATTTCATAACAGACAGGCTTATAGTTAGGCCACTTGCTATGTGGTTTGCTAAGAGTGGCACCATACCACGGAAACGACGGGGCCATGACTAGTAGAGAGAAAACACTCGTTCTTCCAGATCACTGCAGTTCAGCCTGGTCAGGTTTTAGCCTACCTGTCCCCAACCCCTCATATCTGCGGGAGTCTTTGTGGCCATTTCTCTAAGTACTTTATGTAGTCATTCTTGGAAGCAGGTGAATCTGGAAGCACTCTGTCAGATAGATCCTTGTTCCGATCACACCGGAGAGAGGGCCCATTTCTGTCCTTTATCCAAAGCAGCAAAACCCGGTGGGGGAAATAGAAGTTGGACACATGAGACATGGGCTTCAGTGCCACCATTTACGGGCTGTGTGACCTCGGGCGAGTCACTTAACCTAGCTGCACTCCATGACTCCACCTGTAAAACCAACTCTGCAGAATTGATCTCAGTGTTAAAACAGGGACACGTACGTGAGGGGACTATACAAAGATGACTCCAGGGGCATGGGGGCACGTTCAGAGTCCTTTCTCTTAATCCCTGCTGTAGTCCCCAGCTTGTGTCCTGGGCATTGAAGAGGAGAGGAAGGAGATGTCAAGCATGACCTCCAGCGTTCGCTAGGACTCATCAGTAAAGTAACAAAAATCAACGATTGCATCTAAATGCAAGGTAAGTTTATTTTAACACAGATAAAAATGAATGAGTTAAAAAAAAAAAAAAACAGAAGCAAGTAATAGGATAGTCCTTTGTGATTCTTTGCACTTTTCCGGGCAGGTTGGGGGAGAGCAAAAGAAAGAAAAAGAAGGAAATACATGGTGGCAACCCAGAGGCTGAATGCCCATGAGCAGAGTCTTCAAATCTTTCCATTTCTTGTTGACATTCTCACTGACAGTGTTTGAACAGGGCCGGGCTGTTGACGAGCAATCATTGTTTGCTGTCGCCCAGCAGAACCTGTGAGATAAAGCCGTCCAAAGCTTGACAGACATCACTTCGTCAGCACGATGCCCGGCAAGGTGTGAGCCGCCAGCCTCGGGAAGGGGCAGCCTCTGGTTCCATCTGCTCCCCCACGGACCTTCAGAAGTGCTGTGAGGCTTTGCAGCCAGAGCAGATAGCCGAGTGTCAGGAAGGGCGCAGAGGAGCAGAGATGTTCTGGAAGCCAGAGACTCTGAGGCCTGGGCCTCAGACACAATGCACGCTCTCCTTCCCAGACACCACAAAGGTGACTGAGACAATGTGAAGTGACCCACACTGCTCCCCATGCCTCGGAGGGTGGGCGCAGGCTCCCGAGGTTTCTCTCGGGGTTTGCTCTGGAGGCTTTCTCCTGCGCAGCTCCCAGGGCTCCTCGTGAGTTCTTTATCGTCACCGCGGCTGCAATGACCACCTGGCACCAAGGACTGTGACTGAGGAACTCGGAGATAAGCGAGGCAAGGTCACGGACCTCATTACTTGGGGAGGAAAGGAGACATAGACACAGGCCCAGCAAGGAGTAAGTGCTCCGCTTACAAACTGCTAGAATGAGGAGTCGACTGACTGAATGAGCGTAAGGCCATACACGCAAGTGAGCCCCGCGTCAGAAGAAAGCACAGGATTTGGAGTGTGAAGGCAGAGTGGACACCCCAGCTCCCCCAGTCGCATCGGGGCCTTAGGCCGGGTACTTCTTCTTCCAAATTCATTGTCTACCCTGCTCTGTGCCCCAGGGGCTGACCTCTGTGACCCACCTCCCTGGGCTCCCTTGCCATGTGTTTTCTGGCTGGGCTCAGACAAAGGGGGTCCCTGGAAAAGAGATTGGGACCTCCACCCTGGCCCATCCTCTGACGGCAGCTCAGTACCCAACACCTCCAGCCCCCCCACTCGCTGCATCCCATTCTCACTGGGCTCCAGGGACATTGGGTCCTCCCCTCACCCTTGTGGCCCTTGCTTCTCACTGCTACTAACACCTGGGGCCTCAATATGCCTTGTCTTCCTTTAATCCTGTCTACACCTACAGAAAGAGCTCCTTCGTAGAAACCACCTGAATCAATTCTGTTTCCTATTGAGACCCAATTTATTAGAGCAAGTCATGGAACTTCTCAGAGTGTCAAGTTCTTCCACTATGAAATGGAAATAGTAATACTTAGTATCTAGCACCATGCTTGAACATGGGCCCTCAGTAAACACTGGTTGGTTGAATAAATGAATGCATGGACCATGATGGCTGGCTGGGTGGGTGAATGAGAAGAATACTTACAGGATTAGTGACAAGATGTTAATGCATTAGGTATGAAAGTACTTGTTATCATAATTCTTATTAAATGGTCAGTGAATGTAATAGCATAAACTATCTTGATATAAAAAATGGGCATGGGTTGAGAATCAGGAAAACTGAGTCCCAGTTTTTCTATTTGTTAATTGTGTGATCTTAGGCAAATTATCTTCCCATTCTGTGCCTCTATTTCCACTCCTCTAAAGCAAAAAAAAATAAGAGTTTATGACCCAGGAGCCATCTAGCTTGGACAGCCTATCAAGTGCTAAACATTCCAGGGAAACAGCTTGAATTGGAGAAGCTGGGGACATGCTCAGGGCAGAGACAGGGACTTGAAGAGCATAGTAAGGACCAACCAGAACAGCAGCACACTCCAATGAATAGAGACTTGAGGGGATTAACGGGGCAAGTTTGGTCAATGCAGATGACCCAGAATAAACATCTGGCCAGAACAGAAGTTGTCTGTGGGAACTTAAGGGACCTTGAGCATCGGCTGAGGAGCTAACGCTGCAAAAGGGAAGGAATCTGACTTCCACGAGGCCCCGGAAGCCAACCGAGGACTCGGATTTGAGTTTCCTCTGCTCGATCCTCTGAAATGCCACCAGGGTCCCCGTCTTCCTCTCCTGATGGCCGCTTCCTTCTCTCTTCTGTGAGTCCTTTCTCTGAAGGTCACTTGTCAAATTAAGGATGAGGGAAAATTTATTGGGTGAGGAAACCATTTGGTAAGGGATCTTTTTGGCACCGTTCAAACCTTGGCAAAGGCCCCGTTCCTGTCATGAGCCTCCTTGCATTTTGAAATCTGTTTGTTCGAAGGAAAGTCAAAGATCAGATAATCAAAAGAAAGTGATTTTTAAAAACTGTTGCAAAAATATAAATTCAGAAATAAAAAATTTTAATCGGGCTTGAGCAAGAATATCACCCTGAAGGATCCTGGACATGAAGTCAAAACACTTGAAAAAAAATAATAGAAATGAACATGAAGGGTGATAATGCAGAGCCATCGTGGAGTTAATAACTCCACAGTGTGATTTGGTAAGTGGCTAGCTGTGTGAGTTTCGGCACGTCCCATCATCTCTGGCCTCAGTTTCCCCATATGTTACATAGAGGAGACAGACTCGACGGTGGGCTCTCAAAGTCTCTCCTGCCCACATAGGGCCTTCAGCTCCCATGCCACTGCTCTCTCTTTCAACTCTGTTGAAAGGGGGCACAAGACAACTTAACACTACTTTGGTTTCAGCTTGCCTGACCTTGGTCCCGGGTGTGGCCTCTCTGAGCGCAGGGGCCGGAGACCTGAGGCAGCTGCTCGGCTCTGGTGCGCTGTGCGGCTTTCGCCAGATATGAAAAGGAATGTCAGCACCAGCCTGCAGTCAAGCTGGGCCTCTGCGAGGGGGTCATCTAGACATGGCCAGCCTCACTGCCTCGCCAGAGACAAATCTCCTTGCTTCTAGTGGAGCTCCCTGGGGTGGCCCCCTGACCACTTGTCCACACCCCACAGGCCTCACACTGCGGTCATTCCAAAATGGCCCTGTGTGGTTTGTGTTATTCTCCAGCTCAAAAATGTGCACGACACCTCCTTGCTGAGCTATGGGAGCATGTCCCCAAGCTGCTCCCATTCTGTGAGACGCAGAAGCCCAGGCTGTGTCACTTGAGTTTGGAGAATGCTTCACTCCCACCTTGCAGAGTCCCAGCACCCCCACGATTCCAGAGAAAAGAGACCTGTGCAGGCTCATCGAGCCGAGCATATTTCTGAAATATATTTGGCCAAAGGACTTTCCTTGAGTAACTGCAAGCAATGGCCCTCAGAACAGCAACTCCAAACAGTCGGCTTTGGGAAACACTGTCCTGTGGGTGAAAAGCCAAACTTTCTGGTGTTTAGATAAGGCTCGCCTCCGTCTGGCCCCTGCAAACCCACAGCCCCTCCCTGTTTCTCCTCTGTACACCTGCAAGACCAGGGCCGTGGAGTTATTTGTTGACAGTTGTTCATTTCTGTGTGTGCCAATGTTGCAAAAATGTAAACTGGGGGGGCGCCTGGGTGGCACAGCGGTTAAGCGTCTGCCTTTGGCTCAGGGCATGATCCCGGCGTTATGGGATCGAGCCCCACATCAGGCTCCTCTGCTATGAGCCTGCTTCTTCCTCTCCCACTCCCCCTGCTTGTGTTCCCTCTCTCGCTGGCTGTCTCTATCTCTGTCAAATAAACAAATAAAATCTTTATTAAAAAAAAGTGCTTAAAAAGTTAAGTTCTACTACTTAATCTCTCACTTTTTTGTTAAAAAACTATGCATTTCACCCCCATCCCCAGGCCTTTGTTCAGGTTGTCTGCAAAGCTTTCCCTTTATTCACCTAGGAAAAGCCTATTCACCTCACGAAGCTTTACTCAAATACCACCACCCCAAATTCCTTACTAAGAATTTATTATTTATTAACGTGTTCCCCGGCACTTTTCATGAACTTCTGTTAAAGTACTTTCCATTCTGGGGCTCCTGGGTGGCTCAGTCGGTTAAGCACCTGACTCTTTTGATTTTGACTCAGGTCATGATCTCAGGGTCCCAGGATCAAGCCCTGTGACAGGCTCCCTACTCAGCGGGGAGTCTACTTGAGATTTTCTCCCTCTCCCTTTGCCCTCTCCCCCCTTCACATGCTCTCTTTCTCTCAAATAAATAAATAAATAAATCTTTAAAAAGAAAGAAAGTGCTTTTCATCTACTCCCCCTGACGGTTACATGTAATGGCTATCATAGTACTGCTTGCCAGTACTGGGTTCTGTGCGAGAGGTGTACTGGTAGAAAAATAAAAGCAGTCCCTGTCCTCTGTTTCCGGGTCCCCTCTCCTCATCTTGGAGCTCTTGGATCACATTCTGGGAATCTCCTCCCCTTACGGGGCTCCATCGGAATCTGTCTCAGGCAAGGTGGTGGGACTTCCGCATTAACTTGCCTCTGTTAGATAATCTGCTGAAATCAGAAAGAAAATGGGTCTGAGCCCTGCAAGGAAAGAAAATGAGGCATTTATTTGCAATATTTCCCAAATTCAGGGGTTCAGTTATTTGGCATTCAGTCAGAAAGGAAATGGGGAGCGAGCCGACAGGCACGACAGGTCCTGTCCGAGGGCGCAGAGCAGGTGCCCTGGAGCGCGCCCGGCAGTGAAGTTCAGACTTTCTCTGGGCTTCTTTGCTCCTGGACCCGATCCTCGCAAACCAAGGACACATTAGACACAGCAGATGAAGAGTGCCTGAGTCAGCAGCCAGCAGTAGCTGAGTGGGTGGCAGATTCAGTGCGAAAGAAAGACAGGGCTGGGGCCATGGGGGGAAGGGCAAACGGCTCCCTGAACCTCCGCGGTCTCAGCCTCTGTGGACATCACTACACCGGAGGCCGCAGAGCGTGAGAGCCAGAGATGCCCGGATGTCCAAGAAGCCGTCAAGGCACTTGCCATCCCCCCCTCAGAAGGCGGCAGAGCGTATTTAAGCTATTGGAGGTAAGTTTATTTTTATTTTGGGGTGGATGAATTTATTTTTTAAATTATGACTATTCATTCCAAAGGCGAAGATTTCCCCCAAGGTAGCATCACAGTTCATGCCTTTTACTCTCAGGGGTTGGTGCAAATGTCACCTTCGCGAACACCTTGATTTTAACTGCAGCCCCACTCACCCCTGGCATCCCTTGGCTCGTTTTCTTACCATACTTTTCTTCACGCCAGTGAAGATGTTATATAACTAATATGTTATATAACTTAGTTATCCTTCTCTCCTATCCGAAAGGAATATAAACTCCACGAGGTCAGGGGTTTGTCCGTCTATTTTGTTCACTGCTGTGTCGTGGGGGACTATTCATCTGGCACCAACAGGCATTCACTCCTTATTGAATTAAAGTATGAGTACATAGACTTAGTTATTTGGAAAACACATTTAAATTTTTTCAAGTCAATCCAAGGAAATACTGATTAGATGCAGAAAACCTATATGAGAACTGTCTAAACATAAGGCACGTTAATTCATTGGTAAATATACAGAAAGATCATACTCCGTGCAGACACTATGCGTTGGGGGTTTGCTCATTTTGTCCACACGCACACTTTTGAGTGAACTAAAGCACCAGGAATTCCACATGCATAGTCATTGACATGCTTCACACACACACACATGCACACACACGCACGCACACACATACACACATTTCTGGTTCTTCCTATAGCTTATCTTAGATCTTATCAGCTAAGGTTTGACAAGTCTAGTCTAGGTCTCCTTCAGAAAATTCTTAGAAGGAGGAAATGATGATAACAATTAGCATTGCTAGCGATTCTCATGAGTGAGCTTAGAATCAATATTTACCCGCCATTTATTGTGATGTTGAAAGCAGATATTGTATCTTAGGAAGTGCCCTGGCCATAGAGCTAGAAAACTTGAGTGCTAGCCCTGGATCCATTGTGTAAGAGCTAAATGACCTTGGCAAGTCACTTAACCACCAATACTGAGGTCAGAAGTTTGCTGCTGTTGTTGTTGTTGTTGTTGTTTTGTGCAGGACTTTGTAAACAACGAAGTGCCATACACCATCAGGAATCATTATTATCTTTTTAAGAAGTGAAAAGTACATTACATGTCACCTGAAACAGAGGTGACATCAGATCCTGATGACTCATGGCCCTTGCAATGCGCGGTTATCAATCTTGTTACCTTGACCAATTTCATCATTATGTAATTTGCTGTGTAACCTTCACATTTAGGATGTCAATTTCATCAGCTACAAGGAAGGATTCTACTTCGTTGCGGCGTGCTGGGATGATTTTGCTGACTGATCACAGCTGACAGGGTCTGGAGGTCTGCAGCAGTAAATTGGGATGGGTTCCAATCAATTTTACAGCCTTCCAGGTAATTCTCTACGAGCAAATCTGTAAATGTCTTTTCTTCATTTATTTACTCATGCATCTATCCACTCATTCCCTCCTTCAACAAATACGTGCTCAACATCAGTTATGTGGCAGAGGCCACACTAAATGCTGGAGACAACAAATGGAAGAAGGCACAGCGTCAGTACCCTCAATGATCCAAGCTGACTCAGAGAGCCAGCTCTGTAAACACATCATAGTTGTACACAGTAGGAACCATGAGGAGACAGGAGCAAGGTGCGGGGGAGCACAGCAGCGAGGCCAGACTTACTCTGCCTGGGGCCAATGGAGACCGCTTCGTGAAGAGATACGTGCCAGCAGGACCTTAGTGGGTTGGTGGGAGCTAGCCAGACAGCGGTGGAAGAAAGGCATACCATCAAGCAGGGAAAGAAGACCTTGGGGCATTTCACTTGAGCAGTTTAATGAGCACTTATAGTGTGTCTGTTGTGAGTTAGGCACCAGCAATGAAAAGGAAAGCATAATCGGGACAGAAAGCAGATAGGATAGAGCTGATAGGGTTAGATAGTGAGGTGCTTGAATGCCGTGCTCAATGCTCACAACATTATTGAACACAAATAAGAGTACAGACGCAATCCCTTTGTGTAAATTATGTACCTTCGCTATGTAGACATTCGACACGTATCTATGTGCTAACTACGTACAAAACCTTGGGGATGCAGTAACAACCTTCTCAGAATCCCTGTCTGAGAAGAGCACATCACTAAAGGGCAGTGAACAATGGGACTGCCCAAGCCCTAGGCGGGAGGGCTTCATCTAATCCAGGAGGAAGGATGGGCAAGGAAGACTTCCCAGGGGAGGTGACATTTCAAGCTGAATCTTGAGGGGTGAACAAGAATTATCTAGAAGACTGGAATAGGAAGTGTTCCAAACAGAAGCAGAAGCAAGTGTCAAGGCCTAGAGACTTGAAGATGTCAGCGTGGCTGTTGTTGGGTCCCCAGGAGGGATGTGGTTGAGCGTTCCAGATCCAGGGTCTATGTAAAGCGTTTGGGCTTCACCCCAAAAAAGCATTGGTGGATTTTAAACAGGGGAGTGATGTGATAAGCGCGTGCATCGCTCTCCATGTAATTGACATTTCCCACTTCATCAACTTTCTTAATAAAGTCACCCTTCCTTAATACTCAGATCTTAATGCCAGGAGCCCCTACCCACCCAGATTAGAAGAAAGTCTATCTCTGAGTTTGTCTTCCCCAAATATTTCTGAAGACCTGCCTGTGGATCTTTCCTCACAGGCACATCCTTGCTGCCACCTTCCAGACAGCATGAACTTGGCTGTGTCCTCTGAGGCTGTCCCCATCTGTGGATGACCAGCTTCCGCCGGTTCCCTCCAGGGTAGCCTCACCGCAGTCACGAAAGCAGGGGCTCCGTGTCTTCCTTGAATGGTGACCACGTGGGCAGCCAGAGGAAGTACCAGGGTCCCTGCTGTGGCCACGGGAGCCTCTTTAGGACCCTACTCGCTGCCTGTGTGGTGGTCCGTGCTGGCCCGCTGCTTCACCTCAGTGGAAAGAAAGGACCCGCCAGCCCGTGTTACTTTCAGGAGACGCTTCCCACAGCAACTATGCCATAATTGTGCCAGCCCTTATGGACCAGCCCCTTCTTTCTTTTTTTTCTTTTCTTTTTTTTTAATTTTATTTATTTATTTTTGAGAGAGAAAGAGAGGGAGAGAGAGAGAGAGCACACGAGCAGGGGGGAGTGGCAGAGGGAGAAGCAGACTCCCCACTGAGCAGGGAGCCCGAAGCTGGGCTCCATCCCAGGACCCTGGGATCATGACCTAAGCCGAAGGCAGACCTAACTGCCTAACCGACTGAGCCACCCAGGCGCCCTGGACCAGCCCCTTTTTTGCACGTAAGCAGATGTCCGCTGATCAGAAGCCGTGGTGGGGCTGCGTCAGGAGCAGCTCTAAGGTCAACTGCATGCTCCGTCAGACAGCAGTCCTCTCTGACCTCAGGGTGGGGACACGGTCTTCCTCCTGTCCCAGGGCCATTCCTAACGCCTTTCACTGCTGTCCAGGGGAAGAGATCTTTGGGAGGATAGAGGTCACTGTAAATACCACTTATTCCCCACCTACTTCTGGCGGGCCGGCTGGCAGCAGGCAGTCCGGGCCACTCGGTCCCCCTCCAGGAGCCACTCGGAGCCTCCAAGGCAGGTCCTGGGCCTGTGCCCTCCCCTCTTAGTCCTAAGACCGGACTCGTTTCCTGCCAGGATTACCCGCTTTTGAGAATGAGTTTCCTTCAGGGATTCCCCATAACCACTAAGGGGACTGACGTCAGCGCGTTTGTCAAGATATGCTAAGTAGGTGTGTATGCACACAGAGACATCTGCAGCGCTGTTCTTCGTCATTTTAGTGGCAGTATCTCTGGCTCTCAGTGATTTTTACAATCTTTACTATACTTTAGCATTTGAATTTTTTTTCACAATCACAATGCATCATCGTTTCAGGAACTGAATTTAGGAATGGAATTGGACGCCCTTTGGAAGATCAGATCACCTGTTTCCTTGTCTCTAAAATGGGAAAAATAATATTTGATAAGGTTGAAAAATTCAATGCTATTTTTATTTTTCTAATATTTTTATTACTTTTAACTGGCAATTGATTTTACATAAATACGTAAACACGATTGTATGATGTATCCCGGCGGATTTCCTCAAGATGAAATCCTTTTTTCCCCTTTCCCTGGTTGACTCCTCCTTCCCCCCTCCAGGCTGCTCTCTTCACATCGCAGGTTCTTGCCAAGCCCGGGGCCAACTGCACACCCCACACTGCCCCGGGGGCCCCCTAGAACATACCATTGGTATTTTCCTCCATGATACTACAGTACCAAAAGCCTATCAATATACACACTTCAGTGAATATATGTAATCATATAAAAGGCTTTGGTCTTTGTGAAGAAGAGACCCTATTACACTCAGTTGGATGCATTTTACTTTCCTTACTCAACAACACTCTCTGGAAATCCATTCTGGTCATCCGGGAAAGCTCTGACTTTAATGGTGACATCATATTTCCTGATTTGGAAATAACACTCTTTATTCATCTGTTCCCCTATTTATCGATATTCACCCTATTTCTGGTTTTGTGACAATGAACAATGCTACAACACACACACACACACACACACACACACGCCCCTTTGCTGCACAGACTGCTTTTATTTCTTTGCAATAGACTTTTGGGAATGGAATTTCTGGGTGAAGTGGCTATAGCCAGTCAACAGTATTTCTAATGTTTGCTAATTGTTTAGAAAGTGCCCAATACACGGTCATTGCTCGATACAATGATATCTGCTCCTATTCTCATTATTAGCTGAGGAGTTACATTTTGGAAAAGTTTAGTCATTTCTTAGCTCTCCATTTAGATCAACTACATTTTACTTTAAAGACATGGGTTCTCTGAAATAACCGTACCAACAACTGTCCTTTCTTTGTTTATACAAAAGCAAAAGGAAATAGGACATCACTGGAAATCTAAAATAGACACGACCGTTTACCTCCTCATTTCCTCCTTGCATTTCAATCCACTTCCTCAGTGAGCCAGGAACTCCGAAACTCAAGGCTGTGCTCGCGTAATGGGAGAGTCCTGCTTTATCTATTTTTAAAATTGTGATCAGCTTGCCTATCTCATTTGAAAAGCGGAAAAGAAGGCTCATTAAACGATTTTCCCTGTTGCGAATGAGGAACCAATTTGTAGCCTTTGAATGAGGTGAATGAGTAAGTTCCAGCGTCTGTAGCCTCACCCCCGCCCTCCCAGGGCAGAAGCTCTCCGGGAGAATTAGGCAATTTCTGGCTTGAAGATTCTCCGGTGTTTAGCCTCTCTCTTCATAAAAACAGAGCCTGCACCTGGCAAAGGGGGGAGGGAGCAGTTGCATAAAATGCAGACTTGGTGGATTCTGGATCCGAAGCCACTGGGCCAAAATGTCAACGCATGGCAGATTTCAACCTCCAAACTGAAACGGAATCTTGCAAGTTGGTCGAGGGCCAGGGGCTGGGCCCTGGACACAGCCTGAGCCCAGAATGCGACAGGGAACCCGGGAATGAAAAGGCACTCACACGGTTTTAGTGAAATGGGAAACAGGAACTTCTGTTTGCCCACAGCTTTGTTCCCTTTTTGTCTGGCCACCAGGGAGCCAGGGGAAGCTGGGGAGGCCTGTGCAGGTATCCTCAGATTCTGAGCCACCCACCTGGGCTGAGCCCCAAATCCCAGGGCCCCACCAGGAACCAGGTGCTGCAGGCTCACGAGTCTCTCCGAGGGCCGCCGTCTCTGCTCCTGCTGCCCTTTCCTTGTCCGTCTGGTCTACACCTCAGTGAGGGCCTGACTTCTGGCTTTCTGGCTTGGACATGTGTTTTGACTCCAAATTGGACAGAATTCTCCTCCTCTGGTGGGATCCTCGTCACCTCCTCATTCAGCTTTTGTCTGTCTGCTGTAGATTTTCCCAGTGGTTCACACCTAATGCCAATTTGCTTTCCTAGCCTGTTTTACATCCACTATGCCTTGGTCTTTAATGTCTCTGAGGCCTGGTTCTTATTTATGGAGCATTGACTGTATGTAAGGCCAGGCCTGAAATCAGCACTGTTGGGGGACAAGAATGAAGAGACTAGGACGCATTAGGCTGAGTCCCTGTCTTCAAAAAGCTCACAGACTAGCTTTGGAGACCAACTGGTTCAGAGGAGAAATATCCCAGCTCCATGTTGGCTGGATTACCTGCCAATTGCTAGGGGAAAGGAGTAAGCGGTATGGGATTCAGAGGAGGGGACGTACCTGGGGGCTGGGGTGGAGAGGATGTGGGCCAAGGAAGGGAAGTAGTAATTATGAAGCACCTACTATGGGCCGGCATTAGCGTGAGCTTTGGCTGGTTATCCCTGGTGATTCCCAGGACTGGGGTGGGAAAAGAGGAGAGGGAAGAAGGCGTTTCCAACAGGGAAATGGTACAATTATCACTAATGCGCATTAATGACGTTATGACAGCATGCTCTGAGCTCCGGCTGACCCTATTCAAGTCAGATGTTTGTATAGACTAGACAGGGCTTCTGCAAAGGGCAGGGAACGCCGCCATCTGCCTGTGTTATGCAGGTAAGAAGCTAGCGTAGCTGGCTTACTCCGCAGACAGGACCAAGTCTCAGAGCACCTGCTTTGGGGACCTTGTAGGCTATGCTATGGGAAGAGATGATTGCAGATCCTGGGATTTGATGAGGCCTTCGCCTCACTTTGCCGGCACGTGCTCAGTGGTTTCAAGATGGGAACGATTATGGGAACTCTGGGGTCTTACTGAAAATTCCCATCCACAACATCATTGCTCAGGTCGTATCTAGAACGGAGAGAGGTAACGATGAGCAAGATGAAAATAAGGAAGTCAGACAATGTGTGTGTAAGTCCCGAATACCTGTATTTACTCCCACACTGTGTTGCACAGTGTTTTCTTGAATGCCTCTGCCGCACTCGCAAGACGGCGGCGAAGAGACAGACCAGGTCCTCGTGTTTACTGTCTGGTGGGAGTGGTGGACATTGGAAAAGGCAACACAAAGAAGTCTGCAAGCGCCACGTTATTCTGTAAAAGACCCAGGCGCTGTGTAGGAGAAGGGACATGGAAGGCCTCCCGGAGGAGGTGGCATTGCAGATAACATCTAAGCGGTGGGTGGGGGGGGGGCGCCTGAGGGCTCAGTAGTTAAGTGTCTGCCTTCCGCTCAGGGCCTGTGTGTTCCGGGGGGGTCTTGGGATCTAGCCCCTCATTGGGCTCCCTGCTCTGCTGGATGCCTGCTTCTTCCTCTCCCACTCCCCCTGCTTGTGTTCCCTCTCTCACTGGCTATCTCTCTCTCTGTGAAATAAATAAATAAAGTCTTTTAAAAAAATAAAATAAAATAAAAAAATAAGCAGTGGGAGGTTCTGAGTGGACAGAGTGGGGTTAAAGCCATGGGCCCCGGAGCAGGCGATGTGGCCCATCTTGACTTCAATACATGGGGACAAGGTTGATGCCTCAGCCCCGCTTGTCACACAGCTTGTTTTAAACATAGAAGGCGGCTGCCCGGTCGGAGCCTAATGCCTCCTGGAAACACCGAACAAAGGTTTGCTGAATCTGGTCCAAAGTCCCCCCAGCCCTGTACTCCAGGGTTCTGAGTTTCTCTCTGACTTTGACCCCGTGGAGCCCCACCCTTGCTGCAGAGATCTCCTGGGGCCTCTTTGGCTACCTGCACAAGCAGAGAAGAGCCAGAGCGGGGAGGGGGGAGCTTCCTGGATCCCTGACCGTGACTTCCTTGTGATGATGCTCACTGGGCCCCGGAGTCAGGGCCCCCACCCGGGTCAGCAGAGAGGGCACACTCTGCTTCTCTCTGGGAAGAGAACTGTCAGCTCTTTCCACTCGGCCAAAGTTAAGTGGCAATAACCATCATACAAAACTAGGGACAGATATTTGGAAATCATCTCTTTACTGTGGTTCAGCCACAAAGTACATACACATCCATCATTTCTTCACTGACCATTGTAAGTCTGTGAGCCAGACAGGCAGATCCTAGCCATGCTACTCACAGACGAAGAAGACTCTGGGAGGGAAAGTGACATGCCCAGGGTGACACAGAGAAGCAGTGGCCCAGACCTGGGTCTCCCGACCCCCTCCAGCTCTCTTTCCACCGTAGCATGCTGCCCTGCCGGCCAGGAGTGAGCCCTGGGGAGAGGACATGGGTGGAGGGGTGTGTGCTTGGACTCTGTTCCTCTTTCATATTCAAGTGCAAATACCTATAGCAATGTTGTCTCTGTCTGGCACTGAGCTAGGTCGTGGAGGCATCGGCCTCCTTGATGGCCATGTTTTAAGGCCTAGAAAGGCAGATAGATGTCACAGGAATGAGGGCGTTCCCAACCACTGCTGGAGACTGACTCTGAACCTGAGGGTCCTCTGATCTGAACAGAGGGCCAGCCCCATCCTAATAACGCAGTTAACCTTTGGAATGTAATCTGATCTGCAGCTGTTTGGGTGTCTTTGCCCAGGTCTACCAAGGAGACAGCCAATGAAAAGGCTTAACTTCTTCCTTCATTAGCCCAGAGTGCCTGAACAAGAGACAGAAACCCAGTTGTCACTACACCTGCCATGGTGAAGCTGTGTCCCAGTCCTGCTGGCGGCTGAGCGTCTGGAACCCCCAGGAAGACAGCTTCTAGCAGACTCCCTCCGGGTATCCACCGCTGGAGCTGGCAGGTCAACCCCAACACCGGCCCCTGGAACCGCAGCCACTCCCACATTCAAGCTCAGGATCTCAGGGTCTTCTGAGTGCTGTTCTCTGTGTTGGGAATGTCCTTCCTCCTCTGGCCAGTCCTATTCCAAAGGACTTTCTGATGCCCACAGGGGCTATTCCTTCCCCCACCACCCTTCCCTACCTCCTGTGCACTCCCACCGCACTGACTCCTTGTGCCCCAGAGACTTTGGTCCTCAGCTCTCCTTTCTCTGCCTCTCCATTGGACCATGTCTCATTCTGACGGCCGCTGCAGTGCCCAGACCACACACTAGGTCCTCACAGCACCTGATGAATGAATGAGAGTGATCTTACCTTCCACACCCTCAGCCACATTGCACCCAGAAACCCCCAGCCCCCGCTGGCCTGGCCCCAGGGTCTGCCCCCATCAGAATCAGAGCCTCCGCAGGCTCACCTCTGACCTTTCCCTGAGCATCCTGCTGCCCCCGGGGCTGTCCTCTTCATTGATGCCATTGTCACAAGCGGAAATATGCTGTACCTTCCTCACGTTCCACCTCTTGCTTCCTGTCCGTCCCTCACTCTGCTGGTCAGCATCGGGATGTGTGAGGAAGTGTTTGGAAGTATAGTCCGTAGGTGGGTGTGCCAAGACAGCGCTGGGGGGACAGCAGGTGTCCCAGCCACTGGTGGGTGAATCCACGAGGATTTGCTGATGGCCACCTATATACTTTCCTGTCCTTTGGGGATTTCAAAGATGAACAAATCAGTCCTTGTCTCCACAAGCTTAGCCTGAGGCTCTGGGAGTGGAGGATAGAATGAACAGGAAGGAAAATTCAAGAATGAACACCAGTACAAGTATGTTCCATTAGATAAGCACCTGCTGTGGGAGGGGGGTGCACATAGCAGGCACCATCTCTCATTTGTAATGACCTTGTAGTTTGTGAGTTAGGACCATTTGAGACTATGAAATTGAGATAAGTGAGCTGCCCTATATGCCAGAGAGTAGGAGCTTCTGGGAGCAGGATTTGAAACCAGACCTTGCCAAGGAATGACCATAACTTATTCCTTACCAGGAGGCGACTTTGGGCATCCAATCTCAGGAGCGCCTGTGTGTTTCTTCTCCCAGTCCTGACTGTCTTGAGTTCTCCTCTCTTGGACCCTCAACCAGGAGGGTCGTCAAACAGGCAGGGCAGGCCTTCAGCAACATTGCTCAGCTGTCTGGGGTGCCGAGAACACCTGTGTCTAATTCAGGTTGTGACTCAGAAATCCCATTCCGGAAATTGGCCACACTGGGCCACACGAGCTGTGGTCTCCTTTGACCCCATAACAGTAACCCCAAACTTCTGACTCTGCTTTCTGTGATTGAAAAGAAGCAAAGCAGTGACCCTGGGAACAGCTGTGCCCCACCTAAACCCCATACCCAAATTATGCCAACAGGCACAAATCCACATGCCCACTCAGCGAGAAACAAGCTGAAAAAATACATTCATCAAGACTTACTAAGTGGCAGGACTGTGTAGTGTGCGTGTGCGTGCGTGTGCGTGCGTGTGCGTGTGTGTGTGTGTCATTTGTCCATATTGGGGAAAAAATTCTCTGCAGAAGCTTCACGTTTACTTTCTCAAACCAGAAGAGATCACACGGAGATGCCAGTCACCTGGGAGGACCTGACAGCCAGCCACTCGAGGGTGAGACCCCCTCGAGAATGGAAGGAGGGACTTCTCTTTTCTCTTTCACAAGTTGGTGTCCCTCGAGCATACCCCCGAGGCTGGAGGATGGGTAAAGTGCCTGTTTTCCTTAGAGTAAATAAGTGTACAGTTAGAAGCAGAACTTTATTTTTGCTATAATCAAATAGCCACCGTCTTTGTTTGAGAACGGTTCCGTGTAAAAATGAATACGGGCCACCCCTCCCCCCAAGGATCTTGGGGCAATCCGATATCTTGGGAATCCTCTCAGAATGACACGCGATGGCCAAATTCCACCACCTTAGACGAGAGAGACCATGACGCAGGGGGCAGCAAGCTGGCCTGGGATCGGGCTGCAGCCCCCTGCCCTCGCTCACAGGGCTCTCCATGAGCTTAGGGGGATCACTGTCCTCCTCGAGGCTGCCCGGGGAGCCCACGAGCACTCCCTGTAGCTCCTTTCTCATGAAGTGCTTCCTTCAGCCGACACAGTGCAGGGCTCTTTTGAGGTCTCTCTGTGGCATTTCTGGAATGTCCTTCTTCCCCAGTTCTGCTGTTCTTTCTCCTTAGCGTGAAGGCAGAGAAATAAAGAGGCCTATTTATACTGGTCTGGGCCTCTGCGGAGCACATCTCATTGCTGAGTATTTGAGACAGTGTTTCAGAGACAACCTGGGAATTGCCTGGCGTCTCTCCAAGGGAGTGGGCATGGGGTTGGCAGCACCTCGAACTCAACTCGGGGCCAGGTGCTGTGTCCTCCAGCCAGGGGCACCTCCCCCTGCTACGGGGCCCCCTCCTTCTCCTCCCCTCAACTTAGGGCACTAGGAACCCACAGTCTACTTTGCGGGGTCAGCGGCAGGCTGGCGAGGGAGACTTCCTTAATGAGAACGGTCACCAGCCCCCAGACAGTCGCTTAGAGCTGACACTGCCCTTGTTCATCAATTCGTTTTCAGAGAGGTACATGTTACCATCCGTATCTTAAAACAGCATCAGCTCCAACACATCCGTTTTGTATATGCTCTCAGACTCTTCTAGATAAGCTTTGGGGTGCCTTCCTCCCATCATACTCCCTGTAATTTGAGAATGGCCCCTGCCCACAGCCATGTTTAGGCAGTGTGACCTTGTGTCACCCCAACTGTAGTTAATGCCACTACAGACGGGCAAATGCCCCAAGCAAGGCCAATTGGATATTCTAGATTCAGAGATGCTTCTTGGCCCCTGTTAGGCCCCTGAATGGGAAAGGCCAGTAATGCGGGGCTTGGGGCAGCCGTGCCTGCCATGTGCAAACACGAGCCGTGGGAGCTCGGTCACAGAGCGGACGATGAGACTGTCACACAATGACCCCCGGGGCCCCAGCGAGATGGCTCTGACAGCTTCCCTGTTTGTAGTTCCAGTCATTCTCAAGATCCTTTGGTTTTCTGAAATATTCCTCTATCTTTTTGTAACAGAATGTTCTATCAGGGCTTAGACTTATGTAACACGATGATCTACTAGAATTAAAAAAAAAAATTTTTTTTTAATGGAAAAATCTACCAGCTGCTATCTGGAGAGACAAAAACAAAAGGTCACTATGGGGCAGGTCCTGAGTAACCTCACTTCTACAGACAAGCTTGGACGTGGCAAGGCCAGCCCCTCCAGGTTTGGAGAGCTCCGGGAAGGGCGGGGTGGGGTTTTAGGCTGACCTGAGAAATTTCAGCAAAGAGAAAGCTCCTTCTTCCTGGTAGTTGGAGATGGGAGCTCTACAAGGTGATTGGAGAAGTCCCAGGGAAAGCGGGTGTCAGAGAAGGACAGCCAGGCTGAGACATAGCTGGCTGGGCTGCTTCCCTCCTGACTGCTAAGAGCATCTGGGTACTTCTGGGCGGCCAACGTCTCCATCCGGGTTAAGGTCATGAGCCTGGGCTCTCCAGTCCCTCTAGCCTGCCTCTCCCCACGCTGCTGGCGCACAGGGTCATCTGGACATAGATGAGGAACCCGCTGGCTTTGTCAAGTCAGCATGGCTGCCGAGAACCGACTTCAAACTCTGAAGTAGACCCCTGTTACACTTCCCATAATGTCACCTTTCTTGCTTAAACTCGTTTGGGTGGCACTTTGTCCCTGTGATCAAAAGAACCTTGCCCAAGTCACAACCAGCGGGGTGGGGGTGGGGGTGCCGGACCTAGGTCGGGGTCTGACAGACTCAGATCCAAGGACTTCCCGCTGCACCCCCCCCTCTCTGGTGGCCTTGCACCATCAGTGCCGCTCAGTGGTTCGGGCCCCCATTCTCAAAGGGGGTACATAATGGTATCCGCTGGGAGCTTGGTAGAAATGGAGAATCGCCCCCTGCCCCAGACCTACAGAACTGGTCTCATTTCATCCAGTTCCTTGTTCCTGCAGGAGGCTCCGCTTGGGATCCCAGCCCTCCCATCCCTGCAGTGCTGGCCCACCTGCCACTGGCTCCCTAAAGGACCCCACCAAGCACTTGTCCCCTTGGAGCTCTGTACATCTTTATAAAACAGAAGGCGCTCCCGATTCTGATCTGTGGCGGAATCAACTGTTTCCTCCAACAAGATGGTCCAGGGAGCAGGCAATGAGCAGTGACTTCTAAGAGATACGGGATTTCTTGCTGGGGTCGTGGTAGTCTGGCTACACCAGAGACTGCTAAGTTGTACACTTTAAAAGGTACAATTTGTGATAAGTGAATTATATCCCAATGCGGTTATTTTTTTTAATAGTGCAGAAGCTGAGAAAGAGAAACAATAAACCTCAATCAGATTAGGTCCAATTTTCTCCGAGACCCGTGACTTCTGCGCAGGNGGGGAGTGGGGGGTGGGAAGTCACTCGCCAAGGAACAAGTGAGAGCCTAAAGCAGGGGATAGGAGTGAACAGCAGCTCTCACAGCTGCCACCAGAAATGCCTCCCTGCCTCTCAGACCCCCCCACCCCCAGCCCTGCGTCTTGCCTCTAATCTCCACATAACTTCCTTAGGCAACCAGGTCATTTGGGGAGAAGTACATAAATCTTGCATTTCTTTGCAATGCCAGTGACAGCTAGCTAAATGTTGCAGGGTATTTGCTTTAGAAGAATATTTAAAAAAAAAAAAAAACCTTTAGAAAAATGAAGGTCTAGTCATTGAGACCCTTGACAGCAAGGGCTGGCGTGCATCTTGGGGAATTCCTGGCCTTCAGATCCCTGTTCGGGCGTCACCTCGTCCAGAGGCCTCCTCTGACCACCTCCACCCCTCCTCCCGCCAGGTTGACTTCTGTCCCCAGGCTCCCCTGGCAGAGGCTCAGTAATATTTATTAAATGCACGACTGTTGCCCAAGCTTAGCGTTGTTAGAGAAAGAACATTCAAGAAAACGAGAACATTTGGGAAGGCAGGAAACCTTGGTCTGTTGAAAGCCAAGCTCACATTCTGACTGGCGGGGGGGGGGGGAGTTTGGCCGCCAACTTCCCTGGAGGACTGTATGTTCCCCTCCTCGGCTTCTGGGTTCCAAACACGGAGGAGCCACTTAACGGCGCTCGGTGTTCGGAGCCCCCCAGAGAGGCTGATGGAGGCGGGGCAGCACCACAGGGGCCGATCCCAATGTGCCGTGTGTTGAAATGTTCTCCACCCCCCTCGTTTTTATTATTAGTTTGCCTATTAAGCAGACAGAATCCATCAACGATTAGCACTCTGCCGGAGTTTCTGGGTCAAGTGATAAAGCACAAATATTTCCTTTCCGAAACTTTCTGAACGCTCCGTAATATCTCTATTGCCTTCGCCGTCCTAGTCACAAAAATAAGTACAGGCTAAACTAAGCTTCCCTTCCTCCTTTGCTTTTGCAAGCCTTGCGGCGTCTGAAATAGCTGTTTGTTGTAGCAGCACACGGTGACGTTGTCTGCTGCGATGAAGGTCCCTTCCCTCGAACGGTCACCACACCTTTGATGCAGGGAACATGGCTCTGAGCTGCAAGGAGAGTCTGAGGCCTGTGGGCCCTGGGTGGCCTGGGTAGCATGGCGGGCCCCTTCTCCTTAAAAGCAGAATGAGAACAGCTTTCAGAGTCACACTGAGCCCCTGTGACTTAGTTCATCAGCTGCTATGACAACAATACGGTAGCCTGAGGGGCTTCCATGACACACACTCCTTTCTCACACTTCTGGAGGCTGGGAAGCCCGAGATCAAGGTGCCCGCAAGTTTGGTGTCTGGAGAAACCCCATTGGCTGGTTAATAGATGGCCATGCTCTCGCTGTCCTCCACGGGGGAAGGGGTGAGGGGGCTCTCTGGGCTCTCTTTTACGAGGACACTGATCCCATTCGTGAGCGCTCATGACCTCAGCACCTCGCAAAGACCCCTCCTCCCAATAGCATCACACTGGGAACTAGATTTTTCAACCTAAGAACTTGGCGGGGGAGGAGGGACACAGACGTTCAGTCTACAGCCCCTGTAAAGCCACTTATTAACCGTACAACCCTGGGCAAGGCATTTCACCTCTCTGAGCCCCGGGTTTCTAACTTTATTTGACTGAGGAACAAACGAGATAATATATACAAGGTGCTTGGCTCTGATCACACCTTTCATCTGTGATAGTCATTACTGGCCTCCTTGCCCAGGAGGGGAAAGATGTGGCTCTGGGCCGCTCTCACAGCCTACCCCCGTCACCCACAAGTGCCACGTTCTGCTGTTCTCAGGGCTGAGCGTGGGGCAGAAGGTTCAGGGAGGTAGGACACCGGTCCATGTACTGCCCAGTGCCTACTTGCAGAGCCGGACCACTGAGTCATTCACTCACTCCTTTGTTCCCCAAGGCCCTGAGGAATATCTGTGAGGCCCCAAGGAATATCAACACCAGTAAGACATGGTCCCTGCCCTCAAATACACAGATCGTTAAAGACACGTGTGACCCTCACATACCCGTGTACAATGTGAATACAAGATGTCATGGGCGGGAGGGAGAGAGGCCTGACATCCACCAGGAGCTTCTGGAAAGGTTTCATGCGAGGAAAACCTAGAGGTAAAGCTCCCCAGCAGCGGTGGGGTTCCCGTCCACGAGTTTGCAAACTTTTATAGGTCATTTCATCTTGCCAAGCTGGGCCTCAGAGAGAGAAGGAAGAACGATATTGTGGGAAGGAAGAACCTCATCTCAAAGGCATGGAGGGTCCCAGAGCTGTAAGTGTTTGAGGAATGGCCAATAATCCCACGTAGCAAGAGTTCTATGGGGGTATTTAGTGGGGAGAGTGTGAGGTGAAGTGGGAAAGAGCCACACGTGAAGGGCCTCGGGGGCCACGCCCCAGGCGTGGCTCACCTGCTCCTTCAGATACAAGGGCCTCTGGGGACCCCTGGCTTCCCTCTCCAGGCACACGCTGGCGGTGGAACTGGTCAGGGACCAGGAGAACAAGGATGCACAGGCTTGTGTGGGTTTTGATGCTGTTGTTTTACAGAGAGAGCCAGAGCTAGAGTGGGGCAGAGGGAGAGGGGGAGAGAATATTAAGCAGGCTCCAAGCCCAGTTCAGAGCCTGACATGGAGCTCGATCTCATGACCCTGAGATCACGACCTGAGCTGAAATCAAGAGTCAGACTGAGCCACTCAGGCGCCTCACTTGTGGGCTTCACACATCACCAAAGATAATTTTAAAAAGAAATTGGAGGTTCTGACATGAGGTTGACAATATTTTATTTTGCCCTAAAAGCGCAATAAAACAATTTCCAGCACCACCATTTCAGAAAATAAAGGGTAGGGTCGGACCCCTAACCGACTGAGCCACCCAGGCACCCCAAATAAAGGGTATTTTTAAAACCAAAAAAGTCAATGAGTTTAGTTTCTTTAAAAACTTCATACATCACCCTTATTCTTCTTACTGTGTTTCAGACAAACAAACAACCAAACAGAAAACCGTGTTTTCATGCCCCAATCCTAGCTCCTGGACCAGCATTTGGGGACCAGGGGTTACAGGACCAGATAATGACTTACAAGCTTCAGGGTTGACACAAAATGAAAGCCCTAGCAACTAAACTTGTTGAAATATACTTTGCTTCTCCATCAAACCATCTCCCTGAGCTAAACCATGTCCTTGATACAAAGGATCAAGGAGCAAGGCCAGATAACCCCCTCTCACGCCCAGGTCCCTCCCTAAATCAGGGCTCATCTCTCTAAATGTGTCCCAAACGCCCCCTGGACTCTCTCTCCTTAGTCAGTGGAGGTTACCTTAGTTCCCTCGCTGCCAAGGCTCAGCTACACCCTGGGGACGCTGGAAGACCACCTCTGTGCTCCCACTTTGTTGAGCTCTGATCTGTGTTAACCCTATCCTTTCAGCTGGGTTCGAAGATGCTTTCCAATATTAATGACGCAAAAGGACACTCTTAGGAATAAGCTATATCAAGGAAGTAGGGTGACCGGTCACATGAGAGAAGCAGCCCAGGACAGACTAGAGGCCTCAGTTTCCCCATATGTGTGCATGAGACCACATGCTCTCTAGGGGGGGTCTTCCGGTTCTGACATTTTGCAGCCCAGTGATCCTAAAAGCTTATTGCTCTAGAGGGGTCCTGAGTTTGGGTCTATCTCCTGGCAGCCAAAATGAAGGGAGGAACATACTGGGTTACACAGTTTAGTTTTTCTGACAAAAGAATGCATACAAATTGATTTTCAAGAGCCAGACATTTTCCTGGAATACAGCTCTTGCCAAAACTTCTTCTGAGTGTCCCTATAAAGAGACCCTGGGTTACAGCTTCCACCACAGCATTACGCAAGACCCACAGACATTGTTCAAACAGACGATGCTTGGGGCGCCCGGCCGGCTCAGTCGGTGGAGCATGCAACTCTTGCTCTCAGGGTTGTGAGTTCGAGTCCCACGGTGGGTGCAGAGATTACCTAAAAGAAAATAAAATCTTAAAAATTATTAAAAAATAAAGAAACAGATGATGCTTGTGGGGCATTTCCAAAAAGGCAAAGGTCACTGGGAGCATTGTCATTCAAGGAAGGCATGTCTGCCTTTGATGTTCTTATGCTAGAGGGACAAGGACAGGAAGACTATAATGACATTACTTCACCTTCACCTTAGAAGCAACACAGAGCCCTCAGTGTGGCTTTCCTGCAAGGACCTGATGTCTCCATTTAAGGCCCGTGGATGGCTGGCATTTTATTTTAAGGAAACAAACATGTTTACAGACACGAACGCATGCACTTATACACGTATATTTTTTATGATTATAAAAATAGTACTAGTGTTCATTGTAGACAAATTTAAAATGCAGGAAAGCATGAAACAGAGAAAATGCCAATAACAGCAATTGAGAAAGATACATGCCTCTAGTCATGTATACATACATATGTATCTATACATATACATCTGAATGTGACCCAAGGGGCATTCTCTGGGTCTTTTTTTCCTCTCTCTGGATTCTCTATTTAACAAAATTTTCATTAAACACATAATGTACAATAGTGGTTTTGCAGGATTGTAATGAGTATTCCATGCAGAGAAAGAATTATAGTCCAATCTGGGAAATGTTGGGCTAAATAGTTATTTTTTTCTTCTTCTAGGGCTTGTTGGAGCCTTTAATGTTTTAATATTATCATACATTTCCAAAGCAAGGGTATGGGTGCGATCTTTAACTCTGGAACCTTTTCTTGCAGACATTATATAGAACTACTGGTCTACATATTAGGTACATGGCACCTAACGTATATCTTTCAAGTGTATGATTTTTAATGGCAGCATACTTTACCAGTGTGGACTACTCTAATGTCCTAAAAGTGGAATCAGGGGGCTAAAAGGAATAAACTTCTCTAAGATCTTTAATACATATTGCCGAATTGCCGTTCAAGGAGATTGTATTAATTTACTAGAGAGTAGGGTAAGAGCCCAACAATTTATAGTTTTCACCAGCAGTGGGTACCACTACTATTTTTTAAAAATCTCAACTTGAAAGGGGACAAATGACATCTCGATTTTTTAAAATCTTACTGTTTGCTTGCTCTGTTTACCAGATGTGGTAGACAGACTAATGGCCCCCCAAGATGCTGCTCTGGAGGACACTTTGGCTTCACCAACCAAAACTGAAGACAGGCTTTCCCAACATCCTACAGTTTTACCCCTAAGCATCTGTCCACCAGAAATGTGTGCTCAGCAAAAGACATATGCAGACTATTCATGGCAGCATTATTCATAAGTACACCCAAACTGGAAGCAACCCCAAATTCCGTCAGCCATAGAACAGGTAAAAAGAGCGATGGGATACCCATCAGCAAAATACTACGCAGCTAGGAAAACAGAAGGGCCACAGAGAATCAACAGCAAATGGATTCTTACAAACACAGTGTGTGGCAGAAGAACACAGACACAAAAAACCCCACATACTTTGGATTCTACTGATGAAAAGGTTTACAAACACAGGCACGACTAAGAAGGAATGAATAATGGAGTAAGTGTTTATCTTTGGGGAGGAGGAAGGAAGTCATGATTGGGAAGGAGGCCATGAGGGCCATCTTGGGTTCTGGCAATTCGCCATTTCTTGACTTGGGCAATAGGTAGTGACCAAGCTAGACATTTACTCTGTGCCCCCTCCTTTTTTTTTTAAGATTTTATTTATTTATTTGAGAGAGAGAGAGAGAGAGAACAAACCAGCAGGGGGAGGGGCAGAGGGAGAAGCAGACTCCCCACTGAGCAGGGAGCCCAACACGCGGCTTGATCCCAGGACCCTGGGATGATGACCTGAGCCCAAGGCAGATGCTTAACTGACTGAGCCACCCAGGCGCCCCCACTCTGTGCCCTTTTCTGTGCCTATGTTATACTTCACAATAAAAATTTATAAAGGAAAGCTTGGTGGATTTCTTAAAAATGTACAGGTTATGCTAGCTCGTGGTTATTTCATCACGGCTTAGTTTTTGTTTAACTTATTTTTTAGCTTAGTGTTTTAATAATAAAATAACTGATCTTTCTAATCATTAGAACAGAAATATTTTCAGCCAAGTCTTTCATTTCTTCGGAGGCCCCATGCCACACTCAGTAAAGTGTGCTCCATGCACACGAGGGCAGCTATAGGGTTTGCCTTTCTCAGCATCTAAACTTTCAAAATGTGTTTATTTAGGGGGCGCCTTGGGGGCTCAGTCAGTTAAGCGTCTGACTCTTGATTTCAGCTCAGGTCATCATCTCAGGGTCGTGGATCGAGCCACAAGTCAGGCTTCATGGTGGGCGTGAAGCCTGCTTAAGATTCTCTCTCTCCCTTTGCCCCTCCCTCCCCCTGGTCATGCTCTCACACATCTCTCTCTCTCAAAAATAATAATAATAGGGACACCTGGGTGTCCCCGTCGTTAAGCGTCTACCTTCGGCTCAGGTCGTGATCCCAGAGTCCTGGGATCGAGCCCCACATCAGGCTCCCTGCTCAGCAGGGAGCCTGCTTCTCCCTTGCCTGCTGCTCCCCCTGCTTGTGCTCTCTCTCTCTGTCAAATAAATAAAACCTTTAAAATAATAATAATAATAAAGTAAAATAGTGCAATATTTTAATAATATAGACCAAGTCTTCCAAGTATCCGTCCTTGGTCACATCCCACTTCCTTCCTCATAAAGGTACTCACTGTCCTGAATTTGGTGCTTACTACTTCTGTACATGAGTTGTTTTGTTTTTTGGTGTTTTTTTTTTTTAATTGATTTAAAGGAATCTCTATGTCCAACACAGGGCTCGAACTCATGACCTGGAGATCAAGAGTCACATGCTCCAATGACTGAGCCAGCCAGGCGCCCCAGTTTTATACATGTTTGTTTCTATTTTTTTAAGTAGGCTCGATGCCCAGTAGGGAGCCCTACACGGGGCTTGAACTCACAACTCTGAGATCAAGACCTGAGCGGGAGATCCGGAGTTGAACCCTTCACCAGCTGTGCTGCCCAGGTGCCTTCCATGTTTTTAAACTTACGCCACCACGTTAGTCACCGTGTTAGTTGGCTAAAGCTGCAACAAATTACCACAGACTGGGTGGCTTGACCAATACAAACGCGCCCTCTCACAGGTCTGGAGGCTGAACTTTGAGATCAGGATGTCATCAGGGTTGGTGTCCGTTGAAGGCTCTCTCCTTGGTTTGTAGGTGACTGTCTTTCTCCCAGCGTCCTCTTTTCTCTGAGCTTGCCCATCCCTGGTGTCTCTTTGTTTGTCCCAATTTCCCCTTCTTATAAGGACATCAGTCAGATCAACGGTCTTCTTCCTGTGTTTGTCTTTGTCCAAAGCTCTTCTTCTTCTAAAGATACCAGGACACACCCTCATGACCTCATCCTACTTTCATCCCCTCTTTAGAGACGCTATCTCCAAATACAGTCACATTCTGAGGTACCGGGTGTTAGGGCGTCAGCATGTGAATTTGGGGGACACGATTCCGCCGACAACCGTCTCCGTACTCCCTCTCCTGTGGATAGGCTTGCCGGTATATAAACAATGCTTCAGTGGATACCTCAGACAAAGCTTGTCGCATCCACTGACTGGCACCCAGTGTGCACGCCTTGGAGTGGGACGGCTGAGCTATTTGGGTTGTTTACTGACTAGACCACCCTCTTCTTGTGGACTCACAATGTCATGTGTCACATTGCCAAATACACGTGAGACGGCCTGAGTTCACCAGCTTGGGGGTGGGTCCCTCTGTCTCTCTGGACCAGTGCATAGAGGAGAGGGCCTCTGCTCTAAGTGGCCTCATATGCCCCCTCCACCAAGTCCTAACCCCTCACTACCTCAGAATGTGACCTTATTTGGTAATAGGGTCATTGCGGATGTAATTAATTAAGATGAGGTCAGCCTGGGGGAAAAGTGGGCCACTAATCAATACGCCTGGGGCCCTAAGAGGGGAATATTTGGGCGCGCGCGCACACACACACACACACGTGTGCACACACGTGTACACACACACACACAAACACAGGGAGGACACTGTGTGAACACGAGGACGGCCATCTACAAGCCCAAGACAAAGGCCTGAACAGACTGTCCCTCACAGCTCTCAGAAGGAGCCAGCCCTGCCAACATCTTGATTTTGGACTTCCAGCCTCCAGAACTTTGGGAGAATACGCTTCTGTTGTTTATGACCCCTAGTCTGTGGCACTTTGTCATGGCATCTCTAGAAAACTAAGGTAGCGTCCATTCTGCTTTTCACTTCCGGCTCCCGTGCCTATCGCTCTTCACGGCCTGCAAAGCCAGAAGTAGCCTGAGATGGTGAGGTATTACCTGTGGGTCCAGTCAGGACCGGCGTTGCTCGGGAGCATGGACAACCACACCCCGTACTTCTGGCCCCGCAATGGAGAGAAAGGTCAGAACAACACAATGGACCAGGACTCCCAGGACCTGGCTTGGGTCCTCAACCAGCCACAGATGGCCTGTGTGTCTGTGACAAGTGGCTGGCCCTCCCGGGGCTGTTTCCTCAGCTGTAAGTAAGGGCGTTAGACGGTGGTTGCCGGGGCTTGGGGGAAGGGGAGAACAGAGTTATTGTCTAATGGGCGGAGAGTTTTAGTTTTACAAGATGAAAGAGCTCGGGAGATGGAGGGTGATGATAGCTGTACAACCTTATCAGCGCATTGACCACCACGGAGCTGTGCACTCGCAAAGGGTATTTTCAGGTAAATTTTATGGGATGTGGATTTTACCATAATAAAAAAAATTGGGGGGAAAAGTAAGGCTGCCAGGCTCCGGACCCTTCAACTGTTCTGTTTGTGACATAGCATTTTAGGGTCACAGGGTTAAAAATATTCTGCTGCCTCCTACTTTCTGCAAACTGGAGTGGCAAACATGATTCAGTTCTCCTGATTATCTGAGCCAAGGAGGGTTCTGTTCTCATCCTCAAAATGCGTTTTGGGGTTTGGTTTGGTTTTGTTTTTATCTGAGCCTCTGCTGGCTTTACAGATGGTTATCTGTGAAAATCTGTCTATTCTAAGACGTGTGTGTGTGTACGTGTGTGCGCACGCGTGTGTATGCGTGTGTGTGGTATGTGTGTTGGGACTGCTTGTAATAACTGCCTACCCAACTTCACAGAGTGTTGCCTGGCCAGTGTCACTCAGGATGACCGAGTCCCGCAGATTTTGTCCAGATTTGAGTGAGAGCCCCAAATAATATGTGTGAATCTTCCCTCTCCCCAGCCCAAGGGTAATGGAGGTCATCAGATGTCTGACAACTGGTGTGTTCCAAAGGTTTCAGGAATGAATGTCAGTTTTGTGGTTCCCTGCCTGGCATCTGGCTTCATTAGACCATAAAAACCAGAGTTTATGGCCCTTCTGGTTGGAACAATAATTTTTTACAATATCCGTGGTGGTTATTGGAGAAAGCAAGCCAGCCCAGTGACTTCTCTGCATCCCCGCTGCTTGTCACGGGTGGTGCCAGCCACTTGTGTTAGCTTTTTGATCTCGAATCAACCCTGTGAAATAGGTATTAGGATCGCCATTTTCAGATTCAGCTCCGAGAGGCTTAGAGACTTTACCAAGCTCACACGGCCAGCAGAACCTGGTTCAAATCCAGGGTTTCTGACTCCTAGCCCAGCATGCTTTTTTCCTTTCTTTTTTTCCATGTTAGCTAGCTAATTCTGGTGACAGTCCTACTTGTTAAAATGTTAGGTCTCAGTTAAACCCGGAGCTCCTACATATCTGTGGGCTGATGCCTCTCACACAGGAAGATGCTGCTTCTGGGCTCCCATCGGGGGCTTACAGGCTCAGGTTTCTGTTCCGTCTGCTGCTGGGGCGGTACCTTTGGCAGACACTGTGATGTGCCCACAGAGCCCCTTTCACTGGAGGGCTTGCCCCCCAGCTGCTGGGAATGCTGTCATCAGACAAGCTCAGCTGTCCACTTCTTCGGGGTTGGTCTCAGCTGCGGAGGGCTGGCTGGCCCAGGGTCATGCCCTTCCCGTGGCTGCTGCATCCCCTGGGGAAGGTATAAAGGCTGGGTCAGCTCCGTCCGAAGGGAGACACTGTGAAGGTCATTGTGGTTCCTGTGTTTTCTGTGGGGTCTATCCCTGGGCCTCCCTTCTCCCTCTGCCCTGTCCTGTTTCCTTCCTCTCCCCTCCTCAGGGGATGGTTCCAGGGACACTCCGTGACAAACATCCGGTCCCTAAACTCTTCTCAGAGTCTGCTTCCTGGGAGGCCCACCTTGTCCCAGCAGCCACCTCCCCCTTCCTCCTCATGACAGCCCTTCAGAGACTGGCAGAGCAGCCTGCGCCCGGAGGCTCTTCTCTCAGCTACCTGACCACACAGCCTTTGGCCTGGTCTGGCGTCTGGGCACGCCCCCATCTTGGGCCATCTCTCGGGGGCTTCTGGAGTCACAGTCCCAGGAGCCAGGGGAGGGCTGGTTTTTCGGGGGCAGACCCGAGACCCTGGGACTTCTCATGGACCGTGGTGGCTGTCCCCAGGTGGCTGCCGGCACAGAAGGAAGCATTTACTTCCACAGGAACGAATTTAGTCGGAAAACCTAACCACGCGGGCAGCACCTGATTGCATGTGGTCATTAACTGTCCGAGTCCCTCCTGTCCTCAGAAGGGAGCTGATCAGCATCTGTGAAACCAGTCAGGAAATGCGGTCGCTGAGGGGCCTGAACAGCGGCGTCGGCTGCCTTTGCCGGCCCTGCAGTTCCCACGGACCAAGAAGGATATCGAGGAGGGTCTGAGATGCAAAACGTTCAGGACGTTTTTGCTCAGCAGCTGGGAGTTCCTTTATTATTAATAAAAGTCTGAGGACTAGGACCTTGGAGAACTGAATTCCTTCAAGGGCATCGGAGTGTTCTCCCTGCACCCCATACCGCGCCTCCCTGCTGCCAGGGAGCGCATGAGCCGGGACTCCTGGGTTGTAACGGAAATAAACTTGACCTGTGACAACAGCAACAGAGCCAGAGGGGGATTTTATTTTAAGGTGTTTCACCAAACCTAAGGTCAGAAATGCTGTCAGGACCCAGAAAAGGATCCGGTCCATAATCTGGGACCTCTGTGCCTGAATTCTGCGTCTGCGCAGTGGTGAGAGTGCGTGCATGTGCATGCGAGCATGTGTGTGTGTGCGTCTGTGTGTGTGCACGTGTGTGTGTGAATGTGTGTGTGCAAGCATATGCGTGTGCGTGCAAGTGTGTGCGTGCACGTGCAAACATGCTTCTGCATGCACGTGCATGTCTGCGTATGCCTTTCCCCAGATCAAGTGCCTCATGATGGCAAATGGCTAATCGTCCATTCCAGGCTTTCCATAAAAGCATTTTTTTAATGATTTTATTTATTTATTTAAGATAGAGAGCGAGAGTACAAGCTGCAGGGAGGGGCAAAGGGACAGGGAGAAAGCAGACTCCCTGCTGAGCGAGGAACCTGATGGGATGCAGGACTCGATCCCAGGACTCTGAGATCATGACCTGAGCCTAAGGCAGACACTTAACGGACTGAGCCGCCCAGACACCCCATAAAAGCATTTTAACGATATCAAGAAACTAACTGAACCCTGTCTTGGACCCAGTCCTAAATTCCTGAGAGATACGATTTTATTGGTGCCTTTGGTCTGATATTAACTTCTGATGCAATTAGGCATGGATGCCTGCCAGGCGGAACCGTGCAGTCCAAACCCGCTGCGAGGACCCAGCCCTATCAATATGCCCAACAACCCCCAAAGTGGGTGCTCCCGGCCAGCCTTGGAGAGCACACCGTGAAAGGTGTTAGCTAGGCAGCGCCCGGCGCTATCTGACCTGGATGGAGACGGCTGGCAGCAGGCTAGAAACATCAAGCCCCTCTGCTCCCCGGCATTGCGTGCAAAGCAACCAAGAGCCTATGCCAACGTCGGCAAACCTTTCCTGAGCTGTCCTACGCAGGAGCAGGTGCAGAACCATGTAAGACACAGCCTTTCCTTCCTGGCGCACACCCAGAAGAGGACTGACGGGAATGGTGGAGAGAGAACACGCCGTGAAATGTGATGAGACCCCCTGTGCTTAATGAGAAAGGCAATCAGTTGTTGAATGACTTGTATATGCCAGATGTTTACATATATTGTCTCTAAACTTCACAACAAGTTTGCCAGGGGGCATTATTATTATATGCCTGTTTTACAGATCAGAAAACTGATGCTCAGGGAGGTGAACGGACTCACCCAGAATCACATTGCTAGTGTTTGGTGGGATTTAGGATTTAATTTCAAGTCTGGTTAGTTCTAAAGTCAGTAGTCTTCCCAGAATGATGCATCGCTTTCTAAATAACAGATCACACAAGTAAAACCTTAATAATTCATAAGTTGTATGATTCAGGAATGCCATTAGAGGCTACGCGATGCCAAACCGTTCAATGAAACAGTGAAGCATTCCATCAGACTTGCGTCTGGACTGATTTCAGTAATTTATGGGATGGGAAGACTTGGCTAAATTAATTCACTATTTCCATCTTGTGCTTATTAATTGTTCTGACAACCATCCAGATGCTCTTGTTGACTCGGTCCAGGCTTACGATGCAGACCGTGGGAGACATGGGGGAGGGGAGGGGCTAGACGCTTCGCTTCCGGCATCACTGATTGAGGAGGGAGACAAGGGCAGGCCCAGCCAGCGGCGTGTCTACTGTGCAAGAGGGGAGGGGATGGCGAAACAGCGCTGGATTTCGAGTCCAGCTATCTGGCTTCCCTTTCTACTAGAGCTTAACCATGCTGGAACTCAGGCAGTCTCTCACTGTCCCTGGGCTCCAGCTGCCTTCTCTAAAATGTCTTAAATCCCACTTTCTCCCTCTCTGCATTTTAGAAACAGTGGTTATTAGTGTGTGATAATAGTTACCATATAATAGAGGCACCTAGGTGGCTCAGTCGGTTGGGCATCTTGATTTTGGTCCAGTTCACGATCTCAGGGTTGTGCGATCGAGCCCCACATCGGGCTCTGCCCTTAGTGTGGAGTCTGCTTGGGCTTCTCTCTTTCCCTCTCCCTCTGCCCCTCCCCCTGCACTCATGCTCTCTCCCTCTCTCTCTCCAGAATAAATAAATAAATCTTTTAAAAAATGGTTACTGTGTAATAATAATGGGTAAAATTTACTGGCATGTATGTTTACTTTCTTTGTGGAAATTATGTTTACCTTTCCTTACGGCTATGAGAGCTTGATCCTAATATCAGCCCCATTTCACAGAGGAGGCAGCTGAGAACCCAGAAGGTGAACTAATGTGCCCCTAACCAAGTATGCCTGCACCCAGAGAGAGACTCTGGTCCAGTGGCCTCGACAGAGACCATCACCTGTAAGACGGTCGACATTGCCTGGCGAGTCCCTAACCCAGGAAGCCCAGGGTGGGACCTGCGCCGGTGGGAGCTGGGGTGGGGGGCAGACACTCTGAGGCTCACTGCCTCACGTTCCTCACCATCACCAAGGCAACAAGCTCTCCCTTGCTGTTGCCAGGGAAACCATCGAACTCTCTCTTTCTCTCACCTTCACCATGGAGACAGCCAACCGGAAAGGTGCTCCCGGGGTGGGAGGAGGTACGGCCAAGGGAGAGGCGACAACAACGTGCTTCCAGACTCTCCTTTGTGGCTGGAGCAGCAGCATCCAGTAGGAACCCAAGGCCTGGAAATTCCCGCTCCGTTGAGGAATGCGGAGACGTTCCTGGAGCGACCCCGAAATACAATGGCAAAGCCAGGATGTCCCTGAGGAAACACAGGTTAGGAGAATTGTTTTCGGAATTCATTTCTCGAAGCTGCCTTTCCTTTAGTCAGCCATTGTCCAGATCAAAGGGAATCCCCCAATTTTCGTGTCTCACAAATGCTGAAAATCTGCCAGGCCAGGTCTCCCCTTGGTCTGATTGTGCTCCCAACGTGCCCGGGGACGTCGCATAACCCAATCTGTCCTCCCGGGGATCTGTCGAATGCACCTCCATGGCTCCTGGGATCCCAGATTTCTAGACCAGTTCAGGTTCTTCAAGAAAGCACGAGGCTCCAACAAGTTTGCCAGACTTTCATTTTAACATAACAACTTAAATCCACATTTCATCTCCCGAGGCCAGAGGTTGGGAGGGCTGAACGTGAACAGGGAAGTCAGCGGGCCCGAGCTCAGGTCCTGACTCCGCGGCATGTCCGGGCAGGACATCTACCTCCTGGACCTCAATGTCTTAGTTTCTTGGGAAGTAAAATTGGATTAATAAGAGCATTCCTCTTGTAAGGCTCTTGTGTCGATGAAATGAGACAAATTGCAAAGCCTTCCGCACAATGCCCCGAACGTGGCAGGCACAACACACGCTAGCAAATATTATCACCATCACCATTATCTCCTAAGGGATATTTCAACACCAAATGAAGCTTTTTTTTTTTTTAATTTAAATGATAGGACCCCATCAAAGCCAAAATGACAGGGCTTAAATCGCATACATTCCGCTTTTGGAGCAAGTCACTACTCGCCCTCACTGATTCTCTGTGTGGCCTCGGTGGACCTGAGAATTGCTAGATTCAGTGATATGCAGGTTCTTTCTGCTCTAAGAGGCAATGCGGTTGTAATTCTTCCCCGCCTGATTAGCCAAAGGAGTATCCGGGGGCCCACGGCCAAAGAGGAGTGACAGGTCAGGTGCCTTTAGTGGCCATCCTGGACCTGGGTTAGATTCCGACTCTACACAGACCTCTCTGTGCCGGCCGGGCGATTTCAGGCAATGAGGAAGCCCAGATGTGCAATCCTTCGCCACCTCCCCTCCCTGCGTGTGTGACATCAGGCTTCAGCCGCACCAGCAATCCACCGCAGCTGCAGGGTCCTGGTCCGGGACCCAGCGCCTGGAAGTGCCCTGGTTTTGTCCTGCAAAAGCCGGCTGTGTGGGCAGAGGGTCTGTACGGCCATTCCGCCCCCTCCCCGGGTCCCCGCTCACGCCACCGCAGAGCCACACAGCGCGGGCCCTCCAGGAGGGGCTCATCTAGGGAGGCCTCTTCTTCCCACTCAGCCTCCCTCCGCCTCTCCCTGCTGGGACTTGGGTGGGAGAAGCAGTAGGAGGAACCACAGACTGAGAGCCAAGAAGCCGGAAGAAGCCGGGAGGACCGGAACCTAGAGGAAAAAGCATTCAGGGCCAGAATGAGTAAGCAAGCTCATCTCTGGGCCTTCATTTTTCTTTTCTGTAAAAACAGGGGCAATCTTGTCCACCTTACCACAATGATGAAATAAGGCATGGGCTCACGATAATAATATCCGTTCAGCTGGGGATCCAGGTTTTGTGGGGGCTGAGGCTTGTTCAGTTTGGAGGAGCCTTTTTATGAAGAATGGAAACTTACAAAGACAAAATTAAATATGAAAGGGAATAGTTACTTAGGAGAAAGAAGTCACAATAAATTGCAATTTAAAATAACTGACCAAATGCTATAAGCACCACAAAAAAACCCCCCAGAAAAGTAACATATTTTACTAATTAACTTGTATGCTTTTTAAATATTTTTTTCTACATTTGGGGGTTGCTGTGTATACTTTGACAGCCTCTCCGTATGACAATGATTTTGTAATAGCATTTTCTGCAAAGAGAGTATGAAGCTGATTCAGTCTATGCCCTAGCATGGTTGATCAAAGCTTGTTTTTTATGATGGACAGTTTTGAGTAGATGTCAAAAAGAAACAAATTCTCTGTTTGCAATTTGACGTTGCAAGATGGTGAAGAATCTTCATGATTGGAAGAATTTTCCATGGACTTATTCTGACTCACTTCTCCTCCACAACCCCATACTTTTGCAGCCAGAACACATTCATTTCACAACATGATTTTTCGTCCCACGATGTTCTGCCATGATGCCTGGGTTGTCATAACAAAAGACACCTTTACTGCTCTCATCACTTAGGAAATTCCAAGAGGCTCTGTGTCAGAAATGGGGACAAAAACCAAATAATATATATATATTTTTTCTTTTTAAATATTTATTTATTTATTTTGGGGGGGTGGGGCAGAGGGAGAGAGAGACTTTTTTTTTTGTAGAAGTTTGGTTTTGTTTTTTTTTTTTAAAGATTTTATTTATTTATTCGACAGAGATAGAGACAGCCGGCGAGAGAGGGAACACAAGCAGGGGGAGTGGGAGAGGAAGAAGCAGGCTCACAGCAGAGGAGCCTGATGTGGGGCTCGATCCCATAACGCTGGGATCATGCCCTGAGCCGAAGGCAGATGCTTAACCGCTGTGCCACCCAGGCACCCCGAGAGAGAGACTTTTAAACAGACTCCCAATGAGGGCAGAGCCCTACACACAGCTCGACCTTATGACCCTGAGATCATGACCTGAGCCGATGCCGAGAGTTGGCCGCTCAACTGACTGAGCCACCCAGGCGCCCCCCCCAAATAATATATTTCTAATTCTAGATTTTAATATCACAATAAGAGAAGTGGTTCAGAGGGTTCAGAGGAGTCTCCGGAACCCCGACTATCAGGGGCATCCTCCCAGACGACCCCATTGCTTCTGTCAGGGCCCTAACAAACCTGCCGTGGCTGAGGACCCCATCATCACTGATGCTTGGCAACTCCACCTTTTAGCTCTGAGTTTCATTTTTAGACTTTCCTCCTCTCCCATTGCAGGAGACGTGGCCTTTTTGGAGCCACTGAAGTATCCTCCAGGCCTTTGTCTTTAGATTTCTGTTGTTTGTTAATTGCGCTCGGTTTTTCGTTCTCTCTCTGTAGAAGGTCATTGCAACCTAAGTCAACCACTGGATCCCCTGTGTTTATACACATAGATTCTGTACCCCTCTACTTGCACGCTTGGTTGCTTTTTTCAAGCCCAAAGCGTTGCAGCTTGGGTTTTTCCACCATCAGAACATTCTCCCAAGTCAATGTCAGTGAAAATGATAACTACTGGGTTGCCCCCTTGCTGCAGGGATCCTCGGTACTCCGTGGATATGCCTCCTGAGATGGAACACCCCCCCGATCACTGATCAGGTCCCCTGCCACACCTTCTTGCCTGCTTTCCTGGGCCACTCCCAGTACCAACGTGTCAAGTTGGTCCTCTGGTAAGCAGTCGCTGGGGCGGAGCTGGGAGTAAGGGAGGTTTATTGGGGGTAATGCCTGTTGAAACTACAAGGGGAAGAAGCAGGAATGGGCAGAGAAAGACTCCACCCCACAGTGCAAATCTGAAACATGTGGAAGGACACAGGGAAGGGGAATAGGCAGATAGAGAAGCAGACTGAAGTGCCTACCTGAAGTCTTACCCAACCCGATCGGAGATTGGAGCGTGAGGACGGCCCATTAGAAGCAGCTCCCACTGGGCGGCAGTGTCCAGCTGCTAGGACCCTGGCGCTCTTCTTCATTAGCTGAAGGCTGTCCGGGGGGAGCATGGCCTTGGCTCAAGCCCTGGCAGATCCTGAAGGTTCAGTGGTGGGGGGATCTCAGCTAACGGGACTCCCCGCGGCGGACCGGCATGCTCTTCATGAAGGGACTTCTGAGAGGAAACCTCCATGGCTGCCACATCTCGAGTGGGGTCTAGAAGAGGCTGAAGCTCTGGGTGCACTTGTCCCTTTGGCCCTGTAGACTCCTTACCCTTAGGGTAAGAACGAAGCCAGAGGAGAAAAGAGTGGGACCCCTGAAAGTGCCAGCTACACTGCTCTTGCCCTGGACTAAGGATGTCACGGCATAGATGCAGCTCCACTTCTCCTCGGCTGGAGCTCCCAAACAGCCACAGCCGCTAGAGCACCCCCCAAAGTGGATAGAATGTGCTGGAAAGGAAGTCTGAGCAGAAGGAGACAGGGGTCTTAACTGATGGGAGTTTTAAAACATCTGAAAATTTGTATGTTTTATAAAAACACTTGAACCCATGGAACTGTGGCTTGAGTCCCTACCCAAGTCTTGGAAGGGGTCCTTGAAAGTAAGGGACCCTCATTAGCTTTGTGGTAAATCCATCCCTGCCTTAACTACTACCATTTCCATTCTGGAAAGTTCTGGTAACTTGAGGTTCTTTTTCAGATGGCAGCTGAGGCTTCCTGCCCTGGAGAAGAGACGTCACAGGTGAAGGCAGACAACCAAGATGACAGTTCCTGGTTTTGAGTTTTTAATTATGGCCATGGTAGAGATAAAAAAAAAAAAATTTTTTTTTCAAGAGAAAAGGCTTTGGGGTGGCCAAAATCTAGGCTTTTGAGCTTCAAAATCCCGATCCTTGAATGACTTAGAGGATAATGCTTATGCTTATAGATTTGGAAACAGAAACATAACCTGGTTACTCAGAGCCATTTTCCAACACCTTGAAGTATTTGTTGCTTAAAAATTCCACAGCCTGGAGCCAGTGGCAGAGGAGGAGGTGGTCAGCCGAAGGGAGGAGAGCAGGAGAAGCAAGAGGGTTGGGTAGGTATTGCCATGTGACTCCAAGGAAAGGATCCTAGACCAGACCCCTAGGGGAAAGGGGCACAACAGAAACTCCAGGTCCATTGGGGGATTGGCTCCAAAGAGGACTTTCGCCTTGCTTCCAGAGATGAGCCCTGAGGTGACAAGTCTCAGGATCTCCCCACAGGTCCATGTGACAGAGGTAGAATAGAGAAAGCTGCATGCTGGGTGGATGGAGACAGCCCCTAGGACCCCCCACCACCAGCAGAACTGTAGGACAACAGCCACCTGTTTCAGAGCTTTCCAGAGGGTGAAAGAGAATAGGACCTAGAGAGATCTTACAGTTGGAACAGGCGCTTGGGCATCTGATCTAATGACAAGAGACCAGATGGGAACAAGGGTGCCTTGAGACATGTGGGTTACATGGGTTACATGGTCTGGGGGGAAGCGGGGAGGGCGGCCACTACTGACTGGGTGCTCTGGGAGTCACGTGTATGGACATGAAGTCCCTGGGGAAGGTGTCTCAGGGACTAGACTGTGCTGGGGTCCCGAACTGGCTGGAGACACCACGAACTGCCTGAGATAAGGTTTCTGCCACCCATCAGAAGAACAGAAGCTCCACACAGACATTAAACTGGAGAAAGACAAAGTTTTGACTTTTATGCACATGAGTTGGCGACCTGAGGTTTCATATCCCCACACGGGGTCAGAGCAAGGACATGAGCTCGTCACAGACGTCCCCTGGTGCAGTTTCTGCCACATAATCAGTGCACAGCAGACCAGGGCAGGACATCTCCCGTCCCCGCACCTCCCCCCCGCCCCCCAGATTTGCTCTGTGCTTCTCCACTGACTCTTGGCTGTGGGAAGCTGACCTCACGGGCTGGAACACAACACAGGGCGTATTTGCCCTCTGGTTTCCAGCTGGGTTTGGCCCATGGGAGGTGCCAACCAACGGGAAACGGGAGGGGGTGGGAGGAAAGAACGTGGGGGTATTCGTTCCCTGGCTTTGGCACGGGCTCCTGCCTGGTGGCCTGCTCCCGTGGGCCCGGCTCACACCAAAATTCCATTAAGAGCTCCCTCTCTTCCCCCTGCGGGCCTGTGCGTGGCAAGGGCTTCCCCGCTCTAGCGGACCTTGGGGCACCTCACTCTCCCCCCCTGCCTTCCCTCCACCCTGTGCACACCTTTGTAAATAGGCCCTTCCTTATGCTCCTGTGACTCACCTCTCTGAAGCGTGCCATCTGTTTCCTGCGGGGCCCTGGTCGCCGCCGGCTCCCGGCAGAATCACTTTCAGTTTGAGAACCAGGGCTGCTTTTCCTGTGCGATCCGGTGGAGTCAGCGATCCGTTCTGAGCCTCGGTTCCTTCACCTGGTACATGAGACTATAACACCCCAGCCTTTCCTCCTTCCAGGGGATATTGCGAGACATCGGAATATAGGTGAAAATACTCAGAAAAAAAGTAAGGCGTAACTATTAATAGAATGATTAAAAGTGATAATAGGAGGGCGCCGAAGTGGCGTAGTTGGTGGAGCCTAAGACTCTGGGTTTTGGCTCAGGTCATGATCTCAGGGGTCGTGGGATCGAGCCCCATGTCAGGCTCCACACTCAGTGGGGAATCTGCTTGAGATTCTCTCCCTCTGCCCCTCCCACCTCTCTCTCTTTCTCTCTCTCAAATAAATAAAAATAAATCTTTAAAAAGTAATTTAAAAAAAAGCGATAGTGGTAGTAAGCTTCCTGCTGGTAGCTCTCCTCCGGTCCGTCTCTTCTCTCCAGCACCAAAGCACTGACCCCATCTTGGGTGCTTGCAAGGCCACTGTCCTTTGTTGTGAAGCCCTGTGCCCATGGAAAGGTGACACTTTGTGACCAGATACAGTACACAACTCTTAGAGACGCTGCCGCCGCATTTTGACAATGACCTCGGTGGGCCCGGGCCGGGGCTGTCCCCTCTGAGCTCCGTCTCCCGCCCTCGCATCCTCTGGCTGGGTTTGCTGGGAGCTGGTTCAGCCCCCACCCTTGCTGAAGCCACATGGCACCAGGGTCCCTCCCATGGGAGCAGAGGGTGGGCCAGCCCGACGCAGTGAGAGCCGGTGGGAATTTAGACTGCTCCGAGCTCCGTCAGAAAGTGAATTGCCAGCGGCATCTTCACGGCCAGGCGGGCTGTGAGCGCCCCGGAGCTGAGCACGAGGACTGCTGCGGACGCTTTCCCGGTCCTGTATGCATCTCAAAACCAGAACATGTTCTTTGGCTTCTCCCGCTCTTCCCTCAAGGCTCTTCTCCATCAGGCATTTTCACTGTCCTTTCTACAAGGCCCGTCCCCTCCACCAGGCCTGACCAGGCAGGGACACGAGGATCAGCAAGGCCAGGAGTGGCTTCCATGTGACCAAGAGATCTGACCCAAGTTGTTTAAAGCCCGAAGTCGGGACACCTGGGTGGCTCAGTTTGTTAAGTCTCTGCCTTTGGCTCAGGTTATGATCCCAGAGTCCTGGGCTCAAGACCCACATCCGGCTCCTGTTCAGTGGGGAGTGTGCTTCTCTCTCTCCTCTGCCCCTCCCCCTGCTTGTGTGCTCTCTCCTCTCTCTCTCTCTCAAATAAATAAATACATTTTTTTAAAGAAGGTGTTTTGATGGCAGCTCACCTCCAAGTAGCCACCCCATTTGCATCTGAGACAGAAAGAAGAGGGCGGGGCCAAGGACAAAGCGCTAAATGAAGATCCCACCAGGTCTACTTCTTCTCAAAATTTGACCCCAAACTCTCACCCGGGACATCAGTAGCACATGTAGGTTACATGGGCTTCTAGGGTCTAGCCTGGGAATCTAAACCTCATTAATTACATGGTGCCCATGGGAAAGTCTGTTCCGATCTCCAGCACTGTGATCCAGTCGAGCTGTTGGACATGGACCAAAGTTACACTGGGAAATGCCTGGGTCAACTGTAATCAGATGTGTCAAATCCGCAGTGCGGCTGGGCTTGGAAAGCGGGAGGGGGTGGGGTGGGAGAGGGACTGGAAGGGAGAGAAGCGGGTGGCACAGCAGTATGACAACACTGGGAAAAGGCGGGGGGCTGCAGCACGCGTGGCTACATGCTGTCACCGTCACCAGACAGCTCTGAAGCCAAGGCTTCCCCGAGCTCACTTCTGTCAAGAGACTCCTCACCGAGCGTCCCTTTCTCTGTCTGGCTCTGTGTAATGGAAAACAATGTCTGTGGCCCACTCCCTGGGCCTTCTCCTCAGAAGCAGCTATGGGGGCAGGAGCGTGAGACTGAGGCCTTCCGGAGGCTTCCAGATTTAAACCAATCCCACAGACATGCGACAGAATTGCCTATAGAGAATTGTGTTATAGCCAAGTGCCAGGGTATATATTTATCTGTGCCTGAGATTCTCATCTCTTTTTAAAGAAAAAGCCACACATTTGGCTAAAAGACAAAGTGGAAAAAATGTACTCTTGAACAAATATTCAGGATGGTTGCTCAGAATGTTTGAAATGATGAACTGTGTGGAAAAAAAAGTGCCTGTGGCAAATTGTTAGCAGGCTATATTTGGGGGTCCAAATCCAGGGCCCCCGCCAACTGAGTTCACCCAGCCCCAGTGTTTTTCCATGTCTATTTATAACTATCCACACATTCACACACAAAAAAATGCAGTGGACATTCGACTTCATTTCTAGATGACTAAAATGTTCTAAATGTATCCGATTACAGCACGTGAGAACCTTTGGCACGGCCTGCGATTAGCCTTACTTACTGGAGAAGGGATTAATCAATGCGCAGAAAACAACGAAATAGGATCCTTTGGGAATTTGAAAGTATGAAAACAACTTTTACTTTATTTCCTTTTTAAAAATATAATTGACTTCCACAAAACTTGATTATGCTCCAACCATGCGAACGACTAACTTGGGACCTATGTATGAGGAAGGCACTGTCTCTGGTCCCAAGGAATTTTCTGGGGAGGTACAGATACTGGAATAAAGTACATTTGAAGGATGATCGGTGCCTTCACAGAACTGTAGACAAAGATACTGGGCACACAGAAGAGGGAGTGAATGTAATGAGCAGTGGACGCCTCCCAGCATCCATTCTTTCTGCTCCCTTTGGGGAGACACAGGGCGGCAAGGATGGCTGATGTGGAACACGTGACCTGGCTTGGCCAATCAGAGCTCCCCATCCCTCTGGGCATAGTGATTGGCTTGGGAGAGACCATGCTCTCTAAGCAGGACAAATCAGAGTGAAGATCAAGCCTTTGGCTGGGAAAGCGACCACAAAGACTCTCCTCTTTTTGTTGGATTTGAAGGAAGAAGTCCCAGGTGCTGCTGAAAGCTGTTCTGTACCCATGAGGTGTGTCAGCGTTCAGCCAGGGTTGACTGCAGGAGGTGAATGAAGAGACAAAAATAAACTAGTCCCTGAATCACCAGAATATTCTTTACCTAACACCATTTTTATTCTTGATTTTTCAGTCACAGGAGGCAATAAAATCCTCTCACCCTTTTGTTGTGTGTTTTTTTTTTTAATATTTTATTTATTTATTCGACAGAGAATAGAGACAGCCAGCGAGAGAGGGAGCACAAGCAGGGGGAGTGGGAGAGGAAGAAGCAGGCTCCCAGTGGAGGAGCCTGATATGGGGCTCGATCTCAGAACGCTGGGATCACGCCCTGAGCCGAAGGCAGACGCTTAACGACTGTGCCACCAGGTGCCCCCAAATCCTCTCACTGTTAACGTCACTTTGAGTTGGGTGGTTTTGAATTTCCAGTTACAAGATACTTAACTAATATAGGATGGATCAGGATATACTTCTCAGAAGAGGTGGCATATAACCTAAAACTTGGAAGATGAGTAGGACTGGGACCAGTGAGGTGGGAGAGGCAGGGATGTTCCCAGTGGCTGAGATGTTGCACGTGGCTGGATGAAGGATGAGCCCTGTTCCAAGTAAGCTGACCCTGGAAAATTGGGCTGACTCAGGTCATGATGAGTAGTGAAGGACACACTAAGGAATGTCGTCTTAATGCTGTGGGCAATGTTTGTGTGCGTGCGATGGGAGGTCGTCCCCTGCTTTCTCAAACCCCTTCCCAGGTACCAGAAGTTCATTCATTACATTAGCATTTGCTGTTCGGAGGACTGAGGGTCAAACTTTATAGCAAATGTAAGACAAAACAGAGAATGTTCCAGTGAAAAATTGAAGACTGTATTAGTTTTCTAGGGCTGTCATAACAAATTACCACAAACTGGGAAGCTTAAAACAACAGCAATTGAATTCTTTCACAGTCTAGAAGCTGGAAGTCCAAAATCAAGATGTCAGCAGCATCAGCCTCCCTCAGAAGGCTCTAGGCGAGGATCCTTCCTTGCCTCCTCCAGCTTCTGGTGGTCCTGATGTCACCTGGTTGTGGCACTTCTACTCCAGTCTCTGCTTCTGTCTTCACATGGCCTTCTTTCCGCCATCTCTCTGTCCTCACCTCTTCTTTTAAGGGCACCAGTCATTGGATTTGGAGCCCACCCGAAATCCAGGATAATTTCACCTTGAGATACTTTACCAATTACATCTATAAAGACCCTATTTCCAGATAAGGTTTTCTTCTAAGGGTCCAAGTGGCATCAATTAGGGGGGACACCACTCAACCCACCACACTGACCAAAACCCGAAGCCAACTTACACTCCATAATTTACGCCATTTAAACCATGGGTCCCCCTCCTGATGGCTCTGCTGGGGTCAGTGCTGCACGTTGCTGAACCCTCAGGCATCCTGGGAGCCCACCCAGGTGTGCCCCTTTAACAATTAGAAGAATTTATTGAGAACTCATGATGTAAGATTACGGCACTAAGAGCTTCCTCTTCCATGCAGCTACTCCTGTTGGCTTCTGACAAGGCAAGGTTGTCCTTGACAAGTATGAGTGAGGAAAATAACAAAGGAGGGACTTGGCAGGAAGGCCTTATAACCCCACTGGACAGATGCGGCTCAAAAAAACAAAGCCACTTGCTCAGAGGGGAAGGGACGGTGCCGAGCTGCAAGGACACTCTAACTCCAAACTCGTGTTGGTAACCTCTCTTACTACTTTCTTGGCTCAGGACAAAAGTAAAAGGCAGCAGGAAAGTTTAGTGAATTACCTTGACTCCTGCTATCCTGATGGTCAAGTCGAGGCAGGGAAAGGGAAAGCCATTGAGCCGTATCTTTGAAACCCTGAGCTCCCTCTCCGAATTTGCAATTTTTACTGTCAAGTACCTTTCGTGGCATCGTGCTGGGAGGAGCAAACCTGCAAGAGATCAAGCTGATGCTGTCAGGACATTCTGTGTCTGGGCTGATCCGTAGCCCAACAGTAGTGGGGGGCAGTGAACAGGAAAGACTTTTAGGGGGACATCATTCAATCTCTAAATATAAAAAAATCAGCGACTGAACTTTGGACAGGGACCCAGGAGAGGTACTTTGGATGGAGTCATTATAGATTATTCTCCGAATCCAAGGGGCTAATGTGGTTTTATGGCTCAAAGGCTAAGCCAGTTGGGACATGCTTTCTTAAGGTTTTGAAAACAAACCGGAATATATTGTCCTTCTCTTGTGCAAAATCCAAGTGCATTTGCACCTGACATTCTGTGTGCATTTCTGGTGGTTTGATGTCAAGAAAACTACTTTAATTCCTCATTTGTTTAACTGATAGGGGATAAGATCTCCCTGTGAGTGAATTTCCCAGGTAATTGAAGATTAACCCGTTAAGAACTAAAACATTTGAACTTTCACGATTTGGGGAAGACCCTTTCCAAATGGTACCACACACCCAGGCACCTTCTGAGATAAGGCAATGAGATGATGCTTCAGGGTCAACAGAATGAGGAATGTCATTTCTCATTCTGCCAGGTACAGTGATGCCACCAGCAGCAGGATAGCATAGCGGACAGTCTGGCTCTTGATCGGGCTGACCCAGCTTTGAATCCCAGCTGTGCCACCCACCAGCTGCGTGAGCTTACAGAAGTGATCTAACCTCTCAGCCCTTTTCCCCATACATAAGGTGGAAATAATAATTGTCACCTCCTGGGGATTCAATGAGATCATGTATGTACATAATACATAAAAAGCTTTTAGGAGCATATCTTACAAATAGAATGTGCTCATATCATTAGCATTATCAACGATGCACCAAAAAGTCAGATATTCTTATGGTCCCTACACCAATTATGCCAAGACTGTTGTTTTCATTGAGTTTTATGTCTGTTTTGTGTGTTTTTTTTCTTTTTCTGTTTTCCTGCAGCAGAGAGGTGATCTATTTCCTTACTGCCAGACCTCTCCCTGCTGACAGCGCTTGTCCCATGTCGCTTTCCTCGTCCTTCCTCATTCCATTCATTCATTAACATCCATTGGTGACAAAACACAAAGCAGGAAATAAATGCCAAGAAAGAGTTTCAGATATAGTGTTTTGAGAACTGAAGGAGAGGGGATGAAGAAATGAAGAACAGGTGAGTGTGAAGGAATTCTTAAGAAGGGCAAAAGAGCAAGAGGAGACTGACCGAGCACATTCTATAAGGCTGAGAGACCCCTCCCCAAGGGCACACCTAATTTTCCATTGTCATCAACTAGCAGCGTACAGCATCACAGAGCTCATTTTTGGCATGAGCGAAAGGTCTACGGGAATCTCAGGGGCCTTCCAGGGCCATGTCCTTCAGGGTGCAGTTATGTAAACTTGGGTGCCTCAAACTCAACAGATCCAAAATGCTAAACGTATCGCATTCACAGCTGAACAGCCTGTTCTCCTTACGTGCCCATTTTGTCTGTTGGCAATACACGCAGCGACACTGTTGGAAATCTGGGGGCTGTTGGGAATCTACCCCCACGAGTGCCTCCCACCTCCAGTTATCCCAGACATTCTTCTCTCTGATCCCTCCTCGGTCCCTGTCCATTTCCGTCCTTCGCCTCGGGTCAGGGGTCCTTTGATCCTTTACTTAAAACTTGGCTCGTTCCTGGGGTACCTGGGGGGCTCAGTCAGCTAAGTGTCCGACTCTTGATTTTGGCTCAGCTCATGATCTCAGGGTCAGGGGATGGAGCTCTGTGTTGGGCTCCACAGTTAGCCCAGAGTCTGCTTGTCCCTCTCCCTCTGCTCCCCTTCGCCCTTCAAATAAATAAAAACAAAAATCTTAGAAAAAACAAAACAAACACCAACTTGGCTCATTCCTCCTAGTGAATGCAATGCCCTGGATCCTTTAGGGAGGAGGGATCCAGAAGATGGGACCACAGCATCAAAGCTGCGAAGAAAAATGAGGTCGGGGAAAGGTCGATACACTTGGCAGTGAGAGGCCACTTTTTCTGGTTGTGATTTACTTTGATAGTTTTCGTCTAAAGTGCGGCTGAATCAGCATTATACTGAACTATTCACAGACACAGCGACAGAGACTTGTCCTCACACGAGCGTCAGATCTGACAGGATGAGGGAGCCTCCAGCCCATACCCTTTATTTTGCAGAAATGGAAATTGGGCCCAAAGAACTAAGTGCCTTGCCCAGGAGAGTGACACAGCAGAGTCTAGAATCTCAGGTCCCCAAGTCCCACCTAATGTTTTTTTCCCACTAAATTAGTGGTTCTCAGCATGGACTCATATTAGAATCACCTGGAAGGCTTTTTAAAAAATACCTATGCCTGGCTTTCCCCCAGAGATTCTGATGCAAAAGGCCTCGGAGAGAGCTCAAACCTCTTTTTTTTAAATTTCTAACCTCAATGGAGAACAACTGGACAAGAGCTAGGCTCACCGTTTTCCTGGTTGAAACTTTTACCCTCTGATTCAGCTCCTTGAAGGGAAATAAAGAAAATAATGACATTTCAATTCAAATGAAAAGAAGCATGTAGCTGGTGAATCAGAAAACATTCAAACCAAAATGACATTAGAGATAAAATAGTCCAGTGGTTTAAAAAAAAAAAATTTGCTGTGGCCCCCTTTCTCTTAGTGAACTCTTTGGAGGCGGCCCGCTATTTCAGTAGTTAAGGCTGGCACTCACTGGCTTGCTACGTCATGGGGGCAACAGGATGGGCACTGGGGACAGTGAGTAGAGGCCAGGAAGGCCCCTGGTCGCAGGGATGAGTCAGGTACAGTTGGCAACGCTCTTCAAGGTCAGCACCTGAGTGCCCCTGTTCACCTGTCTGGGCAGCCGGAGACCCTTGGGGAGAAAGCAGCTGGAAGGGCCTGGGAAGAATGGTTCTGCCATTCTCCTGTGTTGGAGGTTGTAAAATGCACTGTTGATTTTTTTTTTAAGATTGATTGATTGATAGATTTGAGGGAGAGAGAGGGAGCACGTGCAAGTAAGCACAGGGGTGGGAAGGGGTGGAAGGAGAGCGAGAGAGAGAATCTCATGCAGACTCCTTGCTGAGCACGGAGCCCGCAACGTGGGGCTCCCTCTCATGAACCCGAGATCATGACCTGAGCTGAAGTCAAGAGTAAGACACTCAGCCGACTGAGCCACCCAGGCGTTGTGCACTGTGGATCTCATCACAGCTTTGTGGGGCCCAGACCGGGAGAAGCTCATGTCCACAATTTCAGAAAACTGAGCGGATGCTAGCAAATATTTCTCGGTACAGTTGATTACATGTTACTGTCTTTTTCATTCTATAGTTAACATTTTATTTGAGCATATCTCAGCTTTTTCTGCATACAGTAAACGTTTTTACTGAAGCACATCCCGACTCCGGATATTCTTATGAATTGCTGTTGGCAGGGGTTCGCAGCACCCAGATGACATGTGACCTTTATAACCTGAACTTGGTGACAACCTTCAGAAGTGACCAGTGTATTGAGATTATGTATCTGCATTTCCTCTTCGGTGAAACTCCTCGTTTAATTTTTTCCTCTCAATTGAATGACCTATTACTGGAACTAAAACAATTTTCTTGGCAATCAGTCTCATGATATGAAATCTATCAGCTTATGCTAGATGGTTGTTCTAGAGCCTGAGAAGACATTACCTTCCTAAGCTAAGCAAGGCTAGCTTCGAAAAACCTAAGATGATTTCTGTTGCCTCTTACTGCGTTGGTATATGACAGGGAGTCTCTGGCATAGAAGGAGCTTCTGTCTGCACACCGCAGTGCAGTGTAACATTCCAGAGATATTTTTTTTTTAATTTAAATTCAATTAATTAACATACTGTATTATTAGTTTCAGAGGTAGAGTTCCGTGATTCATCAGTTTTATATAACACGCAGTGCTCATCACATCGCGTGCCCTCCTGAATGTCCATCACCCAGTTACCCCGGCCCCCTCTTCCCCTCCAGCAACCCTCAGTTTGTTTCCCATGATTAAGAATTTTTCATGGTTGGGGCGCCTGGGTGGCACAGCGGTTGGGCGTCTGCCTTCGGCTCAGGGCGTGATCCTGGCTTTGTGGGATCGAGCCCCACATCGGGCTCCTCCGCTATGAGCCTGCTTCTTCCTCTCCCACTCCCCCTGCTTGTGTTCCCTCTCTCACTGGCTGTCTCTGTCCCTGTCAAATAAATAAATAAAATCTTTAAAAAAAAAAAGAATTTTTCATGGTTTGTCGCCCCAAAAACATGTTCGATGATCGTTCAGGATGCACACTGAAGACCGCAGTGTGGGAGGGCATCGACACAGAGAACTCAGCGGCAGATGACGGGCTGTGGGAATACGTCCCGGGAAGGACTGAGCGTGCACACAGACAGATGGAGACCACAGGCCACTAGCAACAACCACCTGGGCCCGGATATTCCAAAGATTGTACTTTCATTGTTGGCATTACTTGCAAGATGCATCCTCTCGGAATTGTAAATTATGTAAGAAGATATTAGGGAAATATGGAACTCGAAGGAGTCAGGGGAAGGAGCTTGGGTTTTCTGCAGTTTGGGCAGGTGAGGCTGCCGAGTCATTATCTTAGAGGTATACCCTTAGTCTGTGGCTACAGCTTGCTTGGGACTGAGGACAGGTCAGACAGAGTGACAGTGTATGTGTCGTGGGGCTGAGGGATGAACAATTTTTCAATGCATTTTTCTACTGACAGTGCTTTTGTTTTTTTATGGTCCTGAGTGGGAAGTCTAGGAAATCACAAAATTGCAAAGGAAATGATGAAGCCCCGCTGCACAGACTTGCCCTTGGAGGATTGTGCAATCCCATCACTCTTGAGCAAAAATCTCCGCCGGCCCTTTGATGCGGGGGAGAGTGAGCACAATTTCCAAGACCCAACACGGCGCGAGCAAGACGAGCTGCTGCCCCTTTCTTTCTGACTCTAACGGGTGGGATAGGCAATATGACTTGTTTTCACTTTCAGGGGTTGGCCCGAGGGCCTGCAGTCCTAGAGTACGCAGAGTCTTTTTAATCTGCAAGAAGGACCAGCTCAATGAAAGCAGGGTTGCCATTGTGAAATTAGACGCAAGATTTGAGAATTAATTCTGACCTAGTGATACAGTCATAAATAAACTATTAATAGCATGACTTCCATTTTGTCCAGTAACTTTATATCTCTGAGCAGAAAGGTCATATTGTTTTGCTCTCCAGTTGCATGAAACAAAGTTCTGGGGTTCTCTCCATAAACCCACAGGGCTTTTGTGTGATGATGAGAGCTGGGTTTGGGGGCTCTTCCAGGCAGAATTTTCAATAGCGTGTTTCTTGAGCTTTCTCAACTACTTTAGAGCCACCACCTTGGCCATTTTGTGGGGACATCCAAGTCTATCCGTGAGGAGGAAGAGGTCCCAGGGCTGAGATAAAATCCTGCTACACGGGCTGCGTGACCCCAATCTGACCACTTGACATTTTAAGTCTAAAGAATCTTTCAATTTCTCAGACTCTGGCAGGAACAGGAGAACATCTTGGATGTTTCTAAAATTCAATGACCTCTTTAATTCATTCCACTTGAAGGAATAGTTAAATTTCTGGACCTCAGTTTTTCAAGGCTTTCCAGAATGGACATGTGCCATCAGCTCCCCCTACAGGTCTGAGTCTTTCCTGCCAGGAAATTCCTGGAGGTCCACCATGAAAATGGACTCTGGAGAGAATCTAAATGGGGTCTCATGCTGCTGATAATCGACCCACCTTTCTGCTGGGAGATGCATGTTCTGGGAAAGCACGTATGTCCAAACTTACAAGTACATAATACGCTTCAGGAAAACACAGAGCCAAGCAGGAATTCCGGTGCCCTGTTAGTAGGTTCCTTGCACAACATGAATTTCTTAATACTCTTGTTTTCTCTCTCCTTTGTAAGCACTGTGGCCTTCTGGTAGATTTACTACAGATAAAACTCCCTCTGTAAGAACCACGTGCTAAGAAATGACATGCGTGATCGTGGTGTGTGAAGTCTACACGTTGTTTCTCAAAAAGTTTTGGACCGTCCCAAATTTTATATGCTAGTTTTCTTTATTCATGCATTCATTCATTCCTTTATTCAACAAAAATTGTGGTAGGCATTATGATATATGACTGATATGTGACAGATCTTGTTTTAGGCATCCTGGATAAAGAAAGGACCAAGAGAGACTAAGGTCCTACGTGCAGGGGGCTTAAGTACCAGGGGATGACACATAATAAACAAGTACATGAACAAATGTATAATATGATTTCATGGGCAGGTGTTGCTATAAAGGAAAATAAAGCAGGCTAAAGGATTGGAATGACTGGTAGGGTATACTCTTTGGGAGATAGGGTATACTCTTTGAGAGAGCTGGTCAAGGTCGGTTCAATCAGAAAGTTGGATAGTGGAACAACAGTCCATGCCAAAGTGTGGGTGAAGAGTGTGTCAGCAGAGCAAACGCAAGTGCAAGTGTCCTGGGGCAGAAGTGAGCTTGTGTGTTCCAGGAACAGCAGGAAGGTCCTTGAGCCTGGAACAGAGGGAGTTTAAGGAGCCAGTGATAGAAGATGAGATCCAAGAAGTAGGCAGGGTCCTTTATGGAGGGTGTTATAGAAAATGGCAGGGAGTTTGGCTTTTATTATGAGAGGAGCAGTCATTGGAGCTCTCTGAGGAGGGGAATGATGTGATCTGCTTTGTGGCTTTAAAGCTTCACTGTGTGGAGAAAAGACTCAAGGAGCATGCGTGTGGAGACGGACTCTAGTCAGGTGGCTGTTGCAGAAACCCAAGTGAGAGGTGATGGTGGCTTGGTGGTAGTCATCGAGGTGGTAAGAATTAGACAAATTCTGCATATATTTTGAGGGTAGAGCCATGGGACTTGCCAGTGAACTGGATGGAGGAAGTGAGAAAAAGAACTATATCAGGAGGACTCCTGGGTGTTTGGCCCCGGGGAACTGGGCAATTCACTGAGGCCAGGTAGACTGGGGGAGGAAGGAGTCTGAGTGGGTGGGTAGCATCGGGAGTTGTGCTTGGACAAGTGAAGTTGCAGAAACTTATCAGTCACCATCTGGAGACGTGGCAGGCAGCTGGGCCTGTGAGTCTGCAGCACGCGCGTGACACCGGAATAACCAGGGGAAAGTATTTCTGGAAAGAGGAGCTGTGCTCCGTGAGATGTTGTGACATTGCCTGTCGGCCTGCTCCTTTCCTGGGTCTCAGTTTCCTCATTTGTCCAACGATGCGATGGGTAGCCTCTCAGGGTCTTTTCTGCTCGGCAAGTACAAAATAGAACATTAGCATTTAAATTTGCGGGGCAGCAGGAGTGCGCTGAGCCTGCCGCCACTGGGACTTAGGATCAAAGTGAGGTGTATGACCCAAAGAAGACTGGCAGCTGATCTTAAGAATTGGAACTGGAAATGTGTCTTTGCAGAGCAGCCATCGCTGCTGCGAGTTTTGAAAGTAGGGGTGTTGGGGAAGGAAACAGTTCAGCAACAGAGGATGAACTTGCTCAAGGCAACACGGCGTGACATGGTGGGGGGGGACCGGATCTACGGGGAAGGGCAGTGGTCACTACCGTCCCCCTTATCGCCATGACCCATAATAGCAGTGGTGTCCGCTGCGAGCGCTGCAAATCAAGAAAGAGCATGTCCATAGAACACTTTGTTTTGCCTTCTGCTTTACTCTTTTTGATACTGGCCTAATTTGCCTGGGGAATTTTTCAGTTTATTTTGTTTTGTCTCTCATTTTTCGGAAGTAGTCCTTAGTGGAAAAAGTCAGCAAGCATTTGTATTTTGTCTCCCAAATTTATCAGGTGCTCCCACACCTCTCACCACCTCATGGGATCAGCAGAACAGCCCTCGGGGCTGGGAAGGTCACTATCTCATCCTGTTTCAGAGATGGAGAACGCGAGGGGCCAAGAGGGGCCGGGAGGTGAAGCAGCTTGTTCGGACCACACAGACAAGATAGGGGAACGAATGCATTCTCAATTCCAGGTTTTAGGAATCCCCAACTCTTTCTTCTTTCCATCACTCCATCTAACGTTCCAAACCCAGAGGTTTCAGCAGATTACGTGGCCAAATTCTCAGCCACTCACTGTGACACAATGGATTCTTTAGGTGCTTTCGTTTTGGGATTGGAATGTAATTTTAAATGACCTTGGTTTAGTTTTTCACATTGCTTTATTAAGCTTCCCTTAAATTGCTACAGAGCGAGGCCCATGACACATCGGAAAGCATGTTTTCGAAGCACTTCAAATAGAAGCATTAGGCGGTGTTGGCTTTCTCTTTCGCGGTGATCCTCGGCAAAAGGGAAGGCGAGCGCAGCAGTGTCACCTAGCAGAGGGACGACTAAAATCCAAGTTCATGCATTTCTGCGCAGAGGAGGTGAGGGATGAGGCGGCCAGGAGATTCGGGCCAGAAGAGCCTTACAACTGGTCGCAGCCAGTATTGCCTCCTAATAAATTATCCACCCCCGCCCCCAACAAACAAAGATGAAAATGAGGGTTCCACTACACTCACAGATTCTGTGAATTGACACTTAGACAAGGCAGTGTGCCAGCTCTGTGGCCTGGTGAAGTCTGGGCAGTTTGCAGGGCTGGAGGTGACTCGGCAGCGGGGGCTCGAAGCCCTAGAGACATTTCACTCACGGGTTTGGTGGTTGATTGGCCGTGGGGTAACCTCAGCTGGGGCAATCGACTGGAAGATCATCGTGTGGTCTTTCCACATGCTTGGACTTCCTCACAGCGTGGAGACTTCTTACACGGAGACTCATGGCTCTCCAAATGTCCCAGAAAGCAAGGAAGATACCGCAGTGCCTTTTAAACTTAACCTCAGAAGTCATGCATCGTTACTTTTGCACATTCTGTTGGTATAGGCAAGTCACAGGCCTTCTAAGAATCGAGGGTAGGGGGCATCAACCGTGCCTCCTGATGGAAGGGTGGCAAGGTCACGTTGTAGGAAAACACGGGCAATGGAAGGCATTCTTGCAGCCATCTTTGAAAAATATCATCTGCCATCTCCAACATGGTGGGAAAAGCTTTGGGTTTTCTCAACAACAGTGAAGGGACGTGCTCATTAAACACAATTAAAGTATGGCTGGGGATATGGCTTATGGCCAGTTGGGTTTGAATTTTCTCTCCCAACCAACCAACCAACCAACCAACCAACCCAGGAACCAACCCAGGTGTTGCTAAAGCAACACCTAGTGAGCGGCAGATACTGGGCTGAGAGACAAGGACACAAGAGTGCATCAAACAGGTCTCCACTCAAAGGGCTCCTGGATCGTAAGCTAGCTGGGGTAGTTTAAACTACAGATTGCTATCTCCCTTCCCCCATTCTCATTCACCTAGGACTCTGCATTGTAACGAGCCTGGGTGGTTCTGGTATAACAGGTCTGCGGAGGGCACTTTGAGACCACAGTGGCTTCTGTGCTACCTGGCTAGCCACAGCTCGCCCTGCCCCTCCAACAGCATCTGACCCCCAGCCCTGGGGGTAGCTGGGGCCTCTACCTTGAACTCTCTATCTCAGTCCCAGGTGTAATGGCTGCTCCTTACATCTGCTCGTCCTACGTTTTTTTAGGGTTTTCTTTACTTCTTTTCAGCCAATCCTTTGTAACTTCAATCTCCTGTTACAGTTAATAACTTTTTCTATTAAACTTTGCCTGTTCAATTTACTATGTGATTCCTCTACAATTGTCCAACAAATATTTACACCCTTTTTCTTGATCTTTATGAAAAAAATATACTTTCCTGCCCCACTGATGTTGGGCTTGGCCATGTAACTTGCTTTGGCCAATACGATATGAATGGATGGGACCAGCCTGGACTTTAAGAGGCATCATCTGTTCCTACCTGCCCCAAGGATCAACCACCATTCCTCCAGCCTGGACCCCCACACAAGACTGTCCAACCAATCCACAGACCTGTGAGCTTGAGGATAAGTTATTGACATTTTAAGCCACCAAACTTGAGGAGGGGAGCGGAAATTGTCACATGGCATTATCGTGGCAATATTTGATCACTACACTATCTCAGGGGTAGCTGCTGCAAGTGTGAGATTGGAGATGTGGGGGGCGGAAAGAGCCATGTCGGCCTTCAGGAAACCGGTCGCTGTCCTAGGAGTGGCCAACGATACTGTGACATTCCTGTACTAGAATCATTTTTTTTTCTTCCTGACATCATAAAATGTTCAGAAACTTTTCAACAAATAGAACTAGAACAGCTGGTCTTCCACACGCAAAAAAATGAATATAGACACAGACCTCACACCTTTCACAAAAATTAATTCAAAACAGATCACAAACTTGAATATAAAATGCAAGACTATAAACCTTCTAGAAAACAACATAGGAGAAAATCCAGACGACCTCGGGTACGCGATGACTCTTTACCTACAACACCAAAGGCACGACCCATGAAAGAGAAAATTGATAAATTGGACTTCACTGAAATTTAAAATTTCTGCTCTGCGAAAGACACTGTAAAGGGGCAGAAAAGACAGGAGGCACCTGGCTGACTCAGGAGGAAGAGCACGCGACTCTTGTCTGGGGGTTGTGAATTCAAGCCCCATGTTGGGTGTGGAGATTCCTTATATAAATATTTTAAAAAGACAGAGAAAAGACAAGCCACAGCCTGGGAGACTGTGACTCTTGCCAATGACACCAAACGCTGGTGAGGACGGGGAGCGGCAGGGACGCTCGCTTACCGCTGGTGGGAATGCAAAGTAGTGCACGCACGTTGGAAGACAGTTTGGGGGTTTCTTACAAAGCGACACATAGGCTTACTGTGAGATCTAGCAGTCGTGCTCCTTGGTATTTACCCGTTTCGAGGAGTCAACACTTAGGTCCCCGTGAAAACCTGTACCTGAACGTTCCAAGCAGCTTTATTCATAATTAACCCAACTTGGGAGCAACCGAGCTGCCCTGCAGTAGGTGAATGGAGAAACAAAGTAATACAGCCATGCAATGGAGTATTATTCAGCAATAAAAAGCAAGCCAGCAAGCCACAAAAAGATACGGAAGAACCTTAACCACAATATAAGCTTAATGCTTACATTGCTACGTTATAGAGGTCCATCCGAAAAGGCTAGATACGATACGGTTCTAACTCTAAGTCACTCTGGAAAAGACAGACAAAACTCCAGAGACACCAAATGGACCCGTGCTTGCTGGGGGAGGGGGAGATGGAGAAGGAGGGAAGAACAGGTGGAGCACAGGGCGTTTTCAGGGCGATGAAGGTATTTTGTACGACACTGTAATGGTGGATACAAGACATGAGGCATTTGTCCAACTCACAGAAAGCTACAACGCAGAGAGTAAATCCTAGTGCGGACTTAGGGCTTCGGTTCATAACAACGTGTCACTGTCGGTTCATCCGTTGTAACCCATACCGCACTAACCTAAGATGCTGCTAGAAGGGGCGACTCTGTGCAGGAGGAGGGATGGGTATGGGACCCTGTACTTTTGGTGCAATTTTTGCTGTAAATCTCAAACTGTTCTAAAAGAATAAATCTGGGGGTGCCTGGGTGGCTCAGTCTGTTAAGTATCTGCCTTCGGCTCAGGTCATGATCCCAGAGTCCTGGGATCGAGCCCCGCCTCAGGCTCCCTGCTCGGTGGACAGTCTGCTTCTCCCTCTCCCTCTGCTGTTCCCCTTGCCTGTGCTCTTCCTCTCTCTCTGCCAAATAAATAAATAAAATCTTTAAAAAATTTTTATATAGGAAGTCTGTTTTTTTAAGAAGTCATTGAAAGGAAAAATAAAAACTCAGTATCACCGATTTTAGAATTTTAGGTCCCTCTTCCCCAATTCTGGCCAGTGTACTGGATGATTTCATTTCATTTTTACAGAGGCACAAAATGAAAACAATGCATACTTCATGTTTTATTTTTTGTCTTTTTAAATATTTGTTTACTTATTTTTAGAGAGAGAGAGAGCACAAACAGGGGGAGTCGAGGGGGCAGAGGGAGAGGGAGAAGCCAGCTCCCCACTGAGCAGGGCTCTATCCCAGGCTCCTGAGATCATGGCCTGAGCCAAAATCAAGCTCAACCGACTGAGCCAGCCAGGCACCCCACACTTTGAGTTTTATTTAAAACATTTCGTAGTTACAGATAGAGGTATCTACCTTTCACTTTATCATGTTCAAGTCATCCACTGAAAATACTGATGTCAAGAATGCCATCAGCGCTTTCACTCTGCAAGTCATGATTTTATGTAGGGCCTTTGACATAATCTGCACGGCAAAGGACGAGTTGGTGGGAAAATTAAATTTCCCCTTTCAGATCTGCCTCCCATGTGGGGCAGTAATAGCAATTTCTAGAAGAAAGGTCCCGGTACCACTGACAAATTGTAGCTTCACAAACCTATGCCAAGGGAGCTGTTTTCCATGGGGACGACTCATCCAGCTGGCGTCACCCTGCACAGTGAGCTCCTAAAGATACCGCGGCTCTCAGCGCTGACGTCAAGCGGGATGAGAACGCTGCAGGGCTGACTGCTTGCTCCGAGTCCCAAATTGGAAACATGAGCTGGCCCACATCAGAAGTCCCAACTAACCTGACAAATGAATCCTCAAATGCTCCTCGTGATCTCTTGTTTCAAAAAGCTCCAGTGATTTTTCATTGTCCCAGGAGGCTGGGAACGGTTGCCTATTAGGAAGAAAAAAAAACCAGACAGAAATCAAGTGGGATATTCCCCCAGGTGGGGTAGAAAGAACCAAGTATAAAAAAGGATAAGAAGTTCCACCGCTGAAAAGAATAGATGGAGATTTCTGATCTAGAAGCCACATGTGTTAGGAAAGTAGGTTGTGCGGTTTTATTTTTAAATTGAGATACCATCAGTGACACCCACACTTTGCAGCAGCAGGCACTCTGTGTACTAACCCCTCTCGCCAGGCTTCGTTTCACTCTTCTCTACCCTCATTTGCCCTTTGGCCCAATTTCCTTAACTCTTTAAAACAAAAATACCGTATTGCATGTTTTCATAAAATGTTGGGAATGCTACTTGATACAATGTGAGGGACAAATAAGTAGAAATGACATATTTCAAAGAATTAATCATTTCTGAATTTGCTGTGACAGGTTGTTTTAGGTGAGTCTGCTTAAAATATCTCAAATCAAGTTCCGTGGGATGCCCGGGTGGCTCAGTTGGTTAAGCGGCCTCTTGGTTTCCGCTGGAGTCATCATCTTGGGGTCATGGGATGGAGCCCTGCGTCGGACCCACGCGCTGCGGGCATGAGCACCCAAGACTCTTCAGATTCTCTTCCTCTGCCCCCACCCCAAGTAAATAAATCTTTTTAAGAAAGTTTCTTAATTGAATAAAAAATAAATATTCCAGATTTTTGAAATCAAGATCGAAACAGTTGCACGTTTTATAGGTCTCCCAGTGTGTGTATATATATACATTATCTATATAGATCTATATATATAATATTTATCTTTCTACCTAGTGAGACATATAAGACAAAATTTAACTAGAGTTTCAGGGGCTCACTGCTCAGCTAAAACAGCCTTATTTGTGGGGTGCCTGGGTGGCTCAGTCGGTTAAGCGTCTGCCTTCAGCTCAGGTCATGATCCCAGAGTCCAGGGATCGAGCCCCATATCAGACTCAGTGGGGAGTCGGCTTCTCAATCTCCCTCTCCCTCTCTGCTTTCCCTTTCTCTCTCTCTCAAGTAAATAAATAAAATATATATTTTTTAAGCCTTATTTGTGAATTAGAAAACCAAACCCAGAAACCAGGCCTAGTGACTTAGTCCAATTGCTTCTTTTCACCTAGGGTCCTGATGCTGCGTGGTTCATACCCGTGCGGACTGGTCATGGGAAGAACTGTCAGTGGTAGAAGAAAAGAAGTTGACAGAATGGCTGTCCCAATTTGCTGACTAATATTTGCCCCAACTTCTGAAGAGTCATTCAAAAGTTAACACGTGTTCTGGTAGCTATGGCATGAGCCCAAAGAATTCTAGAACCTCAAATCATGTAGCCTGAGAAGGGGGTCACCTTTGTTTCTAAAGGGAGTCTGGGACTGAATCCTGCTGTCTTGGGTCCAGATCCTGGCTGGCGTGCTGACTAGCTGTGTAGCCTAGGGCAGGCATGTCACTTGCCCGCGGGAGCCTTGGCTATCCCATTTCTAAAATGGGAAGTGATGCCCACCTGACAAGATAATGTGGGGACTAAACTATTTATATCTCATACTCAATGGACTGGCACATGATTAAGGGCTCAATAAAAGTAATTATTAGGAGTAGATAATAGTTATAACCGTCGTGAAATGTAATAGGATTCATAAAAGCATGCCAGATCTGGGTGTGGCTTGAAATTGCTACAATTCATTGTCCAAATACAACATTTACCTACAGCCCAATTTTCCTTTTGTACCGAATTAAATCCAGCAGTGCGAGTGAGCAAGATGATTCTTTGAAAGGGCTGTAAATATATTTTCTAAGTTAAATATAACACGAGAGCTGCCTACAGACAGCCAAGTTGGCTGGTTGACATTTTCTACTGAAGTTATCATTAGAGGATCCCAAAGAATTTTGCAAAGTACTGGACATGCTGTTCAGCTTCTCCAGAAAGCTGACGAGTACTCAGCAATATAAATAGCAAGTCAGTGCCATGACCTTATCTCTCATTCACCAGCTTATATGATTTGAATAAGTAACCATATGTTAAATGAAACATGTATTTTCAAAGGTTATTAACAAGCAACATTTCAATGTTTCTTTCAAGGCTGATTTTTTTTCCAACAATTACATTGCATTATGTAAAATTGTTTTTGTCAACCAGAGGCTAAGAAATCGCCAACGTGAAAATATTTTCCCAAATGGGAAATCAGTTCAAAGTATGGATTCTTTCTACGGGCTACGGCACACTCGTAGAAAAAATAAAAGATACTACGGATACATAAAACTATTAACCATGTTTGTTTCACTCACAGGAAGAGGCCCAGTTCTGTTTCTTCAGTTTTTAATTTATTCTTTCTCGTCTCATAACGACATATAAGGATTACATAATTTTTTTCCTCCTCCTTTTTTTGAGGAAAAAGGAGCAGAGATTAAAAAAAAAGAAAAGAAAGAAAGAAAGAAAGAAAGAAAGAAAGAAAGCAAGCAAGCAATACCAGACCAGTGAAAAGGTCACCACACTTGTTCTATGAGACTCATCCAGTCATGAGCACCCAAGACTCTGGCTCAACGCCACTGATCAATCTGCTTTGATTATGCAGCCCGCTGGTTTCTGAGTTTATATTTCATTTAGATGTGTTCCATATTTGCCAGTAATACAAAATCCGTGGCTAAAATGCTTTACTGATAACCACGCTGCTAGATAAATCAGCTTCGCTACTTTAATAGCTTAACTTCTTTTTTTTTTTTTTTTAAGATTTTTAAAGCAATCTCTACGCACAATGTGGGGCTTGAACTCACAACCCTGAGACTGAGAGTCACACGCTCCAACGACTGAGCCAGGCGCGCCTAATAGCTTCACTTCTGATGAGAATCCCTGTGATTAATCTTAGACAATAGAACATCTCTTGATTAAATATTTTACATAATGCCGTGTAAATTGGTGAAGTTATAATGTATTAAGATTTGGGGTGGGTTGCTATGATAAAAGTTTGTAGAATTTTGTTTCATAAAACTCCTTGAGACAAAAATGTTCTCAGTGCTGTGCAGGGTGGGAGCTACCTGCCACATCTGGCCTCTGAGCACTTGAAATGTTGTGAGTGGGACTCAGGAACTGAGTTTTGCATTTTATTTAATTTTAAATTACAATTTAGGGGCACCTGGGTGGCTCACTCTGTTGAGTGTCTGATCTTGATCTCAGCTCAGGTCTTGATCTCAGAGTCATGAGTTCAAGCCCTGTGCTGGGCTCCACGCTGGGCATGGAGCCCACCTAAAAATGAATGAATGAATGAATGAATGAATGAATGAATGAATGAATGAATGACTGTTTAGATTTAAATAGCCACATATGGCTAATGTATCCTATACTGGATAGTGAAGGTTTACAGAGTAAGATTTAAAACAGAAATAAAAGTCCTAATATATAAAAAGCATTCTGTCCTCTATGAATTGGAAATTCAGTCTCTCTCACTGAAATTTGTAACTTTGTGAGAAATAAGAGACCTGCCGAGACCAAAATACCAAAATGATGCTTACCTTGTTTTCATCTTAATGTGATTTCTGGACATATTAGGCTAACCAAGAATGTCTCCCTCTCTCATATTGCTTTAATTCCGATGTAATTAGTGAACTTATTAATCTTTGACAGCCTGAACATGATAACCAGGATGAGTGTGTTTTGTTTGTCAGATGTTCATTTCTTCGTAATTATTTATTTTAGTTTAGTTCATTTTAATTTTTATTTAAGTGAGCTCCACACTGGGCTTGGAGCCCAATGTAGGGCTTAAGCTCACGACCCTGAGATCAAGACCTGAGCCGAGATCAAGAGTCAGACGCTTAACTGACTGAGCCACCCAGGTGCCCCTGTAACTATTTAAAAAATGTGAAGTCTGACTTCTTACATTACTGAGAAAGGGACTTTTTTTTTTTTTTGAGAATCACACCAAGCCATAAGTTGCAGCATCCATTCTTCATGGGAAGTCTACTTTAATCCTTTTCATTGTGAAATTGGACCACTCTTTCCCACATTTTCTGTCTTATTCTCCATTCCAGGTCCGGAAACAGGCTTTGTGGGAAGGCCTGCTTTGGGTCATTATCAAGACGACAATGTTATAAGCCCCAAGCAGGAGGTTGGTAGTTGGGAGTGAACACCCAGTCTCTAATTCCTGCCCCTGTGGCTTTGCGTCCTGGCGAGTAGACCTTTCCACACCTTGGGGACCGCTGTCATGCCTGCCCCACACCTCTGCCATTTTTCAACAGCGTGACCTGAATTCAGCCATGAGATGAAGAGTGACAGCCTTGAATCCTCATTTGTCATCCATATTCGGGCTTTCCCTTCAGATCTAAGAGTATCCGCGTTAAGAGTGCCTTCTTGACGGTGAGTCTAGGTTTGCTTTGCCTGGTTCTCCTTCCCTAGAAGGTGTGCACTTTTCCCTGGAGATGTCTGTGCGCCTTCAACGGGAGCCTTAGCATCCAAAACGTCCTCCTGGGTCTTGTGATCAGGACAACGGAAGCAGTGCACTTCCCCCAAATGTTTTCCCTGCTCCTGTGACGGCTGGCCAGGAAGGCTGTGGGCACACGCTCTGAACAGGACTGAGAAAGGTCTGGGCATGCTCAGGAGCCTCAGCGCAGAGTAGCTGCTGCCTCTGCCTGGCAGGACTGTGGGTACAGCCGGGGGGGCTCGGGGCACAGAGGAAGGGGACAGAACGGTCACAGCGATGCGTACTAATGAGCCACAAAACCGGCTCCAACCTACGTACCTCTTGGGCATAAGGCTAGTTATAGCATGGGCTTAGCAGAACTGACTCACAGGTAAGGACAGCGCATCAGGCTCTTCTGACACTCAGCGCCGAAGACAGAAGCACCCGCTACAGGCGACCGTCGGAAACTAACATCAGACGTACTGCAGTTTTTCCCTAAGGGGAACAGAAAGCCTGTGAATCACCATCCACTTCCTTGGGAGTCGAAACTCATTTGGCTTTTGGCCAGAGCTTTCATGGCAGCAAAAGGGTGCATGGAAGGCTGTGGATGGCTCCATCTGTCCCCTGCCTTAGCACATGGGTCAGCCCAGCGCCTTGAAAGAAGCAGCGGGCTCCTACCAGGGAAGGAGACCCTCCGAGGACTGATTGAGACCCAAGTATAAATATCCATTCAATTACGGCTGCAACTAAAACAGAATCCAGATCAGCCTCATCTCCATGACACTTTTTTAACTAATCGAATACCTCTATTGTAATGTGCTATGTGCCAGGCCCTGTACATCAAAAATACTTTGAGTACGTACAAATTATTAACAGGCCCCATGCACGTCTGGTTCAATCGGAAAGTAATTTTTCTCCATCAATTTTTTTTATGTTCTTTATTTTTCCATTACAGCAGCTGCCTTTGCAAAGACCTAGAATAGATTCTAGAAGAAATGTGCAGAGAACTCGGCTGCCAATCTGATGTAGAGCGAATGGTTTTCTTCTCTCCGCCTACACAGCACCTCTGCACCGTGACCGAGATGGTGCAGAATCCTGGGAAGCCCTTCCCAGCCCCAGACACACACCCACTCTGCTCGCGAGCCTGGGGCTTGTGTGTTGGACCGTGGGCAGTGTAAGGACCAGCGGGCTACACCGTCCAGGAAGGGTGAACGGCTGGAGTGGCCACCTCTGTAGACACCGCTCGCGGATTGTGAAGAGGCTGCAGGGCCCCCTCCCCTCCCTGCAGTTTCAGGCTACCTGGAGACGAGAGCTGGGGAGGAGCCCTCTCTTCAGCCCGGACCCTGACAAGACGCGCGAAGAGAATGTAAGGAAGCCTTGGGGGCGAAGGAGCCATACATCACTGTGCAAATTCTTGTCCTGACCCCAGTAAAGGACGGTGAAGATGAGACAGATGAGAGCCCCCTATGAGGCCGGCGGGTGCTCACGCAGGTCAAACCATGCTACAAAACACACCCTCAGAATGCAAATCTAAGAAACAACTCCTGTCTCAGCCATGCACCTGGACTTTGGGTTGTCTTGGAGTCAGGGGCCAACCTAGCATCACAGACTGCGAACTACAGAAGACGATGACAATGAAGCTATGGAGGAGCAGACGGGGGACTTGCCTAACGTTAGAGCTGGTGGAGGGCAGAGCCGGGGGGCGGCTCTCGGGTTCCACTGGGTGTTTACGCTCTCAGATCCAGGCGTGCCCTCCCATTCTGTTCCGTCGTCCGGGGCTGGGCTCTGCAAACTCCATTTCCTGAACCCCTTGCCAGCTGGTTGGGCTGGGAGAGGAAGCAATGGTAAGAGAATGGAGCGCAGGAGGAGGAGGGAGGGGCTTTCTTCCTTGTTCTGGCTCCCGTCAGATGTTTGCCACCTCAGTGTCCCCTTTTTGCTACTTCCCTTCCTGGACTAACTCACCTTTGTTGTAATAGTTGACGACAAAACCTACCCAGGTTTTCTTACGGGACCCTGACTGAGACAGTACTTGCTAGCAAGAGTTGGTTTGTCTGCCACCTTGGCACACGTACGTCTTACATCTGAGCTATGTGCCGCTTCCAGATCAGCGGGTCCAACGTCCTGGACCAGTGTGACATCCTAAGCAGCATCAAGACAAGCAAGATGTCTGCAGACTAGATGATAACAAGGACAGAAAAATGGACGTCGCCCAGATATTATGCTGGTTTCTTAAGTTAGCAGCTGTACATTTCTCTTTTCTAAGTTATTCTATTTAAATGTTAATGCATAAAAATCAGTATCAAATTCACTTTATCAACCAGAATGAGACCTGAAAAATTCTTTTTAAAGTCAAAGCCATTCTCTAGCAGCATCTGCTTAATTGAAAGCAAGTGAAGAAAACGGAACAACTATTGATTCTCCACTAGATGGCAATCATTCTGCAAACCTGAGTTAGAATCCACCACGTGAGAAGCCAACAAACGGACTCGGAGTCAGTTGTGTTGATTATAAGCAACTGTCTTCTGTTTACAGTGCTTGACAGCCGTGGTTATATGTATTTACATTTGGCCCATTCCTAAAAGATATAAACTGGCATTTTCAGGACCATGGTATCCTTTTAAAGCCCAGATATGTCATAACTCATCATTCTGGATAGTTTTTTTATCACCACCAATCACTCTCAAACCAATATAGAACTTCAACTTAACAAACTAACCACCAGATTAAATAATGGGAATAAACTAGCAGTTTATCTAATTTCCTAAATTTCCTACGTTCAGTGCACACTAAGTTTTGGAACATTTCAGAAAAATGAACTTTATCTTTTTCTTAATTTTAAAAATTATTTTAAGATTTATTTATTTTAAAGAGAGAGAGAGTGCACGCGAGTTGGGGGGCAGGACAGAAGGAGAGGGGGAGAGAGAATCCCAAGCGACTCTCCATGGAGCACGGAGCTGGACACAGGGCTCGGTCCCATGACTCTGAGATCATAACCTGAGCCAAAATCAGAGTCAGATGCTTGAATGACTGAACCACCCAGGTGCCCCAAGATAAACTTTATATTTAGACCAAAAAAAGTGTTCCCAGACACTGCCAAACGTCCCCTGGGGCATGTTTCCCCCCACTGAGAACCACGGGCATAGCCACCACAGGGCTCCACTGGGGGAGTCAAGGTGCCCACGTGCACAGGCAGGAAAAGAGAGGAAACCCAGGAGGGACTGAGCCTTTCAAGCCCAGTTCCATTTTCCAAACTCACTGTCAGAGAAGCCACCCCTTTTCCTCTGAAGAGGTGAGTGACGGGACGGCAGAGGCTGAGTCGTACTCCAATTTAAAGTCCCCCCTGAAGCCAGAGCCGGTCTCCTGAAAAGCCTTCCTTCTCTCCCATTTTTCGCTGTTCTCTACCTTCTCACCACATACCCCCCCTTTCTCTACTGAGCCCCCACCTCCTGTCCTCTGAAGCCCACCCAAACAGCCCTGTTCACCTGTGAGAACAATGGGGGGGCCTCGGGAGAACACCGGCCAGCTCTGTCCCAGGGCTCAGAGCAAGCGACAAAGCCAGAAGGAGCCGCCTCGTCCTCAGCCTCGCGGCCACAACAGCCAACTCACAGTGTGACTGACGGGGGCTCGCTTGTAATGACTTACGTGGCTGTATTCTGCTTTCCATTTTTAATTTTGGGAGATAATCAGATAGCAGGTAGCAGATTTCTGAGATTTTGAGACATGACTTCCCGTTCACGCTCCCAAGAGAAATGCTGGTTCTGTCTTCGGGTCCTTAAGCCTTTAGTGGTGCGACCATTCACTTGTGCAACGTCTGGCATCGAACTCGACAGCAGCCCACACGTGCATCCCCGGGACCAAACCCCAGGTCGCAAGGGCTCGTAACTATCTCACGTTTAAAGCCCCCTCTAGAAAACTGTGCGCTCACACCACAAGGTCCTAAGGCGAGGGACAGTTAGGCCGATGTGCTGTAACTTTGAACAAAATGCAAAATTCGTGCAATTTTTTTTTTCCAGTGAAAATTCAGTTTGTTGGTCTGTGTTTCTGCAAAATCAGGGTTTGTTTTTAAATTCTTGGGAGTTGGGTGGAATGAAATCAGGTCACTTTTCTTACCAACCAGCAAAAACGTATGGAACTGTACAGAAATGTGAGGAACACAAACACATTAGATACGGTCCCTCCACTCCGAGAGCACGCAGTGCCAGGTGGGAAAGCCACCCAACACTGGGTGTTGACCGTAGATACGAGGGCAGGGAAGTGGAATGAGGGCTTTAAGCTAGGTCGGGAACGAAGACGGAATTCTGAAAACAGACAAGAGGATGACAATTCCAGGACTAAGAGTAACAGCAAAGGCACAGAGAGGACAAAGTGCACTGCGCGTTTCAGGAACACACCCAGACCCGTTTGGTTTGGGCCTTGTCATCCGGAAAGTTAACACGCTCGGAAGCTAGGGCAGGGCCAGCCCGGAGGCCTTCTACCGAGAGTTTGGACTTCAGCCTGAAGGACAGAGGGGACACGCAGGCTTCTGACCAGGGCTAGGCGGCAGGAAGGTGGGCAGCGGTGTGCACACAGGGAGCCGGGCCGCCATGCGGAGCGTGGGGCTGGGAGAGCCACCGAGCCAGTCCGGAGCACACGTGCCTCAGCAGTTGTAACGATGGTGACCAAACACCCGAAGATAGCGCTCATTCGTAGAACGTGTCTCCAGCTGACGAAGGAGCTTCGCTTCCATGACCTCATTTCACCCTCAGAACAACGTGTAAAGTAGAACAGTCGTCACACAGCACAGGTAAGGAGCCACCTGCTGTTCAGACGATGTGGTCACTTTTGGCAACGCTGCCTTTGTTGGTTTTGGGGGCACTACCTTCTTCTTTTCCCCCGGCCCGTTATTCCCGCTCAGCAAAGGCCTTTTATTCTGTATTTCCCCATAAGTGTAACGGTCACAGGCCTCTTGTCTTCTCCGGCTTACCCTCCCGCTGGCTGGGCTCACCTCCTCCTATGGGTTCAGCCATCACTTACGAACAGACACCCGCCGAATCTCCCCTGCAGAACGCGGAGGTAAATGAATCCCAGACGCTCTGCAGTTATCTTTCAGTATTTTGATTTTTGATTCCTTTTTAAAATATTTTTTAACATGACCTTAATTTCAAGTTGCTTCAAATCTCTCTCAGAAAGCCAGAGCACCTCAAAATCTGAATCTGAATGAGCTGATCAGAATCCTCTATGGTAGACAAGCCAAGTATCATTAGTTCAGTTTTACAATTCACTCACTCACTCACTCGCTGATTTGTTCAAACATTTATTGAGCACTTCTGATGTGCCAGGCATGGTGCAAGGCGCTGGGTATAACAATGATTAAGACAAAGTCCCTCAAGGAGCTCACAGTCTAATGGTAAACTACTGAGTAAACTGAGGCACAGAGTGGTAAATGACTTACCCAATGAGGTAGAGAGAGCTAGGTACTTGGAAATGTGGGACTAGAGCTGGAGAGAGGGCAGGGTACAACTAACTCATCAAAAGCAAACCCCTTTGATTGAAAAGCAAGGCTGCATACAGAAATGTATTACAAAATCTGCTTGCAAAAAGGTTAAAATAGTTTCCAATTTTCATCATGATTAAATTCATGTCTTGCATTGAATTAAGCCATTACCTGATAGTATTTCTATACTTGTCCCTAAAGCTTTCAGGTATGCCACCAGTCTGCTCAGACACGATAACCCTACAGGGAGCTTGAAATCAAGACGTATCAGATTTCAATTTCAGCACTGGGAACCATATTGAAATACTTTAATTAAATCCATGAACTTTAAATGTATAGCATATTTATGATACTTCTATATGTAGAAGTTCGGAAAAAACTTTCCTCTAACCCCCATTCAGAGGATTCTAATAAGTTATAGATACCACAGAAATTAGAGAATTTGTCTGTTACTTTCCATATATACATTATTTTGGCTGTACAAGGGTGAAAAGTTTGACTTAGACATATTACATAAGGAATCTAAACATTATACAGATATATACAAAGACATCACATTCAGAGGCCTGGGTACACCCATCCAACGTTTAACAGCTAACTGCAGACGTGAACCCATGTAAGGCAATTTCTTTGTGATAATGACACATGATCCTTGAAGGAAAGGGCAGAGTCCGCGAAACGCTGTCCGCTGCAGGCCTGACCGTCTGTCTCCGTGATTCTCTTCATGGCGAAGTCACTTCGGTAAACAAGATGTCTCGTTCACCGACAAAAAGCAGTGAGTAATTATAAAAAGAGTTGTTTTCAAATGCAGAAACCATAATTATCCAGTAATCGAAGTAATGAACTTCTCAAAGCCACCACTGGCCTCGACACTGCCGACAGAACCAGAGGATTTCATGGATGATTTATTGCTCTGAGAATCAAACTTGATACATAATTCATCCACATGGGATGTTCCCCAAGGACTCGGTACCCGACTTCGCAAATGCTATCAGTTGCTCACTTCAAGCAATTCTTCACTTTGCTGTGGAGGATTTTCTTCTGCAAAATAACAAACATGGAAGAGATTCTCCTGAGTGAGGGTCTGAAAGGCAGACAGGTACCAGGACCTATAATTCAAGTGCTTGAGAAAAAGGCTGAGGAACCCCGGTCAAGAACCGCATCGTTATGCTAATGGCATGAGGCTGACGTAAGTCTCACAAGAGAAAACTGGAACTCAGAAGGGCGCTGACAGCACCTGTCACAGGATGCAGACGGCTTCCTGCACGCAGAGACCACACCAGGCGGCACCACCACGGCACCAACTGTAATTCTACGTTTTCGAGATCAAAACTACATGGAATTTAAGCATCAAGTTGTTAGAAATAGTCTAAACCATAGTTAAGAATTACCTTGTCATTCTTTAACTCACGCTTCTGTAGCTAGAACGTGTAAAAACATCTCTAAGACCATAATAAGACTATATATACATCAAAAGCCATTAGAATCTTAAATTTTCCTACTGACAGACTCGGTACAGTTACCTTTCTCGGCGTGTTCCGGACGCCTGTCTTTAGAGGAGGCGCCTGCACCGCCAGACGCTTTAGTACTTGAGTGGCCCTGCTCCACTTCACATAAATACACGTCGATGGGGCCTCTGGTGCTCCTTATATGCACTGTGATAGAGTCCTGGCAAAAGACACATACGATACCATAAAAAAGACACATCAGGATGAATGCGAGAATTCACTAATGATACTGTTTCACTTACTAGAACTGCCAGAGTTTCAATTCAGGGGATATTTCTGAAAATTTAAGTTCTGGTGGTTTTCTAACCTGTTTGAGAGAATCATGAACTTGGCTTTCATCGCTCCGGCATCGGCCACCGAGCCACCGGCCAATTCACGGCGCTGCCACCGCCAACTGGATTATCCAGACATGACTTCGGGGCTGGGACATGAACACCTCCATACTCGGGAGCCCACCGTTCTCTACTCAAGGAGATGACCCCTTCTAGGAGTCTGTACTTGAGCGCCCACAGTCAGTGTTCGGATGACAGAGAAATCTGAAACACCCGGCAGTCTCTAACCGAGGGCGCGTTTCGATCTTCCTACCGCTGAAGAGGCACGGCGTTAACTGAACGGGCCGCTCTCTGTCCGCATGAAAAAGTCAGAGGGCGGGAGCCACACAAGCACACCTCAGTAATGTAAAAACAGTCCAAAGAACTGCATATAAAGCACTATTAATTATGGTCATTCACGTCTTCTGGCTTTGGAGCTCTCAATTACTCAGGATTAAATTTTTTTTTCCTGCAAGTTATCAGGAAGTAGGGTGCTTCTACTGAGAATTATGCTAAATTCTTTGTGTGTGTGTGTGTGTGTGTGTGTGTGTTTGGGTGTGTGGTGCGCGCATGCGCCGAAACTTGGGAATGAACCAATTTACGCTAAATTCTTAAGGAACAGGTCTAGTTATAAATGATTTCCTTTGTTGTTCTGACTGGAAGAGGTTCAAGTGTCACACAGTCTGCTATCGGCCCTTCCAGGTGGTGAGGCCTGGGCTATGTACAGACACCAAGCTCCCTCCTGCTCCACACATCTCACTGGGATCTCACAACAGGGCCCAGGGAGATGCAGCTTATCAGACAGTCTCAAAACCTCGTGTCGCCTTCTCTGTGGCTTCCAGGGACCCAACACGTAGGCTCGAGAAAGAGCAGCTATGCTCAGGTTCTAGACTGCCAGGCCACGTCTGGTTTGAATGGTATAGCTTATGCAACTCAAGACCTATTTCTCCAGAAAATAAACTCTTAACGCTGCTCAGAACCGGCAGCCAGCTGAGGACTTCATATTTCACCAAATCAGAGCTGACAAACATTTTCTGTAAAGGGTGAGACAGTAGACATTTTTGGCTTCGCGGGCCATACCATCCCTGTCACCACTACACAATTCTGCCATTATAGACTGAAAGTAGCCAGACACAATGTCTAAACAAATGGGTATGTGGCTGTGTCCTAGTGATATGATGTACAAAAATCTAGCAAGCCAGATCTGACCTGAGGCCAGTGCAGCCACCCTGACTCTAGCTGCCCAGATCTCGCCCTGGACGCCACTGAATGCACGGTACCCGTCTGCTACTCCCACTTACTTACTGCTGAGAATGGCTGCCCAGAGGGCCCATGTTCACCGGCCTTTAAACTGGACTCTAAGTCTTGGGTGTGATCCAAAAGCTCAGCAAAATTTAGCAATTATAGCCTGAAGCAGCTCATAGCACAGGGGAAAAAACCCAAAACCTCGTCAGTCACTGCAGCATGGACTATCATGTCCCCAAGTAAGGATGTGTTGAAAGATTAGTGGTTAATTATTTAAAAAAAGCTTAAACATCTCTCAAATGACTCCTATTAAACACAAAAGTTATGTAGGAGACTTGGAATATATCCAGATCTAAACAAAATAACGAGGAAACACCACCCAGAATTCACAAGTCGAGTGTGACAAGATTAAAAGCTGTCCCTTAACTGATTTATAATTCACTGTCAAGTAACACCACAGGTGCTCACTTGGACAGTGGTCTGCTGGGGATAAAAGGATAGATGAGTGCAGAATATTCTTCAGTAGGAGGAAGGGGAGTCCCTAGAGCAAGGCAGAGGCCATCATTATGAGCTCCGATGGGTCTATCAGGCTGTCAGAACTTGACGATCTGTCACAAGCATGGCCACATTCCTTGGTTCTGATTCCCCCATCCTTACCAAGCAACCTTCTGATGACAATTCTTTCAATACAAACTTTCCTGCAAGGGAAGGAGTGTGCTAAGCCGCTGATGAGAGTATCTGCATTCACACCGCGATTTCACTTCTCATTCTGAATGTACCACTTAGTGTTCCAGTTTACTCATTAGTCTTTGATGAGCTTGGGTCGAATTAATCCCTTAGAGCCTTCGCTGACACCAGATTTTCCTTCTGGAACTTCAACAATGAGGCATTCCAGTATAGCACGGTCTACGACTGTACCATAGGCACGACGGTGTATATAGTACACGTACAGTACGATGATTAAGAACAAACTCTGAAGCCGAGCTACCTGGTTCTTCACTTACTGTGTGATCATGAGAAAGTTGATTTTTCTGTGCTTCAGACTCCTCACCTTTAAGAGGATAACAATTGTGACCAGTTCATCTGCTGTGTTACTCGAAACACAGTTAAAATGCGTAAAGTGCCTCCCTATCAGGTAGGCAGCAAACGCGCGTGAAGGTTACTAAGTCATTATGCCTGCGACAAGAGCACCTGCCTCCCTCTTTAAAAACTCCTCTTAGAAATGCAGGATACCTACTTCTCTGGGAGCCGGAACATCCAATCTGGTTTCTGCCGGAGCTTTCACGGCAATAACAATCTGTTCATGGAAGGCTTGAATGCTGTGAATATCCTGGTACGTCACATATGCTAGTGTAAACACCAGTCAAGGGTCTCTAAGCAGAATGCTACTGACGGAGGAGATCATTTCTCTCTTACAATACATGCATACAAGTGTCATGTTAGAACCTCTGTAGTTTTTATGGGATACAAATGCACAATTAAGGAAAGCAATTGGTAAGAAATTATTTCATATGTAATTATTATTTCATAAGCAATTCTTAAGATTTTACAAAGTGTTTTACAATATTTATAACTCGAAGCATTCCTTTAAACTCTAGCATTGTGATATTAACGCACACAAAACAACTCTGGTGAAGGTGTTTAACTAGTTCCTACCCACCCCCCCAATTCCCCACTCATTGTTAGATCTCACTCTGAGAACTTTTGGGGACAAATGTCCAGTTTTGATGACACTCTCCCACAATACAAGGAGGAAAACATCTGTAAATGAGTGGAAGCAACTTGGAGAATCAGTGTTTCAGGGCCATCGTGTACTCGTGGGGTTTCTCACATCCCAAATTCTTTTCCAGCTCACTACGTGAATTTTTTCTTCTTGTTTTACTGTGTCTCCTGAAATTTTACCAATTATGTGATTTACTGGGTTTTCCCAACATTTTTTGTTTACTTTATAGACTTTTGGGTAGAGGAACAGCATTTAGTTTCCTTCCAATAACCAGACTAAGGAAATAGAGGAGTTTGACTGATGAGGAGTTAAAGTAAATGTGAAGCACGAACCGCTGGGAACCAGGGACGCCTCACAGAGGTGCGGCAAGAACCGAGCAGCAGCTGGGTCCGGGAGACCCAGGAGAAGATCGCCACCAAAAACCAGTCTCCCCTGCTGGCCCCGAGGCGCAGCCAGCTCCACCAGGCTCTGTGGGCCAGAAAAGCAGCTCAAGGGCCGTTTCAATGACAACTTCATTCTGTTTCAGAAATAAACTCCAGTTAACAAATTCGGGAAAGCTGAATTTCACAAACGCCAACAGAGATTTTACTATCTTTACAGCATTCTAAGAAAACAAACAGGAATGCACCACTATTTTTATTTTAAATGCAAACACAGATGTTGGTACATGGTCACGAGGCAGCAATTAACCTGAACAAACAGCATACAAATGAGCAAAAGGCAATTAATTTGTGTACGTCTGACACTACACCATTAAACCTTCACTTACTTTTAAAACTTCTAAAGGTCTGATTTTGTACTCTGAATCTATTAATTAAATCCCAAGCTGACCCTACTACTTAAAATAACCTACTTTGGAAGGATAAGTTTAAAAAAAAAAAATGGACAGGGTTAACAAACAGGGTTGCTGGAGGGGTGCTGGGTGCTGGGCATTAAGGAGGCACTTGATATAATGAGCACTGGGTGTTGTATGTAACTGAAGAATCATTAAATTCCACCTCTGAAACTAATGATACAGTCGAAGTTAATTAAATTGAATTTAAATAAAATGTTAAAAAAAAAAAGGACAGAGTTAAAGGATATCTTTCATTTTCTTTGTCATCTGTTAGCTCAAACAACTGCTGAGCACAATCCTTAATTAATTCATCCAAAGCATCTTCCATTGCTGATAAGTCAGAAAGTTCCTCCTGCAGCTTCTTCTGTTGGGGCACGGCTCCAAAATTGCTAAGATCAGATCCTCTTTAAAAGAAAGGTATTTGAAAAAAAAACAAAAAAACTCACCATCAGTAACATCTAGGAGATTACAGAGAATACAAGTTGGGTTACTGGAACTTCTCCAAATGCTTACACCAGGTACTTCACAAACTGACAGACAAAACTAGGTACTTGAACATCACCCGTGACCTTTTATTTTAGACAACCATTATTCTTCCGGTACACAAACTGGTTTTGGTCCCTATTTTTAGTCTCTTACACAGGGATTAAAAAAACCCAACAGGGGCGCCTGGGTGGCACAGCGGTTAAGCGTCTGCCCAGCTCAGGGCGTGATCCCGGCGTTGTGGGATCGAGCCCCACATCAGGCTCCTCCGCTATGAGCCTGCTTCTTCCTCTCCCACTCCCCCCGCTTGTGTTCCCTCTCTCGCTGGCTGTCTCTATCTCTGTCAAATAAATAAATAAAATCTTTAAAAAAAACAAAAACCCAACAAACCATTATAACGCTATGGAAATTAATAGTAGTAAGGAAAGCTGACGGAGCTCACCAAGCACAGACTGCGTCAATACCNCCAACAAACCATTATAACGCTATGGAAATTAATAGTAGTAAGGAAAGCTGACGGAGCTCACCAAGCACAGACGAGTCAATAAGNTCACCAAGCACAGACTGCGTCAATACCACCGTTTAAGTCTCAGCTCTACTACTTCCAGCAGGACTTCTGATACGTTACAATCTTTTAGTCCCTACGAAAACCAAGGAGTACAGACTAAGATGATAGTTGTTCTGCTAAAATTCTGAGTATTTTCCCCCTCATGTGCATATTCTACTTGGTTCTATCTGAATGTAATGACTATATTCATTATTCTTAAAAGATATATTTTCGTTAGTTTTTACTACCTACCATATCATATTGGTATGATATGACCCAAGCCACTGATATTTTTTTTTCTTCCGTATGGAAAATAAAGAGGAAAAAGGCTGTTACCACTTTACACTTGGTTTACTAGTTTTCAAATCTGATTCCGATTACTGATTCGGAATACAATCTGATATTAAACCTGAAAGTGTTATTTAATGTTTTTTAGCAAACATGTTCAAATTAAAATTCAATCTGCATTTCTGTACTATTGAAAAAATAACTACTTTCTTCTACAGCAAAGTTCAATATTTAGAAGCATTTCATGATCTTTGTTGGTAGATTTTTCATTTGCCTGAAATGAAATGTATTTGTATGCACCTAAACGCTGAACTGTTTCCGACGATTCACAATACTGGCCTATTTTCAGTGTTAATAGCTTTNCTTGGTTCTATCTGAATGTAATGACTATATTCATTATTCTTAAAAGATATATTTTCGTTAGTTTTTACTACCTACCATATCATATTGGTATGATATGACCCAAGCCACTGATATTTTTTTTTCTTCCGTATGGAAAATAAAGAGGAAAAAGGCTGTTACCACTTTACACTTGGTTTACTAGTTTTCAAATCTGATTCCAATTACTGATTCGGAATACAATCTGATATTAAACCTGAAAGTGTTATTTAATGTTTTTTAGCAAACATGTTCAAATTAAAATTCAATCTGCATTTCTGTACTATTGAAAAAATAACTACTTTCTTCTACAGCAAAGTTCAATATTTAGAAGCATTTCATGATCTTTGTTGGTAGATTTTTCATTTGCCTGAAATGAAATGTATTTGTATGCACCTAAACGCTGGAACTGTTTCCGACGATTCACAATACTTGCCTATTTTCAGTGTTAATAGCTTTCTTCTTATGCACACGTGCACGCACACACCTATATACACACATAACTGCATCTACACCATAAGGTCTTTTTCCCATGATCCTCCCTAATCAAATATGAAGTCTTCAGCAATTGTCTTTTTTTTTTTAGAAAGAGCAAGTCAGAGCGCATGCACGAGTGGGCAGATGGGGAGAGGGGGAGAGACAATCTCAAGCAGGCTTCCACGGTTAGGGCAGAGCTTGATTTCGCCACCCTGAGATCATGACCTGAGCCAAAATCAAGAGTTGGACGCTTAAGTGCCTGAGCCACCCAGGCGACTTGCCTTTAAGACACTGTCTGATTGTTTTTTACATTCAGGACAGTGTGTGATCCATAGCCTATGTGACTCATAATCACCTGGGGTAGATTAGATTCCTGCCTTTGCCCCAGAACAAATGAATATAACCCCTGGGGTGGGAAGCCTCTAAGTGTTTCTTACATTATACTGTTTTACAACCTTAACTAAATTCCTCCTGATATCAATAATCATTTGGAAAAAAAAAAATCTCCTAAACAATTAGATGTCCCCTTCTTATGATCTTGAAAAGCAAAACTCTTAAAACTAATCATTATTCCATTCAACTTTTCTGTAATATCAAAATGATATTCCAGGTCTATGACTTTTATTTAGTCCTACTCAGGGAAAAAAAAATGTACCTTGTGGGACAATGTGAGAAATTTTTATAGAATCCTTTCCTAACAAGAAGCCATCTCTACTTTGTTTGTCCTGTCAAAACACTGCTAATATCTTGTTTGTTTCAAGCATGGTATTTTCACTAAAAGGTAAAAAAAAAAAAAAAAAAAAGCCAGGAAAAGTTCGAAACCAACTCACATCCATCGAATATGGTTCTTAGACTTTTTTTCAACCAGATCGATTCCATCTAAGACATTGGTGATATCATACACTCTTCGTTTCCGCACTCCCAGTTTTGTGGCAACCTTGTTTAAGTCGAGAATACCCCCAGGAGCAGATCTGACAAGATCCATAAATTTTCGAGTTAAATAAACCAGAGATACATCAAAACGAGGTCTCTTCACTTTTAGAGCTTCTGGGAAACAAAAGAAACAAATTTATAAAATTCTCAATAGCCCTTCTTTTTCAGTCATTAAAAAAAGTAATTTATTTCCTCAGTAAGCACAGACACCTAAAGAAATTCTACACACTGAACACAACATAGCTAATTTTTATGAAACAGATTTCTTACACTGGCTAAAAATGCATCAGCTTATCTCAGGTAAACAAAGGCTTTAGTCTTCGAGGAGGATTTGAAATTCGCAGCTAATTCCCCCGGATGTGGGAATTTGTAGGCGTCTGCAGCATCTTATCAAACATAAAGTAGAGAGTGTGCATTTCTACCCACACCACGCTCAGGAATAGGATTAGAAATAGTTTTTAAAATTGAATTTCTTATTTAGTCTTCAAGTTAAAAAATTCTTTACAAAGCAAAGGTAGAGACTTGGCTTTTTAATACTTTTTTTTTTTTTAAAGATTTTATTTATTTATTTGACA
>NC_048221.1:136252292-136305875 GCF_002007445.2 Ailuropoda melanoleuca | reverse complement strand
ATAACTGCGTCTACTTCTTACGCACACGTGCACGCACACATCTATATAAATATAACTGCTTCTACACCATAAGGTCTTTTTCCCATGATCCTCCCTAATCAAATATGAAGTCTTCAGCAATTGTCTTTTTTTTTTTAGAAAGAGCAAGTCAGAGCGCATGCACGAGTGGGCAGATGGGGAGAGGGGGAGAGACAATCTCAAGCAGGCTTCCACGGTTAGGGCAGAGCTTGATTTCGCCACCCTGAGATCATGACCTGAGCCAAAATCAAGAGTTGGACGCTTAAGTGCCTGAGCCACCCAGGCGACTTGCCTTTAAGACACTGTCTGATTGTTTTTTACATTCAGGACAGTGTGTGATCCATAGCCTATGTGACTCATAATCACCTGGGGTAGATTAGATTCCTGCCTTTGCCCCAGAACAAATGAATATAACCCCTGGGGTGGGAAGCCTCTAAGTGTTTCTTACATTATACTGTTTTACAACCTTAACTAAATTCCTCCTGATATCAATAATCATTTGGAAAAAAAAAAATCTCCTAAACAATTAGATGTCCCCTTCTTATGATCTTGAAAAGCAAAACTCTTAAAACTAATCATTATTCCATTCAACTTTTCTGTAATATCAAAATGATATTCCAGGTCTATGACTTTTATTTAGTCCTACTCAGGGAAAAAAAAATGTACCTTGTGGGACAATGTGAGAAATTTTTATAGAATCCTTTCCTAACAAGAAGCCATCTCTACTTTGTTTGTCCTGTCAAAACACTGCTAATATCTTGTTTGTTTCAAGCATGGTATTTTCACTAAAAGGTAAAAAAAAAAAAAAAAAAAGCCAGGAAAAGTTCGAAACCAACTCACATCCATCGAATATGGTTCTTAGACTTTTTTTCAACCAGATCGATTCCATCTAAGACATTGGTGATATCATACACTCTTCGTTTCCGCACTCCCAGTTTTGTGGCAACCTTGTTTAAGTCGAGAATACCCCCAGGAGCAGATCTGACAAGATCCATAAATTTTCGAGTTAAATAAACCAGAGATACATCAAAACGAGGTCTCTTCACTTTTAGAGCTTCTGGGAAACAAAAGAAACAAATTTATAAAATTCTCAATAGCCCTTCTTTTTCAGTCATTAAAAAAAGTAATTTATTTCCTCAGTAAGCACAGACACCTAAAGAAATTCTACACACTGAACACAACATAGCTAATTTTTATGAAACAGATTTCTTACACTGGCTAAAAATGCATCAGCTTATCTCAGGTAAACAAAGGCTTTAGTCTTCGAGGAGGATTTGAAATTCGCAGCTAATTCCCCCGGATGTGGGAATTTGTAGGCGTCTGCAGCATCTTATCAAACATAAAGTAGAGAGTGTGCATTTCTACCCACACCACGCTCAGGAATAGGATTAGAAATAGTTTTTAAAATTGAATTTCTTATTTAGTCTTCAAGTTAAAAAATTCTTTACAAAGCAAAGGTAGAGACTTGGCTTTTTAATACTTTTTTTTTTTTTAAAGATTTTATTTATTTATTTGACAGAGATAGAGACAGCCAGCGATAGAGGGAACACAAGCAGGGAGAGCGGGAGAGGAAGAAGCAGGCTCATAGCGGAGGAGCCTGATGTGGGGCTCGATCCCAGAACGCCGGGATCACGCCCTGAGCCGCAGGCAGACGCCCAACTGCTGTGCCACCCAGGCGCCCCTTCTTTTTAATACTTAAACTATTCCTATACGTGTCACAGTGTAACGTTGATGCAAGTTTTTGAACGAGCTCAAATTAGTCTTCTATTAAAACAGAAGGACATACCTTGAGGAAAAATGGCATCTCTATTTTTTTTAAATATTCACTAGCCTATATTAACTTAACAGATAAGCAAATGAAGGGGGAAAAAATCTCTTTAATTCCCTCCCTCTGTCACCCACTCTGATTATTTTGGTTTTTCATACACACCCTGCCCCCTCTGCACACAGACACACACAAGTTACCACTATGTACACTGAACTTTTAAAAACAACAATAACAAACTATCTTTTAACAAGCTGCTTTAACTCAACATTGTGAACATCCCCACTTGGCAACAAATGTATTTCAACATTATTCTTCACGGCTGCATAATACTTAACTGCATGTAATATTTGTTAAACTTACCCCAAAACTGGAAATTCCGACTGTCTTCAACTTTGCTATTTTGCCCAATACTTCGGTAAATCTCCCTGCACCTAAATTTTTGTATGCATCCTTGGTTCCTTTAGTTAAGTTCCCTGATTTGGAATTGACAGGTCAAGGGGTATTTTAAGGAATGTCTGTCACGCTAAACCTGCTATCCAGGTGGGGTTCTATCAATTTTACCCCGTGTATGTGTGCAGGCCTCGGCTCACGTGCTTGTCTGAACCGAGCGAGTATTAGCGTTCCTTTCATCTTTCCTCACTTGATACTAAAAAACAAGTTCTTATGGTTTGGTGTGCAGAGTAAGTAATTTTACAAATAACCCAGCTGTCCTTTTGGTGTGAAGTATGTGATCTTTCCTTTTTTCTACTTTCACAGCATACGACAGTGAGTATGCTTCAAAAGAAACATTCATCCTGTCTTCGGCCGGGAAATTCCCGTATCCGGAACCTCTACAATGTCACATTCAGGTTAAAGCCCGCTAGTGGCTACTCCAGGAACACAAGTACGTTATTTTATAATGCACAGGTCTTCTCTGTGGAGACCACTCCTACGCTTACTGTTAAACAGGAATAAATAGGAATTAAAATGGTGTTTAATTAGAAGAAAGTCACAATTCTACAAAAAAAACCTTGGCAGACTACAACAGAGAAATTCTAACTTGAAAAAGCATACATCTAATCACCCTAATTGCTAACACGACAGGGTCTTATAAGCTCTGGGTTAAGTATATTCCCACCATGTTAGTCACTTTAGAAAGATATTCACTGAAAACCTAAAACCTGACAGTTACTTGCTGATGGAATACAAACATGACTCAAAAGGTTTTCAAACTAGGGGCGCCTGGGTGGCTCAGTTGTTAAGCGTCTGTCTTCGGCTCAGGGCATGATCCCGGTGTTGTGGGATCGAGCCCCGCATCAGGCTCCTCCGCTGGGAGCCTGCTTCTTCCTCTCCTACTCCCCCTGCTTGTGGTCCCTCTCTCTCTGGCTGTCTCTCTCTGTCAAATAAATAAATAAAATCTTTAAAAAAAAAAAAAAAAGGTTTTCAAACTAAAGATGTTTCCTAGTCTACTAAGAACTCTATCACAATGTCCTGAGGTCAGTGCCAAGCGAGGCATCCAAGCTCCCTGAAAGGAGGAGATGAAACCTGACTGGAGCAGGAGTAAGGAAGTCCTCCTAAGGGGGGGTGAGCGGGCAGAGGACAGACAGGTGGACAGGAAGCTCTTCTCCCCTCTGACGGAGGGCCAGAGGCTTCATGAGACAGAGCCGAGGCTGAGAACGGGTGGATTCAGGGGTCCCACAGCTGGTAGAGATGGGTGAGGGCAGCAGCTGGCAGACCAGGCTGCCTGGTGGAGCTGGAACGACCTATAACCCTGTCTTCCTGTCCAGCCATTCCCTACTGCCTTGTTTCTTTTGAGGATATGAGGTGACTTATAAATTTAATACAAATAAATAAAACCAAATAAATGAGGAGTCAGGGTTTTCTCTATCTGTAATAGAACATTGTGGAAGAATTCTAGGTTGAGTGAGATCCCAATCCCAGTTCTGTGTCAGGAAAATCCCACTGGCAGCCAAGTGGAAGAGCCTAAAAGCAGACAAGCTACTGAGCAGGCTATCCCACCACGCTAGAAGGAGCAGTCTAACCCAGTAGGTAAGACGAGAGGCTCAAGTCTGAGAGGTGTGCGGGTTGAATCCTGAGGCCTCAGTTTACTCATCTATAAAAAATGAGTAATAACCCACAATTACATTTTAAAGAGTTGTTGTGACAATCCATGCAAAGAGCTTAACGCAGCGCTCACCGTACAAGCTCAGTGTGTGTTAGACAACACTGTAAGGTGGTGGTGACTGTCAGACGCAGGACACGCTGCCAACGTAAAACTGCCCAAACCCGGGGACCAGCTATGTGTGAGACTGTGGCAGGGGCTGAGGAGAAATTAAGGGCGGATATTCAGATCCATATATGGGACCTACGCACGGTCTATTCCTTGTGGTTAGACCAAATTAAGGGGAGGTTAGGGGTGGAGATATCTATGGTGACAATTCTAGAAGGCTGGGAACGAGAGGAACTGGAATTCCATCTCCTTTTGGTGACTCTGCATGCTGGTCCACGGCAGGAATGGGAGAGAGCAAGGGAATCAAAGGGAATCTGGAGGCCAAGGACAGTTCTCCTGCCTGTTGTCAATGGCCTTCAATTCTGCTGACAGTAACAAGTAACTGCTCTCACAGAATTCTGAGAAAATATCCTTAAACTTAAACGGACCACTCCATTTTAAAAATGATTTCTAAAAGCAACAAAGAATCAACTGGTGTTTGTGCACATTATTCAGCCCACAACCTCAGGCGATTCTGCTGAAAATCGGTGTACAAATAATATATTTTACTGAAGTTTCTCATCAACTAATGTACATTTAAAATAAATCATTTAAATCATACGAAATTCAAACTACAAAACCTAAAACCTATTCCAGGATCAACTTACTTCTCATGGACACATACTGTACATTATCTTCTAAATTAATCCTTATTTTTGATGGCTAGAAAAAAAATACAGAAATTTAAATTAGTAATTTAAAGACAACAATGCAAAATGAGCAAAAGCAAATGAACATTTCCTAGATAATATAAGGGTTGTTGTTGTTGTTTTTTTTCACCCTGGGGTGAAAATTCGGTTGTGAGAAAAGCAGTCCTTCCTCCACACCGTATCTATTCTAACTGTGCTCACAACTGGCAGCGCTCACACAGTTACGTTTCTCATGCCTCACAGGCTTCCATGAATATGGAGCAGTAGTTACAGAAAGGGGTGCGGGAGAAATATGAATGAGAAGTTACTACTGAATAGACACTAATTTACTATCTGTATCACATACTGAGGATAAAAGTGAATACAAAGAAAATTAGGACACTGTCTGACTCTGGAAAGCTCAGTAGAAGTGGAAGTTGTCTCTAAGCTGGCAAATGCTCACCCCTCGCTATTTAAGTATAAGTGGCTTCTAAAAATTTGTTCATAAGGTTTCACAGGTGGCCATGCATTCCCATTATAATTAATGGAAAAACAACAGCATTTCAGATAACTGACAATAATGCATACTATGTAACTAGAAACTTTGGTATCAGATTAATAAAAAAACTTCTTTTAAATTCTTCAAACCACCAGGAAATGAGTAGCAGCTCCACTCCCAATGCTCGCCATCTTATCAGGTATTTATGAAAGTTTACAGAAATTGGTAGTAAAACATTTGTAATACATTAAAAATTGTTTTTGAAAAAAATATATAAAACCTTTAGATAAAGCCAGGTAAACAGAAACCTAGGTTAGCCTCATGCTTACAACAAAGTATAACGATGACAGGTGCCTCCAGACAGGCTGTGATCAGGTTCAACTCTTGCCTAAGTGAAAAATCTGGCCCTGAAATTGGCTGTAGCACTGGCATAGGTGAATTCTCCAAGGTGCTCTAAGAGAAGAATTGGCAGGAATACTATGGATACACCCAGAGAGGGATATCACAGAAGGATTCACAGGGAAGGGGATCCCCAGCTGAGCCTTGAAGAGCAAGCCAGATTTTGCCTGAACCTGTGGGAGCTTCAAGAAAGAGGGAAAATATAGGATTCCTAGTGCAGGAAATGAAACGAACAAAGGTATGAAAATGTAAATGGCATGGCACCTTTTGAGGACCCACCTGTGTGGTCAGTGCAAGACTAACTTGACACTGAAGTTAGAAAGGCATGCCGTATTCAACAGAGGTACGGAAGTCATGCTAAGCAGTTTGGACTTCGTGTCATAACCAGCGGAGAGTCACCACAGATTTCTGAACAAGAATATGACATACCCAAGCTCATGGTTCAGGAATGTAACCATGGTAGCAATACAGCAAAAAGACTGGGGGATGGGAAAGCCTAAAGGCAAGGTAGGCAGCTCAGAAGCTCTCTGTTTACCTCGGTGTCAGCAAATCCTTGGCACAATGATTTCTGTATCATCTACAACAAAATTACGGCATCTACTAGCAAGTTAACTTGATATGGAAAAATTCTGCTGAAACAGAATTCTGCTGTAGAATTAGCTTAGCTGTTGGAATGGAAAGGAAAACGCAGACCTGCTGGCATGTGTGAAATCAGAGTTGGGAAGGCCTGTCTTAGGGGCAGGGACCACGCCTGACAAACTCTCCCGAACAACAGCGCTGACAACAGCAACCTGCAAACACGGAACCCTCCAGTGAACCACTGAAGGGCCGTCCTGTTAAAGTCAGACACGAACGTGACCAACGGTCATTGCTGTTTTTACACTGAACCCTTCCGCTAATACTGCAGGAGACACAGTTTACTGTAGCAAGATTCCTAAATGAGAAAGAAACCATGCTCATCACACTGATCTGAAACACACACAAACAAATAAGCTAAATTGTTATATGTTCCTTAAAAAAGTACACAGAAAGGGTTAACATAGCAGGGCTCATAGGTGCCTTGCTGCAAATAGACTTCTGTTCTTAATTTAGAGTAGCAGGGCCAAGTTCTACATACAGCACTTAATGGTATCCTAACTGGCCGCCTTGCTATCTGCTCGCTGCATATTCCAGAAGGGCATCTTTTCGGCTCTGTACTCCCCTCTCTCTTGTCCTCTTATCGAGACTGCTGCCGTTCGCAGGTTGGCACAGGGATGATACCTCAATCAGCCATAACAAGAGGAGCAAGGACCACGTGCCTTTCCACACACTCTCAATCGTAAATGCGGCTGCACAGCATGCTGTCTACACCGAGAGCTGTGGGACAGGAGGGTCTAATGGCATCCTCTTGTTTCCCCTTTTCCTTTCCTTTTTTTTTTTTTTTAAAACCTTCTAACTATGAAAACATGATCTCTTTATCTTGGAGGAATCACAACAGTTATCGCCCCTCTGGGGCAGACATCCCAGTATGTGTAAATCCTACAGGTAAACAATACTGGAGATTTCCAAAGTGTCCACAGCAATGACACATTCATCTCCTTTATATTCAAAATAGTTCTTGGCTTAAGACTGGGGTTCGGGACTACCATTATCTAACTTCTTAGACATGGACAGATCGCAGCCTTTATCTGTAACAAAGGGTGTTGATAAAATTTTATTGCCCATTTTCCAAGCTACTGTGAAGATTAAAAAAGAAATTGCGTCAATTGTAAAATCCTATGCAACCATAAGAGAATCACTTTGCGTTTTGAACCAGAACAGCGTCTGGCACATTCGAGCACTTGGTAAATATTTGTTAACATGTGAAGTTGAAACAGTACCTTGTCACAGATAAATTCAACTGATAAGTAACTCAGAACTCTGAAACAATGAGCATTTAAGACATAAGAACACAGGGTGAAGACTCCCTCTTGTTTACAACATGAGCACAGATCACTGAGAGATTATCAAGTGTCATTTTCTGTGTTCTGATACAACATTCATCATCTGACTCTATCAGCCTGACACCTGGCAAGCCTTTCCAGCTACTCTAACTTTGGTAAACGGCATTCAACAAGTAGGCCAGGAGCCCTTCTGGGAGTAGAAGGGACTAGATAGAACTCCTTTTGAAGCGGCTTTAAAATCAGAATAAATGGGGGTGCCTGGGTGGTTCAGTCAGTTAGGGGTCTGTTTTAGCTCAGGTCATGATCTCAGGGTCCTGTGTTGGGCTCCCTGCTCAGCAGGGAGTCTGCTTTTCCCTCTCTTTCTGCCGCTCTAGCCCCTGCTTGTGCGCTCTCTCTAAAATGAATAAATAAAATCTTAAAAAAAAAATCAGAATGTTTCCTCACAAAAAAGTTAGTGAGTTATTAAAAAAAAAAAAAAAAGTAAATGAAATGCCACCCCTGCACTTGGCCCAAGCTATTTAGGTCCCTCAGATCAGAGCAGTGCACCTCACCCCTGGAGGGAGGCCAACGAGGCTCTACACTCTTCTATGAATGGCCCCCCCTTACGAACCCGGAAGCGGAAACAGGAGATGGAATAGAGAGAGCCCCCAATCAAGCTGAGAAGCCATCAAGGCCCCTCTCAAAAGGAGACTGATTGTATAAACTCTCTCAGGGATACCCATTTTCTTTTTCTTTTGAAATAATCTCAGCCTTCCTAAAACGTACGTAAGTAGCACTGGGAATTGCTACAAACCTTCATCCAAATCCCCCACATGTTAATGTTTTACTACACTTGTTTTATCATTTCTTACTCTACACACACACAATTTTTTTCCTTGAATCAACGGAGGGTAAACTGCAGACTCTAAGTAACTCTGTGTGTACCTCAAGGATATTCTCTCATACAACCGCCGGGTAATTACCAAAATGTCTGTTTGAACTTGGCAGTTTTGAAAGAAACTGTTAGTAGAAACCTGGACTTCGAGGGCACTCCAGTGAAGGTTCAAAAGGAAGAGAGGATCATGCTACTAGAAAGCAGAAGGGAGATGTTATGCTAGGACAGAACGATTAGCAACACCTTCAACTGCAGTTATGTGGGGAACTGATAGTAATGGCCCAGGTAACCTAACCAAGGAGGTTTCCACACCAAGTGTTGACTGCGGTACCTGGTTTTTCCCTGCAGCCTACGGTAAAATGTGTGAGAGAGAAATCAAGAAAGGGACTGTTAAACAAAAAGGAGCCAGGACTTAAAGGCTTTAAAAACTCCCAGCCTTGGGCAGCCTGGGTGGCTCAGTCGGTTAAATGTCCCGGCATCCTGGATCGAGCCTCGCATTGGGCTTCCCACTCAGCGGGGAGTCTGCTTCTCCCTCTGCTCATGCTCTCACTCTCTCAAATAAATAAAATCTTTAAAAAAATTCCCAGCCTCTCCAGAAGCTCAAATTAAGAGAAGACATCTGAGAAAGACCAAATCAAAGGCATAATCAAAAGATGAAGGTGAAGGGCGCCTGGGTGACTCAGTTAAGTGTCCAGCTCTTGATTTCAGCTCAGGTCATGATCTCAGGGTTGTGAGATCGAGTCCCAAGTCGGCCTCTGTGCTGGGTAAGGAGCCTGCTTCAGATTCTCTCTCTCCCTCTGCCCCTCCCCCAACCCTCTCTAAAAAAAATAAAAATTGAAAAAAAGTAAAGATGATGGTGAGGGTGTGACTGCACAACTTTTGGGGAAGACCTCAGGTGGATCAAAGATGGTGCCTCAAAGTGCTATGCAGTCAGGCAAAAGGCCTTGACGGAGATGAAGGACGAGCCCCACAGACCCTCTAAATCTAAGCCAGGGCCTCTACGAAGCTCTGGGGCACTGTCTGTCAGCCATTCCAAGAGGAGCCCAAGGTGGAGAAGGATTCATCCAGAAAAAAGGTGGGACGTTTGTCTGCTGAGTGAGCCACAACAGGATTCACAGAAGGTCCACACAGTTTTTGAGAGAATTGTATCAGCAAAAAACACTGTCAGCTTGGACCAAAAGGGACACTGTTTAAACTGAAAAGAGATTACGCATCACCCAAAGTTCCACTGCCAGAAAGCAGACTGATAAAATTACTCAGTTACAAATACGGTTTCCTCTCATGAGGAAGAAAGGAAGACAGATAGTGGAACCAACAGCCCAGAGGGTAGAGCTGGGAGCACAGAGAATGGTTCCCTGAGACCTAACCAAGAAATTTCTAACACTTAGCAAACTGACTTTCAGAATTGCTCTGGACCAGTTACTCCCCTGTGACTCCCATTTCCTCCTTTAGGAACAGGAATGTCTAGCGCAGGTATCCTGTCTGTCTCACTAGTGTGTGCCGGGCGTGCTGGGGCAGGGGCGAATCAGGTAATGGTCTTTTTAGTTTCATGGGTCCAAGGATCTGGAGGAGCTGGACTGGGCTGTACGTAAAGAACTCCATCCGAGGAGCCTGGATTCTTCTTTTATTCTGTGAGTATAAAATCTGTTATTTTGAGGCTCAGATTGTCCCACATTAGGCCAATAGGGAGCCTTTTCAAAGTTATGCTGGTGCAGAACACTTATTTTTGACCTTTTCAGCATTTTGAAGACGGTAGCCCTCAAATTTCTATGGGACTAAGCTGCCCGCACGCCAGCACAGATGCTGCTTCTAGTGCTGGCGACCCACTGCTGGGGGAGCTGTCAGTCTCCGTTCCTTTAGAGAGTCTCACTGAGAGCTTCCCCTCTGTAATTTCCCTGAGGGAGGCCAAGGGAGAGCTCTGTAGTAGTCAAACCTCAAGAATGGACTATCTAAGAACTTTCCCTTTCCATCCTCCAACTGTTTCAGGCTTCATACCTAGCCTGCTTGTATCTCAGCTGGGGAATGAATGGAGAAGGCAGAGGCCTCCAAACTGAAAATCAGTACGACGGATCTCAACGATCTCAACGCACACAGTTCTCCAGGAACCAGCAGCTCCTGACAGGCGAGTCAGCACAATGGAAGCTATTTTACTACTGCTCCGAGTCCCACATCTGAAGACTACACAGTAATTAATAATTTGAGACCTCAAAGGACAAAGGAAAGAAAACGAGGTCAGTTTTAGGGACTAAACTCTTAAGCATTGCCTCTCAATTGGTTAAACATTTCTCTATACAGATGGCTCTTTGTACCGCCTGCCTATTTTGGGGAGTCATATTCCTTTAAGAGCCCTTTGGAAATATACCTTTGTCCAAGGTGTTTGCATTCCCCTCATTCAAATTTTCCTCATTTTTCAATGTGTAGACTAAGTTCCAACTCCAACCAACACTTTCTCCCTTCTCTAAATTCCAGACAGTGTTCAAGCCATTTACCTGGGGAACATCAAACACTCAGCCAGATACATGATAATCTTTGCGTAGCAATACACTTCGTTAAATACTTCCAGTCACTAACCAATTAAAAAACACTGAGAGAGCTGTTTAAATCACCATTTTACAGCAGGAAAATAAACACTCACACATTCAAACATGTAAGAGTACCTACTTCAATTATCCGATAACTATGCACCGAATGTTTTTGTGAGAGGCACCAAACCACTGCAGATGTAACAGTGAGACGGACAGAGTCATTGCGCTCAGGGACCTAAGAGCCACACGCTGCAGACAGGGTAAGCAAGCACAGCGTGCTTTCGGAGCACAAAAGAAGTGTCTAACCTACTCTTGACAGGTCAAGGAAGGCTTCAGACAAGGGACCTATACAACCAGACCTGAAAACCAGGGGAGGTAACAAGAGAATGTGCGCTTGTTAAAAAAGGGCTTTTTGGGAAGGTGGAATATGAGTATGTACAGGTCCAAAAGAATATGGAAATTTGGAAATCAAGCAACTATAAGCAGTTCAAAAAAGATAAATCCAGGAACCTGATCATATTAAGAAGTTTCAACTCTATTCTGAAAGCCCTAGGGAACCGCGATAGCTTCTTTAAGCCAAATGACATGGTAAGAAATATGCTTTAAAAAGACAATAGCTGCTACGTGAAGAATATCTACAAGTCTGGGGGCAAGAAAGCAGGAAAACGCTGCAACAATCTGAAAGATAGATGGTTAGAAGTGCCAAGTACTGGTGATTAATTTTAATTAGATTAGAACAATAGTGGGGGGTCGGTTTGGAAAAGGGGAAAGGCAAGGATGATGCCTAGAGACCAGCTCGGGCAATATAGTGGGTGTGGTGCCATTTATAAAGATAAGAGATAGCAAAGCTGTTGCCTGCTTCAGCAAGAAGATAATGAATTCAATTATGGCTAGGAGTTTGAAATCTAAGTAGAGACGTCAATAGACAGTTGGAAAGCTCTGAGCTGGATTTATAGATCTAGGAGTTGTTACGATACGGTAACTGAAACTGCCAACATAGATAAGAATATCTAAGCCTTCAAGGGATGTGTGTATCTTCTGATATTAAATGCAAAATTAAGTGGTTTTTCCACTTAATTGAGACTTGAGAGTTCAGGGCTTTTATCAAATTTTCAAAGATTAAGACTACCAATATAGATGGTACCAATGAAGATTGTATCAGAAGTCCTAGGAGTGGTGAATAACGTCACACGTCAAGAAGGTGTAGAGGGGCGCCTGGGTGGCACAGCGGTTAAGCGTCTGCCTTCGGCTCAGGGCGTGATCCCGGCGTTATGGGATCGAGCCCCACATCAGGCCTCCTCTGCTGGAAGCCTGCTTCTTCCTCTCCCACTCCCCCTGCTTGTGTTCCCTCTCTCGCTGGCTGTCTCTGTCTCGGTCAAATAAATAAATAAAAAAACCTTTAAAAAAAAAAAAAAAAGAAGGTGTAGAGAGTAGAAGAAAACCCCATATAATGCCAACAGGTAAGGAATGTGAAGAGAAAGAACGGTTTCCAAAGGAGCACAAGGAGAGACCAGATGAGTACACGGAGCACCAAGAGTATGTATGGCCAAAGAAGCCATTCCAAAGAGTTTCCAACAAAATCAAGTGGTCAGTCACGTGGAAACTAGAGATAAGGGGTGAAACATCTGATGGAACTTACGAGGTTGTTGGTGAACTTGGTTAGAAGAGTCTTAGAGCTGTGCTGAGGGCAGAGGTCCGCCCCCACCCCGGCCCTCCCCCACAGTGGTAATGACAGTAGACACAGTGAATGCAAACAATTTTTCGAAAAAGTTTGGAGGAAAGAGATACAGATGACAGGGTTTCTAGAATGAAGGGAAGGCTCTTCCAAGATGGGGAAATATTTAGGATGCAGTTTAAGTAGCCAAAATTTATCATCAGGAGTCAGCCGCCGTGATGTTAAATCCAGGCTTTTCCACGTACTATCTAACCACTGGCAAGCCACTTAACATTTCCAAGTCTATTTTGACAAAGGGAGAACAAGAGTAATAATCTCGCAGGACTGCCAGGAGGAATTAAATGAGATTATGCTCATAAATTATTTTTGAGCACTGAGCCACCATGGTGATTGGGCAATTAAACTTCAGCAAATGCTTAGTTATTATGGGAAGAAACCAGCAGAAAAGTTGAAAATACGGGGAGAAATGGAAAATGATGGATGCATCAATGCCTCCGAGAACCAAAGAGAATACATTGCATCTAGTCTAAAGCAAGAATAGAGGAAATTAACCTTACGAAGGGAGGGAGCGCGATCTTCCTTAATTTACTGAATGGGCAGCTGTGGGGTGGGTAATGGAGTGTAGAGTTTTTAATGGCTACAGTCAAGTAAGAGAATGGGAGAGGAGGATGAAGACAAACATAAATAAGTTGCAGAGATACAGCGAGGGTCCAGGAGAGGTTAAAAAACGCGAAGTTGGGCAATTTTCTCCAACAGTGCTCCCTCGCCCCAGGTAAAAGCCACTAAGACGGACACATTTGGGAGCAAGTGTTGAAAGAGGAAGGCGAGAAAGTTTTAAGTGAAAGGCCAACCGGCCTGTTCAGCGCACATGATGGGCAGCTGGAGAGCCAGGGAGACCGAGGAGCAGCCACGAATCCAGCCCAGGAGGAACTCACGACCCAGAGGACGGTGGGTCGGGGTTCCCAGCGAACGAGAAGAGGCGGCTGGGCCTGAGACCCGCCCCCACCTCACCCCGCGCCGCGGCCCGGGGCGCTACCGGCACAGGCCATCCCCGGGGCTTACCAGCAGGCCTTCCACATTGATGGGGTCGCGGCACCGGCGGCGCACCGTCTCCTCCGCCGGGTCCACCAGCAGGCTGGGCAGTTTCCGCGCCGGCCGCTGCTGACTCATGCTGCCCAGCCGGCCGTCCCTCGCCTCGCACCCCGCGAGCTCTCCCGCCTTCTCCCGCTCCGGCCGAGCGCCGCCCCCAATGCGCCGTGTTCCGGGGGCCGAGCACGAACCGAGCCCGCAGCCTGCTCGGAGGCACCGCTGCCTAGGCCGGCCCGCGAACGAACGCGCCACTGCCCCACGATCTCGGAAACTACAACGTAGACAGGAGGAAAACAGGGTGACCCAAGGCTCTCAGGACGCCTGGCCCGCCATCTTCCCGCATGCGCAGTGCGCCGCCCCCAGCGCGCATGCCCGCAGCTGCCGGAGCGCTCCCACGCACTAACCCTCTCCCGGCGGCCGGAGCCCGGGAAAACCAGGACGCGAAATCCACGGAGAGGATGGCAGAGGAGAGGAAGAGGCGGAGCAGGAATTTCAGAAGAAGGGAACGGGGCCAGCGAAAAGAGGAAGCGTTGGCGGGTAGGCGGGGAAACGCAATTGTCAACACTAATTTTGAAACTTCTGAGCGCGCGGATGTTAATTAATCTTGAGCTCCTTCCGTACACCTGCGCAGGCATTTGCCCGGTGTTGATGCTTAGTAAATGTTGGTAATCAAACCGTTGTGCAATTGTTTACTTATGGGCTTCTTTGTTTCTTTTTTCTTTCTTTCATCTGATGAATAAATTGCTGATTATTTGTCGTGTCAAAAATCATGGTGGGCACAGGAGATATTGGAATTTGGCACAGACTCAATCTCAAATTCCAATAGAGGAAACAGAAAAATAAACAGAACGTGTCAAGCTGGAGCCAGAAAGTGTGTTCTCAAATCCTGGCTTCTCTCTCTTCTTACTAAGTTTACTTAATCACTGTGTGCCTCAGTTTCCTCATTTGTTAAATGGGAATAATGACAGTACTTATGTCATAAGGTTGTTGTGAGAGTCAAATTAATTAAATTACTTAGCACAGGGACAAGCGCATGTTTGAAATAAAAAGGCAATGCAGTGTGGTAAGCTCAGGGTAGAGGGCAGCAACTGAGCCTTATGGTAGTTAGACCAGGGGTTTCTACCCAGCCTGACAGGCTTCCACTGGAAGTTGGCTCCCCACTAGATTATAAACTCCTCCAGTGAGAGGCATTCTCTAATCTTTGAATCTCCAGTATCTAGCACAGTGCCTGACAAATAATAAGAGCTCAGTAAATGTTTGCTAAATTAATGACTTGAAGTAGAGAATAACATAGGGGCTAAGTCTCTAGAAGATTGGATTTGCAGAATGGAGAATGGCCCAGAGTGGTTACAATATGCCTTCACCAACAGAGTCCCTGGGAAGGCAAGCTCTGGAGACCAGAAGTGAATGTTTTTAATAAAAAGACATAATCCACTGTTTAGTATATGTTTGGCATTCTACTAAATGTTCTGCATAGATTTTTGCATGTAAATATTATATCAAAACTGAAAGTTGTTTTCCTGCCCAATTTATAGATTAGGAAAATGAAGATTAGCAAGATTGCAAAAAATTACCCAGGATCCTGGGTAGAAGGCAGTCAGAGAGACAGGATTTGACTCCGCAGCTCATTAGTTAATTTGGTATGCCACTCCTTGAGAAGATTCCTGGAGAGTGATTAGATTTTCTCCAGCCAGAGATGGGATTGGAGGAGCAAAGGTGAGTATGGGTGAGGATGGGGGTGGCAGGCACTCCAGGCTGAAGACAGCACAAACACAGTGGTGGAGAGCCAGAAAAATGACACAGCCTTCCAGACGCAATACCTGTGACTCGGCTTCAGCATGGGACTTAGTCATTCACACATTTGAGCGTGAGCCTGACATACAGGAGGTGCTGAAGGGGAAGCCAATCTGCCAGGTCCTCCAGCCTGGGAGACACATAACCAGGACACAGAAGCATTATTAGAATGTGTATCACATGCTATGGGAGCACAGAGGAGGAAGAGAAAAAAGAGCTGACTTCGGTGTAAAATACAGGTGCTTTTTTACACATCTCGCTGTGAGGTGGATATTTCTAGAACACTTTGCAGACTGGATACAGAAGCTGAGAGAGGATAAGGGACTTGCCTCGGTCATGTGGGGATTAACTGGGCTTCAGCCACCATGTCCTTTGCTTTATCCACCATGTCCCACAGTGGGGCCCAGATAGGTCCCCTGCACAGAAATTCTGTATTTCCCATCTCCAGTCCTGTTGCTGTGTGTGCCTCCTGGGGCAAAATGGTGGACCTTCGGACTTTAAAATTAGGGCAAAATATAGGCCAAGTGCAAAAGTGTGCATGAGGAATGCTGCAAGACCTTACCCGTCAAAGGATGCTTTACTTTCCTTCTACGGTAAAATTTCTTCCCCACAAGCCTGAGAAAATGGCCATGTCCTAGAGGACTTTCTGTGATGATGGCAATATTCTGTGCTGTCCAATATGGTAGCCACCAGCCCCACGTGGCTGTTGAACCCTTCAAATACAGCTAGTATGTCTGAGGAACTGAATTTCAATTTAATGCTTAATTTAATTCAAATATTAATTTAAATAGCCACGTAACTAGTGGCTACCATATTGGATAGCACAAATGAAGAAACTATAATGAATGGATACCATCTAAGCGCGGTGCTATTTTTTTTTGTTTTGTTTTGTTTTGTTTTAGAGAGAGATTGAGAAAGGGAATGTGTGCAGGAGTGGGCAGAGGGAGACAGAGAATCTTAAGCTGGCTCCATGCTCAGCACGGAGCCAACCTGGGGTTCAATGCAAGGTTGGATCTCGCAACCCTGAGACCATGACCCGAGCTGAAATCAAGAGTTGGCCACTTAACCGACAGAGCCACCCAGACGCCCCAAGTGCAGTGCTAGTCTAAGTGTGGTCTGTGGTCCTCAGCATAGTTCTCACATGGGAGCTTATTAGGAATGCACATTTTTTTGGCCCTACCCCAGACCTACAGAATCAGAGACTGAGGATTTGGGCAGACTCTGCAAGGCACTGGTCTAGCTCAATCCTTTATTTTTCAGATGAAGAAATTGATCCCCAGCCCCTTTTCAAGTGCCTGATACCCCAGCTAAATTGAAGCCAACTTAACTTTTCTAATGCAGTGCTTTACGATTGGGGATTTAGAACAAATCCAAAGGCCACCATTGTAACCGAATTATTCACTAGATGTTACAACTTTCTACATATACCGCTCACTCCAGCACAGATATTTTTAGATCTTAAAGAATAGAAGAAATCAAACTGGGGGGAAGGAGAATGGACCGGAAGCTGTCATAATCACCGACAGGGTGGCTGATGAGGGCCTAAACTGTGCCGGTGGTAGTAAAAATGGAGGAAAAGACAGATTCAAGAGGTAGACGGGACAGAGCGCTTGGGGGTTGATTAGGTTTAAAGGAAGCATTGGACTGAAGGTGGCAATCTGGGTACTTGAAGTCCAGGAATAGAGGAGATGGGCTTAGGGAGCATAGGAGGAAGAGCAAGGGAGGGCCCGAGGAGGATGGAACCAGAGAACAATAAGGGGAAAGCTGGTAAATACTGTCACAACTGTTTCCTTTAAGCTTGTGTTGCTTTTGTTTTTAAACTAAACAACAAAAACACTAATTAAGAGAGTAGCCAGGGAGGAGTGCCTCAGTGGTTCGGTCAGTAAGGCGTCTGCCTTAGGCTCAGGTCAGGATCCTGGTACCCTGGGATCCTGGGATAGAGCCCCAATGTTGGGCTCCCTGCTCAGTGGGGAGTCTCCTGTCTCTCCCTCTGCTCCTCCCTCCTGCTCATTCTCTGTCTCTCTGTCTCTCTCTCTCTCTCGAATAAATAAATAAAATCTTAAAAAGAGAGGGAGAGTAGCCAGGGAGATTGAAGGTGAATCTGGACTAAGAATGTTTTAGAGATTAAAAGAAGGGATGGGTTTTTTTCTCTTCCTTGCTTCTTTTGTTTCTTTCTTTCTCTCCTTTATTTTTTCTTTTTTCCCTTGTTTCCTTCCTTCCTTCCTTTTTTCTTTTTTTAAAGTGGAAGAGACTTAAGTTTCTCAATGTCAATGAGGAGGGACCAGGAGGAAGGGAAGGGTTGAAGACTCAATGTGTAATGGGGACAAGCCTGAGGGCACTGGGGGGGGGTGCAGTACAGAGCATGAATGGAGGGGGGAGTCGGAGCAAGAGGAAGGACCCCACACCTGCAGAGATAGGAGGATGTGTAAGGACAGAAACAGGCAAGTTTGGAAGGTATTTTTGGCAGGAAGTGGAGAGAGTCCACGGTCTGTGAAGCCACGGTCACGAGGTGGCAGAATTGCAGATTCGGGAGATGGGTGGGTGCTGAGCCATGCTACAGACGGATGGGTGGGCAGGTGCTACGTGGGGGAGGAGAGTGACTTGAGACATACAGAGAGGCTGTGGGTCACCTTGGAGACCTCCGAGGCAGTCCACGGCCATCTCGCAGTTTCTCTCTGGACATACTCTCCTAGGGGAGGCCGAGGAGGAAGGCGCCTGTGTACAAGGTGGCAGAGGAGAAATGGTGCCAGCGAGGACTGTTCCCCATTAGTTCTCTGTGTGTGATAGAGCAGGAAGCGGTCCTGAGGATCCTTTAGTAAAACCCTCTCATTTCACAGGGGGGCAAACTGAGAACAGAAAGGTTAAGTGACTTGTCTAAGATCAAACAGATGCAGAGCCGTGACTCCAACTGTGGCCTTTTCCTTTCCAGATCGGTACACTCTTAGGAAGGTGACACGACGTGCCAGGAGACACACTTGGCAGGAGAGGAGCACAGACGAGGTGGCCAGACGCTGAAAGAGGAGAAGGTGGCCTGGAAGACGGGCAGCCAGACCTCAGCCTGTGTGGGTCCTGCAACCACCTCGACTGGCCCTCATCCGCCAGTGACTTGACCTTCAGGACGCTCAGTCTCTATCTTTGGAAGCTGGGGGCAAACATACCTGGAACTCTGTTATAGTCAGGGTGGTGGACAGCAAGTCTCATCGTGGACACTTATACAAACTTCACAATTCCACGGAGACTCTTCTAATCCAGTCTCAAAGCTCCCTCTCCAGGGACTAAAAATGGTTCTAAAATGACATCAGATGGAACAAAGAGAGGTGCAGTTAACTCTTTGTCCTGAGGTTTTGTTCAGAATTTGACAAGCCCTGCAGAGAGCTCCCGTGAAGATGCTAGCCCAAGAAAGCCCTCAATGACCCAGCCTCCGGGATTCAGTCCCTCCACTTAGCAACAGTATTTGCCTCCCGCTTCAGAAAGGAAACAAAAAAGTAAGCCTGCAGTCAAATCCACCCACAAGGGCAAATCCCCATGAAAGCTTGTCAAAAAGGAGCTGTGGGAAAGATGATCTATTGCCCTGCGCCTCAGTGAGCTCCAATGAAGAGCAACAAAGGGCAGGGATTTCAGCTTTTCCCTCCTGATTCCCCCTGGCCCACTGCCCCCCACATCGTCATTGTTCCCGGCCATTATAACTGCTTCCTAATTCATTTCCCCATCTCTCGTCTCCCCACCTACAAAGACTCTATGCCATCACTGTCAAATTAAACAACCACCTTTTTTTGGGGGGGTGTCTGTGGACCTCACATTGCAGGCTAAATCTTTCCAAGACACAGATCTGATCTCATCCTTCCTCTGCTTGAATTTGTCGGTGTCCTTGCTTGTACGACCTTTGAGGTTAGTATTTCTCCCGTACACTGGTCACTTGCCTGCCTGGCTGTGGCCCCCGTCACACCTGTGGAGGGCAGGACCTGTGCCCCCGCCCCCATCATGGGCCATCTGTGGCACTGCTTTCTCTGACCACAGCCACAGGGATCTTTGCTCGGTTCCAGGACTCACTGTGGAGTCCGCTCACACGTTGTTTTCTTTGCCTAGAACATTATCCCTTTGAGGCTTCCTCTAGCAAACTCCTCATCCTCACTGTAAACATTATTCCCTCAAAAGCCTTCCTGGAGCTCCCAGATAAGTCTAGCACCCCAGCCTCCTCCTCCGATGTTGTCTGATGAGCCCCGAAACCCAGTCTGAGGCCCCCATAACATTTCACCATCAGTAGGTACATCACATTATAAACATCCAAATAGCACTTCAAAAAAATAACACCTTTACCAGGCTCACTTTGAAATGTCAAGTCTAGGGTCACCTGGGTGGCTCCGTCAATTAAGCATCTGCCTTCAGCAGGGGTCATGATCCCAGGGTCCTTGGACCAAGTCCTGCATCTGGCTCCTTGCTCAGTGGGGAGCCTGCTTCTCCCTCTGCCTGCTGCTCCCCCTGCTTGTGCTCTCTCTCTCCCTCTCTCAGACAAATAAATAAATAAAATCTTAAAAAAAAATCTTGTGATAGCAAAGTTTCATTGGTAATAATTCAGATGAATTATTTGAATTTTCCTCTTGCATTTTCTGTATGTAGGGATATGTATTATAAATATCCATTTGAATTAATTATATGGAAAAAAGAAATACAATTAACTAACTTGGAATCTTTTCTTAGTTACATACCATTTACATAATGAAAAGGATAAACTATACTTTCCCTAAAAGAAAAGGAAGTTGCTAAATGTTAGACACTAATCACATTGGTTTCAGACTTAAGTTACCAACAACTGAAAAATATTTTTAAATTTTTGAGAAATTTTGGTCAAGGAAAATTAAATTTAAAAAAATTAGTTTTTGGGGTGCTGGGTTGCACGGTCAGTTAATCATCTAACTCTTAGTTTCTGCTCAGGTCATGACCTCATCGTCATGAGAATTGAGCCCCAGATCGGTCTCTGCACTCAGTGAGGAGTATGCTTGAGACTCTTTCTCTCTTTCCTTCTCTCTCTGCCCTTCTTGCTCATGCTCTCTCTCTCTCAAATAAATAAATAAATCTTTCAAAAAATTAGTTTTTTGAAGAGTTACATTGATATGGCTCAAAAGGTACAAAAGAGTAAACAGTGAAAAATCTCCCTTCCATTCTGTCCTTCAGCACCGAAGTCCTGTTTTTGGAGGCTACCATTATACCAGTTTCTTATGTACTCTTGCAGGGATGTTTTAGGTACACAGATTCATCTATGCTATTTCCCCTGTCCCTTGTTTGCACTAATAATCATACTATCGTTTTTTTTCAACCTAGAAAAAATATCTTACAGATTGCTCCCTAACAATGCAATGAAAAATTTTCTTTCTCCCTCTTTCTTAAAGTCCATATTGTATTCCCCTGTGTGTATGTACCGTAAATCACCCATGCTGGTCCCCACAGCTGGGCACTTAGGTTATTTCAAATACTTTGCTACCATGAACAACACGCAATGTGGACTAATCTTGTGCAGCCTTCCTTTCACACAAGTGTGAGTATATCTAAAAGATAAGTGGTTGGGAGATGATTTTGATAGAAATGGTCAAACTATCTTTCAAAGAAGTTGAATCAACTTACCTTCCCTCTAGCAAGAGCTAAGGGTGTGAAAAATATAATAAAGCCAATACATTTTCACTTGGCCTTTAAGAAATAGCATTGTTCACTCTGGATTAGTACATTTCTCAACAAAGGCATCCTTGTTCTTCTGAATAGAAAGAAGCTATCCATCGAGAAGCTACCAAAAGCCAGAGTGGTAATTTTTCACTGCTGATGCTATCAAAGGTTTTCCAATCGTTTGGGCGAGAAGTCTGACACGCCAGTGAGATATACTTATGAATTTGGGGATACATTACAACAATCCAGCTTGGTTATACATGTTTGTAATGTACATAGTGTACATTATCCCATTACATTCCTGTACCTTTTGGGAGAAAAAGAGAATGAAGAAGTTAAGTGTAGTGGGTACCAATGTCTACAGTGAGATTGTTTACATCCTTTGCATTGTCTTCCTTTCTATGGAGTTGCGTTCTGTAAATGCCATGAGAGATCGTGAATGTGCTTTTTAAATCTTGCTGCACACTTGACAGATACAATTAATTCCTACACAAGCCCAATTTACTTTGTTTACTAGATATCTTACCGTTAAATGTTTTCTACTTAAATGTTCACCTTCCACGGACTACCCCTGTGAAATACATCGATTGCCCCAACTTTGTTTTGTTCCTGGGACTTTCTTTGTTTATCTATTACGTATTTCTTTTTTTTAATGATTTTTTATTATATTGTTAATCACCATACAGTACATCCCTGGTTCTATTACGTATTTTGTACCAACCAAGAAGACGCTAGCAGTGGCGTTTCAAGCCGGTCTTTCATATGCTGAAGTGTAGCGCCTTGACTCTCCACCAGGTGGAGCAGTTTCACCTTAGGGGGTCCATTGAACAGGGCTTCTGAATTTTGGGTGGTCAATATCCCTGCTAAGATGGAGGTGGAGGGGAGTAGAGTCGGCGCAGTCTGATCCAAGTTTAAGGTTTCAAGTGAGCAACTGCCACATCCAGGTTTCAGATGTACTACTGATCAAGGAAGAATGTGGTATCTCAGGTCTGAAACACCTGCAGAAACAAGTCAAATCCTGCTGTTATGGGTTGAATTGTGTTCCTTATTCCTGCCCCCTTCCAGATTCCTAAACTGAGGGGCACCTGGGTGGCTCAGTGGATTAAGCAGCTGACTTCAGCTCAGGTCATGATCTCAGGGTCCTGGAATCAAGCCTGCACCGGGTTCTCCACTCAGCGGGGAGTCCGCTTTTCCCTCACCTTCTGCCCCTCCCCCTGTGCGTGTTTTCTCTCTCTCAAATAAATAAATAAACTCTTTAAAAAAACCCACCAACAAATTCGTAAGTTGACGTCCTAACCCTCAGTACCTCAGAATGTGACCTTATTTGGAGGTAGGGTCTTTACACAGGTAATCAAACTAAAAGAAGGTCATAAAAGTGAGTCCTAATTCAATGACTGCTGTCCTTAGGAGAAAGGAGATTTGGACACAGATACACATAGAGCAAAGACAGCCGTCTACAGATCAATCTAAGATCAAAGACAGTCGGCTGGAGGAGATTCCCTCACAGTCTTTGGAAGGAACTGACCCTCTTGGCACCTCAACTGTGGACTTCTAGCCTCAACAACTGTGAGCTGATAATATTTCTGTGGTTTAAGACACCAGGTACTTTTTTACAGCAACCCGAACAAACCAATGCGCCTGCCCATTCACATTTTGGGAGAATTGAAGCAAGCTGGGTTTAAGCATTTACTATGCTAGAGAAACATTTTCTACACAGAAAGTGATAGTTAGCACAAACCAGGTTGCAGAAATATTAATTGGAAGAGAATAGACTTTAAGAACCCTTAAACCATTTAGAAGCCTCCACTGTAAGTGGCATGCTGATAGCAAACGATTCTAAATTGCTTGACATACACAGATGGGGGCTTCTAGACGCTTCATCCAATTCCACTCTGCGGCATTTTCCTTGGGCCGTTGTGATGAATGTGATCGTAAGTGGAAGCTGTTTGTACCAAGGCAGGAAAGGAAAGGGACTGTGTGTCTATGTGTATGTGTGGTGAGATAAGCAAAGATACATATATAGGAAAATGTGTGAGAGAATGAACGTGTATCTGGGCGAAGTTGTGAAAATGTGTGTATGTTAGAAAGAACGAGGTATGAGAAGAGTTGGCTGTGCAAGAAACAGTCTGCAAGGGGAGAAATGTTAGTGTGACAAGGCATTTGCGTGTGTGTGTGAAAGCGAGAAAAATATTTGGTGTCTGTGGGAAGAAACACGTGTATGAGTGAATACACGTATATAAGTGAAAAAGGGCCGTGTGTGCTGTATGCATTTAGGAAAGCAGATACGGGTAAGGAACACGTGTGTTAGACATGTGTAGACATGTAACAGGGAAATGCCTGTGAAGGATAGAAGCATGCACGTGCGTGTGTAGGTGTGTAAGAAGTGCATGTGTGTGATTCTTTAGAATAACGCTGGTCAGAGAAACAAATGTGCCCAGAAGCCATGTCTAATTGCTTTCCTGACCCCATGGCCTCCTCCAGAGCCCTGCTTACTCCACACGCTTCGAGATTGACAGCTGCTTTGTTTAGTTTCAAGTTGCCACCACAGATTTTTAGTTTGGTCCCATTCTTGTTAACATTTTAAACGAGGTAGTTTCTCCTAAGAAAATATCTTGAAATTACTTTTTCAAGTTTTGGTTCAAGTTCAATAAAGACATATAAAATAAGTGCGTCAGGTTCAGTTCAGGAAAAACAAATCTCGTCATTTGTATTTGTGTGCTAGTATTTAAAACAATAAACCAGGAACAGAGAGATGATTCATTAAGCATCAGAACAACACACAGCTTTTCCACTGGATCTTATTTCTGGTCTAATTAATTCTTTGTTGGCAGGAGCCTATGCATTTCTAAAATTTATTATAGATTTTAAGAATAGGGTTAAATGGTCTCTCCAAAGTCATTGTATTAATTAGGTAAGGTATGGGACATCTTTCTAAGAATTTTTCCCTAGCAGTAATAAATCAAATTCACTTTGATTTTTGGTGAGCCAAATTATATTTTTGTCTTTATTGAAAGTGACTTCCTTTTTAATGTTGGGTTTCAAAGAAAGGAATTTATTTTTGGTATGACTTTGTTATAACAAGAGGTAGGCAAACTATGGCCCATGGACCAAATCTACTTGCTGACTGTTTTTGTTTGTTTAGGTCCTAAAAAATTTTTTATGGTCCATGAGGTAAATTCTTTTTTTTAATATATTTTTCAAAAGGTTATAATTAAAGTACTTATATAAAAGAATACCCTAAAATTTGCCTCTGGGCTGGTAAAGCCTACAATATTTACTTCTGGCCCTTTCGAAATAAGTTTGCAGACCTCTACTCTGTAGGATTTAATTTGCTTGATAAAATGTAAGCTGTCAAAATGTAAGGGGAAAAAAGGTAAGGGCATTTCTTACAGTGATTATTGTTTTAGCAATTGCAGTGACTACCCTAAACCATAGAGCAAACATACTGGTTAATGTTAATTCAACATAGCTATTCTGTACATGTTTTTACTGGAGTGGTTGAAAATGGGCTATACTCTAGAAATACGAAAGTAATTTCAAGAATGTCCACTACCGTCTTGTTTATAATCATGAAAGACTGGATCAACTCCAACATCTATCAACAGAAGAACATGTATATAAATTGTGCCAGTCATACAATAGAATACCATTTAAAGATTTTATTTATTTATTTGAGAGAGACAGAGAACAGAAGCTGAGAGAGGGAGAAGCAGACCCCCTGCTGAGCAGGGAGCTTGACACGGAGCTTGATCCCAGGACCTTGAGATCCTAGCCTGAGCCAAAGGCAGACACTTAACCGAATGAACCACACAGGTGCCCCTGGAATACCATTTAGCAGTTAAAATGCATAAGGTAGTGGAGGGGAGGGGGGTCCTGGGGGATGGACATTAAGGAGGGCACCTGATGGAATGAGCACTGGGTGTTATATGCAACTGATGAATCACTAAATTCTACCTCTGAAACCAATTTAAAAAATGAATAAAGTAGGGCTTTGTGTATGACTAGATGGCTCTTACAAACAATATAAAGCCAATCCACCTGGTTACAGAACAAAACAATGTAACACAGACAGTTGTAGAACTAGTAAAAATGCTATATAGAGTTCACCAATGCATGCATAGTAGTAATAGTACAAAAACATGGTTGGGATGTTTTAGAAGAGTGCCGGGGGGTTGGGGAGGGAAGAATTGGGATCAGTAAGGGCTGTGCAGGGGCTTTAACTGCATTGTGGTATTTTTTTACATGAACATTTGAAGCAAGTATGGCAAGATGTTAGGATTGGCTGGTTCTTGGGCACACAGGGAGGGCTCATGATGTTCTCTCTCTAGTGTGTGTTTGCAATCTTTCATTATAACAAGGAAAATGATGGTGCTGCCTTTGCAGCACAGATCTGCCAGGACTGTTTCAGGCAACATTTTTACTGAGCACCCGCTGTGTGCCGGCATTTACTAGAAGCCGTTCCCTCATTCTCCTTTCCTCCTTTAACCCCCCAGCTCCATGAACTGTGACTCTGCGTCCTTAAGGACACTGGCTTTTAGGCCCAAGACCTCACTGGCAAAGGTGAGAGGCAGCGAAGGTACAGAGCAGGTCCTCTGACTAGTTGTGCATCTCGCAGGTTCCTGAAATCACAAGCGCAATGGCTTTTGCTTAAAAGAAGACAGACGTCTCGAGTTCTCCTTCTCCTGCTCTGTGCTCATTGCTCTGGCTACTCCTGCACGACGCGCCGGCGAGGTCTGCAAAATCTTCTTTGAGGTTCGTTCTTTTAGCCCTTCCTTGAATCACTCATTCTTCTGACCAGACGCAGGGGCCAGGGCCAGGGTGGCCGGGTTCCATCCGCCTGAGCCTGGAGTTCCAGAATCTTCCTCTTCCTCTGCTGGCCTACGGCAGGGAGCCTGGAGTTCCAGAATCTTCCTCTTCCTCTGCTGGCCTCCGGCAGGTCCCCTCGTGGGTCACTCGCTGACTAGGGCTGTTGGGGACCAGGGTCCTCCAGTTCCTGCTGTTTGAGCCAGTCCGCTGCGCTGCGGGAGCCCGGCGCGGGGGGCGCGGGTCCGGCTGTGCGCCGCCCGGCTGACAAGGGTCCTCTGAAGGGCTCAGCCCCCGCGGCTGGGCGTGGGGGGTCCCGGGGCCCTGGGCGTGGAGTCACTGGGAGGTCTGGGCTTCTCTCTCGCTGCCTCACATACTTGCCTTGTCTCCTCTGGGCACCTGGGTCCCAAGGGACAAAATGACCTCTGTTCTCCGAGGGTTCTTCCCACTTCTGTCCCCCCCTTCCCCCCGCGGAGTCCGCTGTTGCTGGAGGGGCTCCAGGTCTGGTCCCGCTGGTGGTGGGGGAGGGGTATATCATAGTGGGGGGCATCCCTCGGGGAGAACGGAGAAGAAAGCGACATTTGCTGCGCGCCCGCGGCGCACCTAGGCCGGTGCTGGGAGCTTCTGGTGGGAGTTGGGAATTTCCTCGATGTGGGCGCCGGCGCAGGGCTGGGGCTGGCGGCTAACCCGCTCACCGGCCTGGCCTGGGCGCTGGGACCCGAACACCGGATCGGGGAGTCGAGGGGGCCGGGGTGCCACCGGGGCGCGAACCCCGGCGGGAGGGCGCGGGGGTTCGCTCGGGCCGCCTCGCCCCTTCCGTCGCTCGACGCCGCCCCCGCTGCGACCCTTCCCCAGTCGGGTCCGGGGGCGGCGGAGCCCACCGCGCGTCCCTGCCGCGCGGTCGGCCCGAAGACCCGGAGAAGTGGATTGCAGGGGGGGCGGCCGGGGTCAGGGGTCGCGTCCCCGGCGCCGGCCGCGCTCCGCCGTTCCGGGCTTTGCAGCGCCCCCCACCCGGCCAGAGCCGGGGAGCTGTGGGTGGGACGGCGGCCGGGAGGCTGGGCTGGCCCTCCGACGGCGGCGGGCGCAGAGGAGCTGGGCTGCGTCGGCGGGAGGACAAAGGCCGAGGTGAGAGCGGCCCCGCCACCGGGCTGCCGGGCTCCGGAGCCGGGAGCGGGGCCCGCAGCGCCTGGCGCGGGTGGGCGTGGGGGTTCCCCCGGCTCGCGCCCGCGCAGGAGGCGCTGTAGGGTCCGGGTCCAGCCTCGAGGGCACGTGGGACCTGGTGCTGCTGCCTCGCGTGCGTGCGCGCGCGCCAGCGTGAAAGTTAGAGCGCGCGCCCTGGCGCTTGGCACATGGTGAGCCCTCCGTAGGGGAGAGCTCTTACAGATGACAATGCTGGCGGTAGTGATTCTTTTGAGGGTGCGTGTCTGCTGCGTCTGTGTTTAAAGAGCTGGCGTCCGAGGTGGCAGCCACATCTCCCCAGCACTAAGGACACGGGAGAACATGGGGCTTCCTCCCAGAACGGCCCTGGGACCGGCTCTGAGGGAGGTGGGGGCTCAGTAACTGCAGCCCAGTTTTGAGCCTTGGGAACAAAGGCTGGTTCCTGAAGTCCGAGAAAGTGTGTGTGTGTGTGTGTGTGTGTGTGTGTGGCCGGCCGCCGGGGCGCCTGGCCGGCGTGGAGGCCAGGGCGACCCGCCATTCACTGGGAAGGATGCTGGGCCATTTTGCTGTCAACCCGCTTTTGATCCCTGGTCATGAGGACCAGCAGAAAAGAGGGACTCCTGAATTTGTAGACTAAAGCTTTTCTTGACTAAGCTCTTACTGTACAGGTGAGTGTTGCTTCCCTGCTTGAAGGGTGTTTTGAGTAGATGTTTAAAACAATGTGTACATTTGATTTGAACAAAAACTTGGATTGCTAGTGAGAGCATTTTAATTTCTGTGCTTAAAACGGGGTGTTAGACATGGGGAGAGGTGGAGGTCTGGGGAGGTGCTGAGCTATGTTTTACAGAAATGTTGTGTTAATGGCATCTTGGTCTGCTGCGCTTTGTAGGAAAATGTAATTGGGAGTTTTAAAGGCCGCTAGTTTAAAGACATTAGAACCCCATCTCTATTTGTTGAGAATGTCTTAAATCAAATTTGAAGAATTCCTTAGAATCAATCCTTAGAAAAGTTAGTTTCTGGGAAGCAAAAACCAAATTTAAAATGTGAAACAAGGAAATGAAACACAGGTGAGGAGATGTTTCTACAAGTCTCTTCATGCTGGAATCTGGTTCATTTGAAATTTGCAATGTGATCTGTGACAGTTTCCATTCCCCAGAGCAGTGGACCAGGGGCGCTGCTGTTTTCTAGAACAAGTATTCTTTATGGAGTAAGAAGTAAGCTCAGGTCGCAGCTGAAATTCCATCCTGCCCTTTCTTGTTATTGCAGATGGTTTAAACGGTTTGTTTGTGGTGTAAATGTTTTTAATTAGTGAAAAAATAGCCAGCTGGACCAACACCTGTGCTCTAACTTGGTTGGTACTTTGAAGCTACACTTTAAATATGTGTATTTTTGTCTTGGAACTTTTAACAGGAAAGTTTATAATCTAGAGCCTGTCTAAAGGTTTCTGTGCATAATATGAAAGTGACCGCTTTTTCTTTCGTTTAGTAAGCAACTTTCTAACCTCCCATGGCATTGTAGGTGTTCATTCTGGTACTACCATCATGCTTGGCATTAGAAATCCCCTTCTGAAGAAAATGGTGTCCATTTTGTGGGTTCAACGTTTGAATTGCTGAGCAATTCTAGTGTTCAGAGGCAGTTTCAAAGTAGGGCTAGTGAAAGTTTGAAAAAATCGGAATAAGAAGAAAACAGAATGTAGTTTAAAGAGATAGGGCAGGTCCCCTGCCCCTCTGCCCCCAGGCATTCCACCCCCCTGCACCATGCCCAGGCAGTCATCAGAATTGAGAGGGACCAGGACATGAAAACAAAGGTTGTGGTATAGGACCCTTAAGGCACTAAAACGGTAAAGGGAGCCTGCTTTTAGTAATTGCACCTTTCCCTGTCCTTCATGCTTCAATGGTTCTTGTCCAGACTGGGAAAGGAAACCTCTCAGGCTTTCTTGGGGGCAACTGACCATAAGAGCTGGCTGGGGACAGCCTGGCCTGGCCATTCCAGAGGGCCCAGGGACCTCTAATCTCTTCAGAAAGATTTCAGGGAGTTACTCTTCTCAGCTCATAATACTGCTTAATGGGCCCTCTTGGCTTTTTGGTTTGGTTTCTGGATATACAGATAAATTGTAGGACTTTAAAGCTAATTGCACTTAAAGCAGGAGGGGGAAGGCTATGATAGAAGTAATGTATATTTGTGACATATAATTTAAGAACATATGGAAGAGTTAAAAAAAAAAAAACCAAAAAAAAACCAACAAGACACCAGAAATCTGTGATCCAGATACAATTACCATTAATACTTCGGTGTGTTTTTTCTGGTATTAAAACTAAATTTTATATGCTTTTAAACATTGCTCAGAATTACATGTTATGTGATATATATATTATTTATGTCACTTTATATCTTCTTTCATTTGAATGTTATGAATATTACCTATTGTTTCATATGGTCATTTTAAATAATTTTATATTCTGTTGTATAAAAAATAGTAATTTTACTATTTCTCTAGCAGATTCTTGGCCTTTTCCTATTATTCCTACTTTTGATGTCTTTTCATTTTGATAAAACATTACCGATTGATGGTAATACATTTCTGAAAGCTGACTGCTCTTAGGAAGAGGCCAAAAAAAAAAAAGTTCTGGGAAATAAAGTGGGAAAGGTGGCAGTCTTGCCTCAGTCCACTTCATCTCTGAGCTCACTCTTAATCATCTCTGCCACTTATTACTCTTTGTAACACAATGATATGCATTTCATTTACTCCACCAAATTACGGGCTTCCTGAGGACAGAAACATGTGTCTTAATTTTGTCTGAATCCCTCTAGTGCTCTACTAAGGCTTGGCGTGTCACAGGTGTTCAAACTCTTTTGGGGGGAGGGGAGTATATTCCAGGGGCTGTGTGAGAACCCTAAGCCCTCCCAGAGATGTGCAACGGCCAGTCTCGATCCAGCTGATTCCCATTACCTAGTTTATTGTGGAAAACTTCGAACATGGACAAAAGTGGAAAGATAGTATAATGTACTTCTCTGCGACCGTCAGCCTCGACAACTGTCAACATTTTGTCAATTTTGATTCTTTTATCTCCCCCCTGCCCCCCACAACCCTGCTGGACCTCTTTGATGTCTAAGACATGATAGCATATCCTACCTCTTTGTTTTGGGCCATGAGTTTACGACATTATTGGGTGAGAAGGGCACGTCTTCCAGGGCTCAACAGGAGGAAGTGGATTTGCCAGGAGGCTGTGTTACAGAAAAGCCAGTGATCCAGCAGTTAGGGAAACGGCCTAACTTGTTCAGTTTTGACCTTGAGAGGGTTGGTTCTCCTCTCTGGGCTCCTGTTCTAGCCTGTCACCCAAGGAGCCTGACCTAGGTAATCTGTAAGCTTCCTTCCAACTTTAACTTTGTTCACGCGTGAGCCTGCCTTTCAGTCCAGGGCAGTTACTCAAATTGTACCAGCAGTTTCGGTGTCACTGGGGAACTTGTACAAAATGCAGATTCTCAGGCCTCTGCCTGGACTTATTCAGAACCGCTGGGGGGGGGGTGGCCAGCAATCTGTGGTTTAATAAGCCCTCTGGGTGATTCTGATAAACAGCCAAACTTGAGAACCGCTAATCTGCGAAGGTAAGCCGAGAGTCTGTGAGCTCTTTTCAAATGACAGAAACAAAAACCTGCTGGAAATTGTGCTTTTACCCATCATCTGGCCTGTAAGTCAGTCCAATGTCAGACTTCTTCCCTTTGTTCAGACCGCCGTTAACTGGGGAGTGACTGCGGGATCTTTCGTCAATCAGGAAATCTGGTTGGCAGTTACATGTTCTTGACAAAAAAGATTTGGGAGAGAAATTACTAGATAAAGTGTTTTTGAACTGGGGTATATGGGTATATGTAGGCAATTTTCATTAAAAAGAAACAGTTGAGGGGTGCCTGGCTGGCTCATTCAGTATAGCATGTGACTTTTGATCTCGGGGTTGTGAGTTCAAGCCCCATGTTGGGCACGCAGCCTAGTTTAAAAAAAAAAAGTTGAAAACCACTTACTGTGACTCACCACGTTTGTAATTACACAAATATTTGTTTAGGGTCTTATCTCCCCGTGGTACTTGGTAAGTGCTGTGCAGGATCGAGTCTCCTTTGCTCACTGTTGTGCCTTAGCGCCCGCCACAATGGCTGGTCCGTACTAGGTGCTCGGTCAGTATTCGACGAATGAATGAGTTTTTCTTCTTTAGGACCTTACAGAACTCTGGATAGTCAAGCCAAATACTGATAGAAACGGAACAATTAAGGGTTCTATTTTGAGGTTTTGACTCCAAAACCAAAATAGGAGAATTCCTATTCTCAAATCCTCCTATTTTTTGAGAATTTGAGCCAAAAGTCCAGTTAGTTTCGTATTTGTCAAATAAAAGTATCCATCATGCTTAGCTGTGTCTTAGACTCTGGGGAGAAGTGTGAAGGGCAGTACGAGAGGATAAAATAAAGAGCTCGCGCATACGAGAGCATTTCACTGATTCATAACTACCTTTCATTCCACTGCTTTTGGGGCTGCCCCCTTCTGACTGCACTTAACTTTAATTACCTCCTTTTGGTTCTGTCTCCAAATACAGCTACACTGGCAGTTAGGGGTTAGGGCTTCAACATATAAATATTGGTGGGGGGGGGTGGGACATGAGCCTTCAGTCCATAACACACTCCAAAGATTACCCCTGAGGTGAGAATACTCAGTTTTGCATCCTGCAGTTAGAGGATCGGTTTGTAAGAGCACACAGGAGCTCCCAATACCGGCTTGGGGGGACTTCGAGGAAGAAGAGCACTCTTCTTGTCCTGGTGGGTAAGGCCGATTCTGGCACCTCTAATAAGATTTAAAAACTAAACACCATTTGATTGCTTGAAAGCATGAACAATTTTCTTTTGAGTCTAGTCGACCTATAGTGTTACATTAGCTGCAGGTTTACAACCCAGGCATTCAGCATCTCTGTATGTCACGCTGTGCTCACCACACGGATAGCTGCCCTCTGTCACCATGCAGCAGGATTATAGTACCATTGACTAGTGAAAGCGTTTAAATAACAGGGTCCTGCGAAGTTAGTTGTGGGCCCCACTGAGTTCGGTTGTATTATGGAGTCATAGAAGTTTCAGAGTTTTCATTTTAAGCATTATACATTGGTTCCTTTGTGACAGCACTGTGATGTTGCGGTTACCTAGTTGGATACGTGGAAGTAATTTGTAGTCACTACAGAGCTCTCGGCTGTCAGATTGAGGGGGTCCTCTTCCCTTAGTGATGACCAGTGGGGCAAAGTCAATGGGAACCAAGAATTACATGGCTGCTCTGGGCCAGGTTCCAGATGTAGATGGTGTGTCATTCAGTTCCCCACAACTACTCTGTGAAGAGTAGGCATTATCATTCCCATTTTGCATGCAGGAAAACCAAAGTCCAGAGAGGTTCAGTAACTTGTTCAAGGTCATAGAGCAGGAAGATGCTGTACCAGGATTTGAATGCATATCTGACTATAAAGCTATACAACAGACAAGCCAAATCTTAGCATAAGAAGAAGTCTGTGTCCATTCTATGAAATTTTCAAATTCTCATCTCTGTTTCAAGTTAGTTTCTACATGGACTTTTTATTTGTCTGCCATCGGATCCCCCCTTCTTCTGGCCCCTGGGCTGGTCAGAGTAACACCTGTATCTCAGGATGAATGTTCTGCCCCTTTCCCTTCTGTCATCTCCCCCTTTCTTTCTGGGAACCTGCATTTTCTCACCGGCTATTATGAAGGATTAGTCTAGAAACTTCTCTGGCCCTCTTTTATTCTTGATTTTGCTTGGAGAATTAGATACTGTGACTTCCGTAGCTCCAAGAGAGGTGCTTTGCACCACTGTATCAGGATGCTAGCTCAATTTTACCTTCACCTTCAAATCACAGACTTCCTCCTGTTTATTCTTGACTGTCTGCAGCATCCCTTAGAAGTTGGCAGAGAGGAAAAGTTCTTGGTTGAGCAGAAAGTGAGAACTACTGTAAGCTCTCATCTCTGAAGGTTAAATTTTTTTTCTCAAAATGTTAGTTTGACAGCAAATTCAGCCTGTTTGTTTGATCAATAAATCCATATCGAATGCTTCCTTGATGCCAGATATTGCAGTAGGTGTGGTGAGGAACACACGATGTGTAAGCCACGGCCCTGCCCTCATGAGGCAGTTGGTAAACGATAGAGATAGACACTGTTGTTGCTAGTCTTACTAACGGCTACAGACATGATAAAAGTTTTAAAAAAAAGTAGAATTTGGGCTGGTATGTTTGGGGATGTAGGGCAAATGAATCTGATTGGGAAAAAGAGAAGAAATGAATGGTATTGGCTTTGTCCTAAGCTTAAGTACTTGACATAGTTCACCTCACTTAGTCCTTACTTGGTAAAGAGGAGTGGTGTTGCCATTGTAAAGATGCGATGGAAGTGCAGAGAGGCCAGTGGACTTACTTAAGGTTATATGGGCAGCATATGTTGGAGAATCCATTTTTGTCTGGCTCCAAAGTGGGAGTGGGGGCTGGACAGAGCCAGGCTGAGAAGGTGGACTTATGGGGGGCAGTCTGGTCTGAGGGCACCCTACACTGAAGCCATTTTCCCTGACTCCCCTTTGCACAGGCTCATGAGACTTTGGAGTTGTAGGCTGTGGACCAGCTNAGCCCCCCCCCCCCCCGCCGATTTTCTGAATCAGAATCCCTGATGGCGGGGCCCGGGAATTTCTTTTCAGGAGCCCTCTACGGGAGTCTTATATGTGCTACATGTTGAGAAGCACTGTTCTAGAAGCTGCTTTAGAACTGCCTTGGCAAGAGGTCGGTGGAAGGGACCTTTGGTCTATAAATCTGGAGTCCATCCCGGACACAGCTGCTGACTTCTGACTTCCTTAGCCGGTCTTGCTTTTAGTTCATGATCCTATTTCCATGTGAATGAGGGTGACTTGGGTGGTTAAGGTAATGCGAGTGTAGTTAAGAGTTGGTTATCTGGAGTCATGCAGACCCAGTGTCAACCCTGAGCCCAACTATACTTGGGTAAGCTACTTAATCCTCTCTAGGTTTGTTTTTTCATCTGTAGAATGGGGCCAATACTAAGAAATGCCTCACAGCATGGTTGCAAGAACGTAACATGCCACGTGCCAGTCAGACGCTGACAGCACACCTGCCATCTGCCCTGGGGCCTGGTCTTACAGGTGCTTTCCCACGGGGGTGGCTCATTTCTCACTGTCCACACTTCTTGCTCATTTCTGTGGTGGTGATTGCACTGGGTCATTCTATGATCTCTTGGGAAGAGGGTACTCCTATGTGATATTGACTGGTCTGCATGGGAATCTGGCCAGTAATATCATCAACTTATTTCACCTCTTTTTCTTTTTCTTTTTTTTTTTTTTAAGATTTTATTTATTTATTTGACAGAGATAGAGACAGCCAGCGAGAGAGGGAACACAAGCAGGGGGAGTGAGAGACGAAGAAGCAGGCTCATAGCGGAGGAACCTGATGTGGGGCTCGATCCCATAAAGCCGGGATCATGCCCTGAGCTGAAGGCAGACGCTTAACCGCTGTGCCACCCAGGTGCCCCTCACCTCTTTTTCTTTAGCTATGTTACTTTTTTTTTTTTTAAGATTTTATTTATTTATTTGACACAAGCACAAGCAGGGGGAGCGGCAGGCAGAGGGAGAGGGGAGAAACAGGCTCCCCGCTGAGCAGAGACGACCCCCCCCCCCGATGTGGGGTTCCATCCCAGGACCCTGGGATCATGACCTGAGCCGAAGGCAGGCGCTTAACTGACTAAGCCACCTACGTGCCCCAGTGATGTTACTTTTTTTTTCTTTTAAGATTTTATTTTATTTATTTGACAGAGAGACAGCCAGCGAGAGAGGGAACACAAGCAGGGGGAGGGGGAGAGGAAGAAGCAGGCTCCCAGTGGAGGAGCCTGATGTGGGGCTCGATCCCAGAACGCCAGGATCATGCCCTGAGCGGAAGGCAGACACTTAACAACTGAGCCACCCAGGCGCCCCGTGATGTTACTTTTAAGTTGTGTTTGTTGAGCATTGCAACCTGGAAGCAGATGGGTAGTTTTGCCTAACTGGCTGCTGTCATTCATAAGCCCCCAGTTTGTGCCCGTGTTTTACATTATCCCTAAGCCTCACTACAGCCTGGGAATGGAGGGCCTGGGAAACATTTTACACATGGGTAAACTGAGGCCCTGAGATTTACCTGCTAGGCAGAACCATGCGGAACTGTTATTTTTTTTGGTCAGAATGGTAAAATATTGGCAGTTTCATATGGTTTAATCTAGTACTTTTGTCATATCACATAGTTATTTTTCACAAACTTGAAAAAGATTGTTCTGAGGAAATATTCATATTTCTTCTGACAAAATATTCCCTCCAAAAACACTTAAAAAATTGGGGTCATGCACTTTTCCGAGCACTTCACCATCCAATTCGTTCAGATCTCACAACAGCCTTATGAGGTAGGTGCTAATGCCATCATCCTCCTTTACAGAGGGGGAAACTGAGGCACAGAGAAGGTAAGTAGCTTGTCTGAGGCCACATACCCAGGAAGTAGCAGAAACAGAATTTGGACACAAGCAGTCTGGGCCCAAAGTCTGAGCTCTCAGGCTCCATGGGTGTTAGTCTCTTGAGCCCCAGGGAGGATAAAGGCTTTTTCTCAAGTAAGCAGGATTCGGGCTATCGTGGCATTTGGGGGAGCTGGGATGGAAGGGCACGGGCGTTCTGGAGCACCTCCATGAGTGTGCTGGGTCGCTGTGCACCCTCTCATGGAATTGTCTCAGCAGCCCCGTGCTGTACAGAATGCTGGCTCCATTTTACAGGCAAGGAAAGCCAGACTCTGAGAGGTTAAGAAGTTCTAGCTCCAGCAGGGATGCACACGTCCCTGGGTCTGGGTCTGACTGCAGAGCCCTGTCCATCCTTGTCCTCCCAAAGTACAGTTGCTGCAGAGATTGTTCTCAGGAACCCATTTCCACCCAGAAACTCTCCACGCCCCGCTCTTGCACTGCTGAGATGAGGCGCTGGCCACACTGTGCACTGCTTTCAGTTCACAGGGCTGCAAAAGCCTCTCAGATTGGGGCTGGGGTCACCACAAGGGCCTTCTTTCAATTATTTGATCACCATGGAAGGGAACAAAAATGCCTTGTTAGGATTTTAACCCCCTCCGTTTATATTTATCTGAGGTCATTTGCATGGATGAAAAGGAACAGGTTCAGACTTGGCCCTTGGATGCTCCCTTCCAATCCCCATTTATACTGTGTAAAGCTTGCAGATTCCCAGGGGGACTTCTTACTCGGAGACAAAGGCAAGGGATAACACAGCATCTTCTCCAGCCCTGTGTCCACGCTCGAATATCTGATTCACCAAGCAAGGAGTCTGGACAAAGCATTCTCTGCTGCTCAGGTGCCAGTGTTATGGCAAGTTGCTAGCAAGAGGAATATTTTTAAAAACATGCTGATCATTGTTGTTTATTTTTTATTTTTAAAGATTTTATTTATTTATTTGACAGAGATAGAGACAGCCAGCGAGAGAGGGAACACAAGCAGGGAGAGTGGGAGAGGAAGAAGCAGGCTCATAGCAGAGGAGCCTGATGTGGGGCTCGATCCCACAACGCCGGGATCATGCCCTGAGCCGAAGGCAGACGCTTAACCGCTGTGCCACCCAGGCGCCCCAATTGTTATTTATTTTTAATTAACATTTTTATTTTAAGATAAAGATTCACATGTAGTTGCAAGAGATAATACGGAGCTCTCAGGTACCCTCCACTCAGTTTCTCCCAATGGTAACATCTTGCAAACTATATAGTACAGTATCACAGCACTGGTAGAGTCAAGCTAGGGATTGTTCCATCCCTGTAAGGAGCCCTTATGTTGCTCTTTCAGGAACACAGCTGCCTCTTGCCCACTCCTAGCCTCCCATCCCTGAGCCCCAGCAATCATGGATCTGTTCTCCAGTTCTATAATTCGGTTGATTCACGAATGTTGTATAAATGGAATTATACAGCATTTGATCTCTTGAGATTTTCTCCTCCCCGTCTCCACTTAGCATAATTCCCTGGAGACTGACTTCAGTTGTTTTGAGTGTCAGTCGTTCATTCCACTTTATTGTTGAGTTACGTGCCACGTTCTGAACGTACTGCAGTTTGTCGAACCATTAACCCGTTAGAGGATATCTGAATTGCTTCCAGTTTTTGGCTGTTCTGATTCAAGCCAGTATGAACATTTGCGCATAGGTTTTTGTGTAAACATAAATGTTAATTTCTAGGGGATAAATGTCCAAGGGTGCAATTGCTGGATCTTAATGGTAGTTGCCTGTTTGATGTGATAAGAAACTGTAAGACGGTTCTCCAGACTGGCTTTGCCACTTCAGCTCCCCACCACTACTGGGTAAAGATCCAGTTTCTCTTCTTACTCAACATTTGGTCTTGTCACCATTTTGTATTTTTGCCATTCTGATGGGTGGATAATGATATCTTACTGTGGTTTTAATTTGTAGTTTCCCAGGTGGCCAGTGATGCTGACCATCTTTTCATGGCTTATTTGTCATGTGTTGTTCTTCTTTGGTAAAATGTCTCTTCATATTTTAACTGTTGAGTTTTGAGAGTTAAAAAAAATCGTAGGCATTAATACTGTGTTGGATATGTGGTTTGCAAATATTTTCTTCCATTCTGTAGCTTGTCTTTTCATCTTCTTAACAGGGTCTTTTGCAGAGCAAAACTTTTACATTTTAGTGAGGTCCATCCAGCGTATCACTGTATCGTTTTCAGGATCGTGCTTATGGCATCAAATCTAAATACTCTTTGCCTTGCCCTAGATCATGAAGATGTTCAACTGTGTTTTTTTTTTTTTTCCTCAATGTTTACTATTTTATGTTTTACATATAAATCTGTGATCCATCTTGAGTTGTATAAGGTGTAAAGGTTTAGGTCAAGGTTCATTTCTTTGCCGGTGGGTATCCAATTGTGCCAGCACCATTTGTTGAAAAGGCTATCTGTCCTTCATTGAACTGCTTTTGCATTGATTTCTTTTAAGGTTTTAAGAATTGGTACTTTTTATTACCAAGTCAAATACATTGGGCCACAAACGTGCATAAAGTTTGCACAATAAATCTGAGGTGCTCAGATAGATAATTTAAGCTTCAAGAGATCTGTAAGAATAGTTCAGCTCAGGGACGCTATAGGTCAGAACTTGCTGGCAGTTAGGCGGGGGTGTGAGTCATGGCACAGGGAATCTGGGTGGGTGGTGGGAGGCTGATGCCCTGGGGAATTTTGCCACTGCTGTGCAGCTAGACAGCCTTCCCCTCCAGGGAGGGGTGGTGACACTGGGTGTCCTGGGTCAATCTGGGGCACACTGACCTTTGGGGTGGAGTTGACCTTGCGGTAGGCATGGGCATGACTGGGTTGGGCTCCCACTTTGTCTCCTCTGTCAGCTGCAGCCCTGCTTGATTTCTAACTGATTTCAGCTGTCAGCTCCTGTGAGGTCTTCTCGCCTCCGCCGTGGCTTCCAGCAGCTGGCTGTTTAAAAACTAGTGTATGGAACCCACAGGACTCAAGCAGTTTTGGAAGTGTGAGTTTATATTTTAAAAAATATTGTTACTATTTTGAGATGTGTTCTGATACTCTCTCTCTTACTCTAAAATAGATAAATCTTTTTTTTTTTTTTAAGATTATTTATTTATTTGACAGAGAGAGAGACAGCCAGTGAGAGAGGGAACACAAGCAGGGGGAGTGGGAGAGGAAGAAGCAGGCTTCCCAGCAGAGCAGGGAGCCCAATGCAGGGCTCAATCGATTGCGCCCTGAGCCAAAGGCAGATGCTTAACGACTGAGCCACCTAGGTGCCCCTAAAATAGATAAATCTTAAAAAACAAAAACAAAAATGGGGTGCCTGGATGGCTTAGTTGATTGAACGTCCTACCCTCGATTTCAGCCCCTGCATCAGGCTCCACGCTCAGTGGAGAGTCTGCTTGAGAGTCTCTCCCTTTGCCCCTCCCACTGGCCCTCTCTCTCTCTCTCTCTCAAATAGACAAATCTTTAAAAAAATAAATAAAATGTTTTCTGTTACACAAATGTGTTCATTGGAGAAAAGGTAGATATGGCACAGTTAAGCAAAATTTATCTATAATTTCCAAACCCTAGGATAATCCCTGTAAACACAAAATTATTAATTTTGGAAGAAAGATGATTATTATTTCTCATTTCTTTCATAAACTGTATTCTCCAGCTGGGCCGTAAAGATGCAAAGCTGATTTGGGAGAAAGAAAGAAAGGGAGGGAGGGATGGAGGGAGGGAGGGTGGAATTGTTTGCTTGTCGGCTGGATGTGTGGAGAGTTTTGACCTTGCTGACCACATTGCCGATGAGGCCCGTGATGGTGCAGTGTCCGGTGTGGGGGCACGTACCAGAAGCAGGGGAGCAGGTGGGCCGCTGCAGCAAGGACTGTGAGAATGATCTTTTGTTTCCACTGTTCGGCTGTCCAGGATGATGGCTGAGGACATCAAAGACATGTCTAAACACTTGTTATCTGGCTCTGTCCTTTGCCCCCAGTTTGTAAGGGGTCTCCCCACAGGGAACCCTGGAGAGCAGAGCTTCCATCATGCTGTTAATTCCAGGCAAGAACTGATCAATAATATTTGCATTCACCATCTACATCAGTCTCTCTGTTTTGTTCTGAGGAAAATTTACTTTCCTGATGAAAAGACTAGAAAACATTTTCTTCAGATTTCAAATGTTAGATGTGTTAAACTGCAGAAAACTCATAAAACACAAATACAAAACAAAAACTATAATTCCTCCACCTAGAAATAAATTCTTGTTTTTTTAAATGTACGTCTATAATACACATTCTACCAAAAATGCTGTCGTACTGTATGTGCGATTTTCCCGTAGCTGTGCTAGGAACCTTGAAGCATGTAAATTTTCTACACAAATTTTGCTATCTGTATTCTATCATAATCCCTTTTTACATAATTGGTTTGCGTTATAGAATTGTTGCTTTAAAAAATTAAAATGGTATGGTTGCCTTTCTTGATTAGTAAACAGTTCTTACTGTAGCTAAAAATAGTCTGCTTTGCTAATAGGAGCCTTTCGAAAGTATCATTCAAGTAACATATTGTTACTTGATCAGTTAAAACGGTTCTGGCTGCCGGGAACAGGGGCTTGCTGAGATTTAGAGTTTTGTTGAACAGCTCGGGAGTACTTGATATCTTCAGGGCAGGGAATGGATACTGGTCAGACTTCTGCCCCTTACCCAGCTCCTCTCTGGGAGGAAGTCTGAGGATGGGGGACAGCAGATAGGTCCCTGGCACATTTTCCTAGGCCAGCTTTTTGCTAAGAAACAAAGAGGAGAAAGGGTAGGGAGAATACTGGCAAGCTACCATTTGATTTCAGTGTTAGCCTAAGATGTGAGAAAATGGAATAATTTGAGGGATGCCATGTCACTCCCCCTGTTCAGCTGTGATGTGACTTGGCTGCCATGGAGGGCTCAGGCTGGAGGTCCCATCTCGGAGTCTTAGATGCCGCAGTGACAAAAGCTCTTTGTGCTGACCACACCGTGTTATGGTCACATGTTACCTGTGCCTCCCCGCACTGCTTGCCCAGCTCCTGGAGGACAGGAACCAGGGCTCCCTCATGCGGGCACCCACTGGACCCGAGCAGAGTGCTGTGGCCTCCTGGAATGGGCCAGTGAACTTGCTCAGTGTGGCATGAAGGGACACTATTTCATCCAGTGGTGTTCCCTGTGGACTTTGCATTTATTCATTTATGTCCTAAGCTCTTTTGAGTGAACTGCTGCAGGCGTGGTGGGGAGCCCAGGGGCAAAAGGATGAGCCTGAGAGGGGGACATCTTGTTTCTATGGGGGGATTCTTGCCATAATGGGCTGTGAAAGTATTTTAGACATTTCATGTGTATCTCTGTTACTGTGACACAGTTCATTACAGAGGGAAGGTGTTTTTAGACTCTATTTGGTATTATGCTTTTTAGGAAGATAATTTTGAGAGGTGTCCAATGACAAACACATGTGAAGTGCCTACCTTCTGCCAGGTCCTTGCTGTGTTTCATTTTCAGGAATCATACACTTAGGGTGCCCCCCCCCAGAAATATTTATTTATTTGAGAGAGAGAGAGAGTGTGAGAGCAAGTGCTGGGGGAGGGGCAGAGGGAAAGGACAAGCAGACTGTGCTGAGGACAGAGCCCGATGCGGGGCTCGATCTCATGACCCTGAGATGATAACCTGAGCTGAAATCAAGGGTCGGACGCTCAACTGACTGAGCCACTCAGGCGCCCCTTAAGGTGCCCTTTTTATTTCTGTTTGGGCTGTACTGCTATTAACTTAGTAGAGCCTGGATTTCCTTTTAAGTGAACAGAACCAGGACGAGGTGGAACATCCCTCAGTGCTTTAATTTGCTCCCTTAATTGTTTACCTGAATAAAGGCAATAATTACAAATATGAAGAGATTTACGGACCACACCCCTGTACCAGGCCCTTCATCCGTCTCGCCACCTGTGTTGTTATTTCATCCGTGGCACTTCGCATAGTGAAGGCACGTGGGAGGGTTGAGTGAGTGCATCATGATTGCAACAAGCCCAGGAGGTAAGTTTGACTATCTTCATGTCATAGTTGAGGAACGGAGGCTGAGAAAGCCTCACTGACGGGATCACGCTGCTGGGATGTGATGGGGTCGGCGTTCACACTAAACCCTGTGCGCTCTCAGGGCTGTTGTCGGTGCCTCTGGGCTGCTCCACTTCCGGTGGGGCCAGCTCGGTTGCCAGTGCTGGAAAAGAAGGAGCTCCAGCAGCGTCGGCTGGTGGAAAGAAAAGATTTTCAGGTCGCCTGGGTGGCCCAGTTGGTGAAGCGTCTGCCTTAGCCTCAGGTCATGATCCCAGAGTCCTGGGATCAAGCCCCGCATCAGGCTCCCTGCTCAGAGAGGAGCCTGCTTCTCCCTCTCCCTTTCCCTCTGTCCCTCCCCTCCTGCTCGTGCTCTTTCTCTCTCAAATAAATAAATAAAATCTTAAAAAAAAAAAACCCCAAAAAACCGCAATTTCCCGAGGATGGTTGTGTGGGCCCAGGAGAATCTACCCTCCCTGCCTCAGCCCAGCTTGGATAGCGTTTCTCAGGTGCCTTGGGTCAGAGATGACCTCCCCGGTCCAGATACCCTGATGGTTTTAAGGTTTCTGGAAGATACAATTTACTCGTTCATTGGTTTCCTCAGAAATTCTAGTGGCCAATTTTGTAGAGGTGGGGGACAGAATTGAAAAAAGGATAGTAGTGTTTTTTTGGGTGACTTTGCAGAAAGAGCTGAAAACCAGTGGCAGGAGCTGCTGCTTCTCCCCAGTAATTCCCAAAGTGGCAGAAACAGAGTCCCCAGCAAGCTGGAAGATGTTAGTGAGTCTAGCAGCCAGGGCTTTATTATCTTAAAGTTCTCTTTAAATCTTGATATATTTTAATGGAATGATCATATTTCCTTTCCAACTTTTAATTTGGATGCAATATTATTTTTGCAATAATCAGAAATATTTCCAAATCTCTGTATTATATTTAATACATGTAGAGAAAGGTACGCATCCATCAAGATCATGATCAGTAATAGACAAAGCGCCAGAATATTGACTTTGTCCTTGAGGAAATTTGGTAATAACAAATCGATAAATTATAACAGATGATGAAAGTGTTCCCACTTACTTGTAAACAGACATTGGAAGAAAAGCAGTTATAAGGTATGCTTTAATAATTAATTCATTGGGGAAAATGAGGATGCGTAGGTTGGCGATCCTGCGGGGGTGGTGCAGGGGTGTGGGGAGACGACTAAGTTGCTTACAGTTCTGCAATGAAAAAGAGACAGGCTGGCATGAAAGGTGTTACTTTTTATTTTTACTTTGTATTGGAGTATAGGTGACACACAATGTTACATTAGTTTCAGGTTGTACAATGTGATTCGATAACTCTACATGGTGCTGTGCTCACCACAAGTGTAGGGACCACGTGTCACCATCCGATGTTATTACGATACCACTGACTGGTTCCCCGCGCTGTACCTTTCATCCCTGTGACTTATTCATCCCATAACTAGAAGCCTGTGTCTCCTGCTCCCCTTTACTCATTTTGCTCCCCCGGCCTCCCCGCAACTATCCGCTTGTTCTCAGTATTTAAAGGTCTGATTTGGCTTTTTGTCTGTTCCTTTATTTATCCATCTGTTCTTTTAGATCCAACATGGAAGTGAAATCATACGATATTTTTCTGTCTTATTTTACTTAGCATATGAACTTCTAGGTCCATCCATGTTGTTGCACATGGCAAGATCTCACTGTTTTTTATGCAAGGCTGTCATGTTTGCTGATTGCTACAACCAGTATTTGTTTAGTACCTGTAGTAGGTCAGGCCCCAGGGACAGGCTGGTGAGCCATACACACATGGCCCCCGTGGGCATGGGAGTTCAGTGGAGTGGGGAAGACAGACAGTCAACCCCCAGATGCTCAAGGAGGAATGTACTCAGATGGGAAGAAAGTTCCAGGAGATCAGAAAGCACAAAACCCGATCTAGACTGGGACGTGCTTTGAGGATAGTTGACCATAGCTGCAAGGCCATGGGGAGGGCGGTTTGTCCTGACCCGGGAAACTGTGAGCATCCAAGGGCACAGCCAAGGTGTCAGGTGTCTGCAGGAGGGCGGATGCCAGGAAGGCAGAGTGTGCAGCTAGGTGGGGGCCTGCCCGAGCGGGCTTTTCAGGGCTTGTTAAAGATGAGAGACTTTAACTTCAAAGCAATGGGAAGCTGTTGCTGCGGGGGTTTCAGAGGGTGGGGTGCAGTGGTCATTTAGTGGGCTGTCCCCCAACCCTGTGTCCTTCCCAAGCTGCCTCTGGCAGTTGATGCCCTCTGTGAAGCTCTCTGCCAGGCCTTGGAATTCCCAGGCAGATGTAGCTGAAGGGGTTGGTGGGCCCAGCCTCTGGTTTCCAAAGCTGGCTGGCAGGTGGCCTTCCTGGGTCTCTCCAGTCGAGATTTAGCCACGTGGATTGGGGTCAGTTGTGAGCCTTTTAGGCCATAGCCACGACTGGCATTTCTTTCGTGCCTTTCCTCTAATGCCAGACTCGTAGTGGTGCAAGAATTTGAGGCACCAAGGACCGTTAATGGGGTGACCTCCCCTGTCTTACTTAGCTGCACGCTCCCCGTTTGAAAGCTTGGCAGGGTCCTAGTCTTGTAAGAAAGCTTCCCTGTGTTTGCAGATGTGCTCTCATGTCTTCTTCCTCCTCTGTTTGAAGCTGATTGTTCACACTACAGAATTGGGGGGAGGTTTCTTGGGGGAAACACTGACCCAGGCAAGCCCTACGTCCTTGATGGCAGAGGAGGAAGGGTCTGCTGTGCACTCCCCAGCTCTGTACACTTGTGCGCACACCTGGAGAGATGCCAGCGGCTGCTTCTTCCTTTGCTTTCCTGAACTCAAGGGCTCCTGACTTCAGCTTCTTTGATGAGTCAAGGAACCAAATCAGAGTGTCTGACATTCATAGATGCTGAAATTAAGTTCAGACATTCTTTTTTTTTTTTTTTTAAAGAATTTATTTATTTTAGAGAGCAAGAGAGCAAGAGCATGAGCAGAGGGCAGGGCAGAAGGAGAGGGAGAGAGAGAATCCTCAAGCAGACCCCCAGCTGAGCATGGAGCCCCATGTGGGGCTTGATCCCACGACCCCAACATCGTGACCTGAGCTAAAACAAAGAGTTGGAGGCTTAACCCACCGAGCCACCCAGGCGCCCCCTAAATTCAGACTTTCTGACTCTCCATCCACTTTGCCAGCCCCTCAGGCAAGAGAGAGCTCCCCTTTCCTCCCCCCTCCCTCCCTCTGTTGTGTGGGGAGGTGTGGGGGCATCTGTGCAGTAGCTGAGAAAGGGCAGACTGGGGTTCCCTTCCATGAGCAGAGGCTGCCCATCAGTCACGTCCTGAGTCCTGCCCCCAGATGAGTTACAGCGGCTTGATCTTTGGGTGCAGACATCTTCTCAGGACTGTCAAGTGGATGCCTAATTAGAAGATGTATGCCTGCGTCCTCACCTTTGGGGTCACTTGGTAGATGAAATTCATTTAATCCTGAAAAGGTCAAGTAGGAGAGGGCCGTGTGCTCACACATAACGGCCCTGCTACCTCCACGAGCCTGGGTTGGCTGTGGTGCGTTTCATAGTAAATAAAATTTCTCCCTTGTGGATGCGAACATGTACGACGTACATCGTTTACATGTAAGAAGATGTTTTCTGAAAGTGGAACCTGAATGTGTGTGCTGTGGATTTTCTTGCCTGTTTGATTCCTTAGTTTGGCAGGGGTCGGAATGTGGGGTTAGGTAGGATTCAGTGACCCACTTCTGGGCTGCTTTTGGGGGGGAATGTTGTGCCCTGGAAGATGAGGGATGACACTAGGAGATTGGGGTCCCGTTGGGCGATACCATTCTCTATGTCCTCGCCGTAGTGTTCCCCACCACAATGCATCAGCTAGTGCTTGAGTGTAGACAATGGGACTTCCCGTCGTGGAGAAGCATGGTTTGGGGGGGGGGCGGACACCTAAGCAGGTAGTTAACACATAGCCGAGCAGAGGGGGAAGTGACCAGGCTGTGTGCAGAAGCTTTCTCTGGGCACTGAGCCTGTGCTAGTGGCCTGAGGGGCACCAGCCTCGCTCAGTAAGGCCAGGAACGTGACCCCTGAGGCCTCGAAATCAAAGCTTCTCTTCTCATGCTTGAGCTCCCTGGCAGTCCTTTCTGCACCCCCTCGCCTGATCAGTGGTGTTTTGTTAATTGGGTGATGGGAAACCCATTGAGGCAAATGGAAAACGTTAGGGGTCTAGCTGGTGTATTTATTATTTTTTTCAAGACCAAATGCTTTTGCAAGTGGTGAGGAATTGGGGGTGACTTTCTCCAAAGGCGATATAGCCGCCCCCCCCACTCCTTCATTTATTAGAAGTTTGTTAAGCTTAAGTGTTGGGATATATGCCAGGCAGGAAAGAAAAGAAGAAGGCCTGGGCTTGCAGTTTGGCTGGTAGTAGAATGAAGTAAAGTACTCGAAAGGTATTACGGAAATGCAGGAGTGCGAAGGAGCCGTTGTGGCTAGAAATGTCGCGGAGAGCTTCACGGAGGAAGGTCATCTAAGTTAGCACTTTAAAGGGATGTGATATTAGGACCTGTGAAGGGGAAAGGATGTTCCCTCTGGAATGGAAGGAACTGTATGAGCACAGATTTGGAGGTCAAAATGTTTTTTTCTGAAATTGCATGTTAACTGAGTATCTCCAGTGTAGCTTTACAGCGTGAATAATGACGGCGTCCTCTGGGGTCTCATTGCCCCCCCCCCCGCCCCATACGAATGAGGTGGTTAGACCCGGTGATTGTGAAGATGTCACCTCAGGGCAGCTGTTGGGGCTCAGATGGACAAATGGAGAGCGAGCAGGTTGAACGGGGACGAGGCCCGCCGTGTGCAGCCGCTGGTACCCTGCTAGCTCCCGGGCATTTGGTTCTTGCTCGGCTGCTTCTATGGCTAGCAAAACCTCAACGACGGGACTTTCCCGGTCCCGTTCTGTGGATGAGGTCAGGGAAGCCTGGGCAGGTCACGTAAACTGGGCTCGGGAGTACAGAGTGCGTGCACCAGGGCTCCTGCCTCTGCACCCATCCCGCAGGTGGGGAGTCACCCAGACCCACGGCAGCGCGTGCGGCAGAACATGCAGGCTTATAACCCTTTGGTTTTCAGAACTTTGCCCACAGGAGCCGTCCTCTTAAATACAAAGTATTTATGTCCCTTTATGTGTTTTGCATGAATTAAACATGCTGATTTTGATACACAATCACACAATAATAAATAACTCCTTCAACCAAGACGTTAAAACAGTATATACTGGTTTTGCTGAGCAGGTAATAGGACAAGAGACATCTCCTCGCTATGAGCCGATAATACTAGCAACGACAAAATAACGAGACAACTGGTAGCAACAGAAGTGGCCCACCAGGGACTGCCTCCTCTGGTCTAGCCACTGGCTCAGGCGCATTATGTTTGATATCAAGAGACAATACAAGAGCCTGCGTCATATTACTTTTTGTTTTGTTACTATTTCAAAGTTTTCCAGAACTTGCCATTCTGTGAAATGGGCATGATTATTACCGATGCAGGAGTTCGGGGGCATGGAGCTCCCACCTGGACAGGCACAACCCCCTGCTTCACTGTGTCCCTCCTCCCCTTTGCGGATCTGGTGGTCCACACCAAGCCTGTCCTTCTGTCCCTGCTGTATGCTCGGGCCCCAAGACCAGCTGTCACCTTGCTGGCCTTGGAGTGGGTGAGAAAAAGGCTATTTCGTGCTTTCCTGAATTATTGTAAGTGAGGATTCTGGTCTTTCCCTGATTCTTTCCTTTAAGTCATCTAAACCTGGGTTGTGTGGCTTTGCAATAACGTATTAAAGCAATGATCCCGGGAGGGAATGGTAGCCTGGAAAGCACGAAACCACGTAGTAGATATGATTGTTTTCAGAGGCTCCTAGATAGCCTCTAGCTCACTTCTCCAGTGGTGAAGGTCTGCTCTCATCTTAGAGAGAGAGAGAGAGAGAGAGAGAGAGAGAGAGGGAGGGGATGAGCAGCTCCTCCAGGCTTGTCCCCACCATGGCCCCAATCCCATGTGCCAGGCTGTTCTCCTTGTCCACTTTCCATCCCTAGATCTTCCTTCTCCAGAGATCCTTAGTAGTTGGAATTTCTAATACTTTCAAAAAAACCCTAGTCCTTACAACCAGGGTTGACTTTGCCCCTAGCCCCACGCATCTGGGGCTTGGGAGTAGGATCCTGGAATATTTCCCAGAGTTCATTTTCCAGTGAAGAGCTGCACCCTCCAGGCTCTTCAGCAGAACGGGCTTTCCGAGTGTGGCCTCCCCTCTGTCCTGCGTGTAGCCCAGGGAAGGTTTGTTTCCCCTCGTTCCTGACATCTCTGGATCGCCACTCCTACTTTTAGGAACAAGCACACACACAATCCTTCCAGGAACAAACAGTCATTTTCCAGGACAATGCGGTCTAAACCTATATTTAGAATGAAACAAAATACAACAAAACATTCTTTTGAAGCCAATATAAACCATAGGGATTTGGCTTCAACTACGTTGAAGACATTTTTCTAGATCCACACCATATCCCACCATTGCCGGAGCAGAGCCCCGCTGACCGCTGCCTGCCCAGAGCATCCTCTCAGGTGTCTTCTGGAGAGCAGACTACCAGAAAGCTGAGTCCAGACTCTTTTCCCTTACCACTGATTTGCCAGAAATTACCATTTCTCCCCTGAGTCCCAAAGTTCCAGGGCCAAATCTCCTTTTTCCCTTTTTTTCAGTCTTTTATTGTGGAAAATTTTAAACATACACAAAAGAAAGAAGAGGATTATAATGAGCCCCCAGAGAGGCATTCCCTGCTTGAGAAATCAGCAACACATGGAAATCTTGTTTTATCTACCGCACCTCCCCCAAACAGTTTTCTTTTCTCTGCTGGATTATTTTATTGTTTTTAAATTTATTTTTTTGAAAAGACTTTCTTTTTTTTTTTTATAATCTTTTTTAAAACGAGTTTTATTTGAGAGCACGAGTTTGTACGAGTGGGGGAGGGGCAGAGGGAGAAAGAGAATCCCAAGCAGACTCCCTTCTGAGCAGGGAGCCTGACACGGGGCTCAATCCCAGGACCCTGAGATCATGACCTGAGCGGAAATAAAGACTTGGACACTTAACCGACTAAGCCACCCAGGCGCCCCTAGATTTTATTTTCTTTAAGTAAGCTCTACCACCAGCACGGGGCTCAGACTCAAAACCCTGAGATCCAGAGTCACCTCCTTCACGGAATGAGCCACCTAGGGTGCCCCACTGCTGGATTATTAAAGCAAATCCCAGCTATATGGTTTCATCCAAAAATATTTTTGCAGTGGCACAGCCTAGGGGGTATAGTGAATGGTATTGTAATAGCACTGTGTGGGGACAGATGGGAGCCACACTTGTGAGCATCACGTGACATATAAACCGTTGAGTCCCCTTGTACACCTGAAAATAATGTCACTTCAAGTGTTAACTATACTTCAGTAAAAGAAACAAAACAAATCCTGGGGCGCCTGGGTGGCACAGCGGTTAAGCGTCTGCCTTCGGCTCAGGGCGTGATCCCGGCGTTGTGGGATCGAGCCCCACATCAGGCTCCTCTGCTGTGAGCCTGCTTCTTCCTCTCCCACTCCCCCTGCTTGTGTTCCCTCTCTCGCTGGCTGTCTCTATCTCTCTCGAATAAATAAATAAAATCTTTAAAAAAAAAAAAAAAAAAGAAACAAAACAAATCCTGAAAGTACTTTTGTGGGTCTCTCTAAAGGTATTCTCTTTTTAAAGAAGCCGTTATTACACCTAACTTAAAATTTAACAGTAATTCCTTATAATCTGAACTATCCAGTTAGTATTCTGTTTCCCCTGATGTATCATTAATATGTTTTTGCAGTTGGTTTGCTTGTTGGATTCAGGATCCAAACAAGGTCCGTATGTTGCATTTTATTGATAAACCTCTTAGGGGTCTTTCGATTTGTAGCAGTTCTTCCTTTATTTGTTTTCCCCCCTCCTTGCCATTTATTCGTCGAGAACACGAGGTCATTGGTCTCTTGCAATTCCCTATTTCCTGGATTTTACGGATTGCGTCAGTGGGCTGTTGTTTCATATGCACCTTTCCCCCTGTATATTCAGTACATTGGTAACTTGATATAGCTTAGATCAGATGCAGGTTCGGTATTTGGCCATACATGTCCAAGGGATGATTTTTACCTTATGTTGCATCACAGTGGGAGGCGTGTTGTGTCTGATTGTCCCCTCTGTGATGTTGGGATCGGCCAGTGGGTTCAGGGATCGTGAGCCTGATCCATCCATTTAAAAATTCCCCATCAGTCTTTGAGCATTGGAGGTAGCCACAACCGACGGTCACTGCCAAGATCCCGATTTCATTAGGGGCTGCAAAATGAGGCTACCTTAATTTACAGTATTTCTTCTTCATGTATTTGCTGGAACCTTATGGAGGACTTTGCCTCATCACTCTTTGGCTACTCTAAAATGTGGTATACGTGGGAGAGGCAGGAAGTACTTGGCTCTTTATCCATCAGGTTTCAGAATAATGGGTTGGTTCCCTAGCATCCTCCAAAGCTGACCAAGGACTGTTGTTGGATTTTTTTTTTTTTAAAGATTTTATTTATTTATTTGGCAGAGAGAGAGACAGCCAGCAAGAGAGGGAACACAAGCAGGGGGAGTGGGAGAGGAAGAAGCAGGCTCATAGTGGAAGAGCCTGATATGGGGCTCCATCCCATAACGCTGGGATCATGCCCTGAGCCGAAGGCAGACGCCCAACTGCTGTGCCACCCAGGCGTCCCGTTGGATTTTTATGAATGTACGGATTGTTGACATATTCCGAGTGCTCAGTTCAGTGAAGTCATCGTTTTTGGTGCTCATGTTGCCCACCTCTGGCCAGTGGGAGCCCTTCAAGTCGGCGCCTGTAGGCCGGGCTTGGTGAGGCTTGGTGAGGCCCAGGCTCAGGGTGTGGGGCTCACCTCCTCCCGTATTCTCTTTGAGAACAAAGCTTTTCCCTGTGAATGGCCTTGGGGAACCAGACTTTGATGAAGGGGCAGCAGAAGGTCACTCTCTGTCCACTTTCCATCAAACATTTTTCCAGAGGTCGTAGCCTTTTTGGTGTTACACCATCATCGCTATCTGAGCTGAGGCTCAGGGAAGTCAAGTTTTCCCCGAGGCGACATCGACAGCAAGGGCAGAACTGGGCATCCAATGCAAGCACAGTGACTCTAATTCCCTGAAAATCAATGAGGGAGTGGGAGCAGGGCAGGGGTTGGCATTCCGGGTGGAGGAATGGGAATTCAGGGCAAGGTTGGCTCGCACTGGGGCAAATTAGGGGGGTGGAGTGGAGAAGGCAAGAGCAGTTAGCTCTTGGGGATCCTGGGTGGGGGAGGGGCGGCTGACCGTGTACCAGTGAGCTGCACCTGCTCCTTGTGCTGACTTTGTTCCCAGGACTGTCCACGGCGGCGCTTCCTCCTCCTCGTCTTTTGACTCGTCTGTGCCTTTGTACCTGAGACAGCTTCTTGGGAGCAGGGACCGTGCTTAATTAGACAGTGGGCCCACATCCGGTTCAAGAATGACACTCCTCATAGATGCACCGAGTTTCTTAGAGGAGTATCCTCAGCCGTGAGCTGGGGTAATAACAATAGTCCCGTCTCTTAGGGATGTCACGGGGATTAAATGAGCTAATTCACCCCAGATGTGCCACAGCGCCTGGTGCACTGTGAGGACCTCCGTGGATGTGGCCACGACTGCCGTCGGTGAGACTGCCCTTTGTGTCCCTAGAGAAATATCCTGGCTCAGTCTCACTTACTCTCTGTTACTGGGTGGCTTCTAGCCTGCAGCTGGTGGAATTTCCACGGCACAAGGCAGCCGAGTTATACTCAGAACCAGTGCCAGAAATGCAAAGGCTTTTTTTTTTTTTTAATAGAGGTGACATTTATATAACATAAAATTAATCATTTTAAAGTGAAAAATGTAGTGGCGTTTAGTACACTCACAATTCTGGGCCACTGCCCCCTCTAGCAATGCTGCCTTTAAATTCTTCTAACGTTTAAAAGTTTTGGGAAGGGCACCAGTACTAAATTTCTATGGATCAGAATTAAACTTTCGTATTTTTTATATTTGTTCTTTCCACATTTTTTTCTTCCTAAAGTGGCTGACCACACCCTGCTTTGCAGCCACCATGACAAATAACATTCTGGTCGCATTAAGAGGCCTTGAGGCCACGCTGCCTTTTTTTCTAGGTGCTCTGTCAACCACTGGCTTCTGGGGAAGAATTGGTTTCTTAGAACCATCATTTAATTTAGTAGAACTCCAAGAAAGAAATTATCATTTTTATGGGGCTGAAGTAGAAAAAGAGGCAACTCTTTTCCTATAAATAAAAATTAATTCACTCAACAAATATTTATTAAGTGTTTACTCTGTTCTATGCCCTGAGTATTTAGTAATGCGCTGAAGAGGTGTGACTCCTGCAGGGTTTTCTGGAAAACATTTGGGCAAGGCCAGTTTTGCACGTTTCCTAAGGCTTGAGAAGGAAGTTAATCTTCAGCTTGTAGGACTGAGGGTTGAGGAGCTCTCCAGGTTTGGTGGAAGGCACAGTGAGCTTGCCTGGACTGGGATGGAACAAGGTAATCTGTCCCCTGAGCCTCTTTCCCCACCTGACAGAGGGGCTCAGACCTCTTACCTCAAGAGGCCATCTGAAGGCTCCTAAAAAAAAAATATACAGGTGCTCGATGACCCAGCACTGGATCTGAAGGGTCCTCTCAAGGGAAAAATGAAAGAAATTACTCTTCCCAGCAACTCAAGAGACATTTTATGCAGCCTAGCTAGTTTTATGTTTTACTTAAGTGAATATGATTTAAGATTTATAGACATAGATAATCAGGTCAAAGCGACCCTCCTTCTGTGGCTGGAGCAGCTTGGGTGAAGGAACCTGGGGAAGGGTTATGTGGGAAGCTGGGTATAGATTCTTTCATCACACCGTCTACCTGAGAGGGGAGAGTTTGATACAGTTAGAGCTTCTCTGTTCTTGAGCTGAAAAAGAAAGTTTAAATTGGATCGGGTTGTTTTCCTGTTTGTTATTCATAAATGGGACCATAAGTAGGCAGGGCATGGTTCCAGAAACCTTTGCAATTAGTCAAATCTATTCTCTTTGTTTTTCCAAGGAAGGACATATTTTCATCTGTGTGGGGGGGCGAGTCCGTTGGGGACCCACAGCTCATCTCCCTGACAGAGAGAGGTGGGTGTCTTGAACTTAGTCCCGGTGTGGGAAGAGTGAGGCTCTAAGTCATCCCTGAGGGATTCCAATCTGAGAACTGAAGGATGGGTTTCTCAGGGAAGGAAGTTTTAAGCATCTTGGCCATTGTAATTAATTTGTCCAGAAACGACATTCAAGATCTCTGCTGTAATTGGACTTCCTGAATCTCTAGCACAGTCCTGGGCTCCTAGGGAACATCTTAGCTACCCTTCAGGGCCTACTTCCTTCAGGAAGTCTTCCCTAATCTTCTTAACCAATAGAATTTTCTCTCTTTTCTGAACTTCTGTAGGCTTGGGTTGGAATTTTATTCTGACTCATTACAAACTTAAATTGACATGAACATCCCGTTTCCTGATCAGTCTGTTTAACTGAGAGTTCTTGATCTTGCTCTCAGAAAGCAAGAACATCCATCCATCCATCCACCCACCCATCTGTCCATACATCTACTGAACCTTTCATCCACTTATCCATCCATCCACTCACCCACCCATCCATCTGTCCATACATCTACTGAACCTTTCATCCACTTATCCATCCATCCCACCCACCCACGCATCCACCTGCCCACACATCCCATCCATTTATCCATCTTCTCATTTCTTAATCCTGTGTTCAGGGTTCTCTGAATAATATACCGTGTGCTCGGCATCATGGCCCGTGCTGAGGTAACAGAGATCGAGTCAGATGCGGACCATGATCTCAAAGAGCTCAGCATCCAGCCATGATA
>NC_048221.1:136111713-136247234 GCF_002007445.2 Ailuropoda melanoleuca | reverse complement strand
TGGGATCGAGCCCCACATCAGGCTCCTCTGCTGTGAGCCTGCTTCTTCCTCTCCCACTCCCCCTGCTTGTGTTCCCTCTCTCGCTGGCTGTCTCTATCTCTCTCGAATAAATAAATAAAATCTTTAAAAAAAAAAAAAAAAAAAGAAACAAAACAAATCCTGAAAGTACTTTTGTGGGTCTCTCTAAAGGTATTCTCTTTTTAAAGAAGCCGTTATTACACCTAACTTAAAATTTAACAGTAATTCCTTATAATCTGAACTATCCAGTTAGTATTCTGTTTCCCCTGATGTATCATTAATATGTTTTTGCAGTTGGTTTGCTTGTTGGATTCAGGATCCAAACAAGGTCCGTATGTTGCATTTTATTGATAAACCTCTTAGGGGTCTTTCGATTTGTAGCAGTTCTTCCTTTATTTGTTTTCCCCCCTCCTTGCCATTTATTCGTCGAGAACACGAGGTCATTGGTCTCTTGCAATTCCCTATTTCCTGGATTTTACGGATTGCGTCAGTGGGCTGTTGTTTCATATGCACCTTTCCCCCTGTATATTCAGTACATTGGTAACTTGATATAGCTTAGATCAGATGCAGGTTCGGTATTTGGCCATACATGTCCAAGGGATGATTTTTACCTTATGTTGCATCACAGTGGGAGGCGTGTTGTGTCTGATTGTCCCCTCTGTGATGTTGGGATCGGCCAGTGGGTTCAGGGATCGTGAGCCTGATCCATCCATTTAAAAATTCCCCATCAGTCTTTGAGCATTGGAGGTAGCCACAACCGACGGTCACTGCCAAGATCCCGATTTCATTAGGGGCTGCAAAATGAGGCTACCTTAATTTACAGTATTTCTTCTTCATGTATTTGCTGGAACCTTATGGAGGACTTTGCCTCATCACTCTTTGGCTACTCTAAAATGTGGTATACGTGGGAGAGGCAGGAAGTACTTGGCTCTTTATCCATCAGGTTTCAGAATAATGGGTTGGTTCCCTAGCATCCTCCAAAGCTGACCAAGGACTGTTGTTGGATTTTTTTTTTTTTAAAGATTTTATTTATTTATTTGGCAGAGAGAGAGACAGCCAGCAAGAGAGGGAACACAAGCAGGGGGAGTGGGAGAGGAAGAAGCAGGCTCATAGTGGAAGAGCCTGATATGGGGCTCCATCCCATAACGCTGGGATCATGCCCTGAGCCGAAGGCAGACGCCCAACTGCTGTGCCACCCAGGCGTCCCGTTGGATTTTTATGAATGTACGGATTGTTGACATATTCCGAGTGCTCAGTTCAGTGAAGTCATCGTTTTTGGTGCTCATGTTGCCCACCTCTGGCCAGTGGGAGCCCTTCAAGTCGGCGCCTGTAGGCCGGGCTTGGTGAGGCTTGGTGAGGCCCAGGCTCAGGGTGTGGGGCTCACCTCCTCCCGTATTCTCTTTGAGAACAAAGCTTTTCCCTGTGAATGGCCTTGGGGAACCAGACTTTGATGAAGGGGCAGCAGAAGGTCACTCTCTGTCCACTTTCCATCAAACATTTTTCCAGAGGTCGTAGCCTTTTTGGTGTTACACCATCATCGCTATCTGAGCTGAGGCTCAGGGAAGTCAAGTTTTCCCCGAGGCGACATCGCCAGCAAGGGCAGAACTGGGCATCCAATGCAAGCACAGTGACTCTAATTCCCTGAAAATCAATGAGGGAGTGGGAGCAGGGCAGGGGTTGGCATTCCGGGTGGAGGAATGGGAATTCAGGGCAAGGTTGGCTCGCACTGGGGCAAATTAGGGGGGTGGAGTGGAGAAGGCAAGAGCAGTTAGCTCTTGGGGATCCTGGGTGGGGGAGGGGCGGCTGACCGTGTACCAGTGAGCTGCACCTGCTCCTTGTGCTGACTTTGTTCCCAGGACTGTCCACGGCGGCGCTTCCTCCTCCTCGTCTTTTGACTCGTCTGTGCCTTTGTACCTGAGACAGCTTCTTGGGAGCAGGGACCGTGCTTAATTAGACAGTGGGCCCACATCCGGTTCAAGAATGACACTCCTCATAGATGCACCGAGTTTCTTAGAGGAGTATCCTCAGCCGTGAGCTGGGGTAATAACAATAGTCCCGTCTCTTAGGGATGTCACGGGGATTAAATGAGCTAATTCACCCCAGATGTGCCACAGCGCCTGGTGCACTGTGAGGACCTCCGTGGATGTGGCCACGACTGCCGTCGGTGAGACTGCCCTTTGTGTCCCTAGAGAAATATCCTGGCTCAGTCTCACTTACTCTCTGTTACTGGGTGGCTTCTAGCCTGCAGCTGGTGGAATTTCCACGGCACAAGGCAGCCGAGTTATACTCAGAACCAGTGCCAGAAATGCAAAGGCTTTTTTTTTTTTTTAATAGAGGTGACATTTATATAACATAAAATTAATCATTTTAAAGTGAAAAATGTAGTGGCGTTTAGTACACTCACAATTCTGGGCCACTGCCCCCTCTAGCAATGCTGCCTTTAAATTCTTCTAACGTTTAAAAGTTTTGGGAAGGGCACCAGTACTAAATTTCTATGGATCAGAATTAAACTTTCGTATTTTTTATATTTGTTCTTTCCACATTTTTTTCTTCCTAAAGTGGCTGACCACACCCTGCTTTGCAGCCACCATGACAAATAACATTCTGGTCGCATTAAGAGGCCTTGAGGCCACGCTGCCTTTTTTTCTAGGTGCTCTGTCAACCACTGGCTTCTGGGGAAGAATTGGTTTCTTAGAACCATCATTTAATTTAGTAGAACTCCAAGAAAGAAATTATCATTTTTATGGGGCTGAAGTAGAAAAAGAGGCAACTCTTTTCCTATAAATAAAAATTAATTCACTCAACAAATATTTATTAAGTGTTTACTCTGTTCTATGCCCTGAGTATTTAGTAATGCGCTGAAGAGGTGTGACTCCTGCAGGGTTTTCTGGAAAACATTTGGGCAAGGCCAGTTTTGCACGTTTCCTAAGGCTTGAGAAGGAAGTTAATCTTCAGCTTGTAGGACTGAGGGTTGAGGAGCTCTCCAGGTTTGGTGGAAGGCACAGTGAGCTTGCCTGGACTGGGATGGAACAAGGTAATCTGTCCCCTGAGCCTCTTTCCCCACCTGACAGAGGGGCTCAGACCTCTTACCTCAAGAGGCCATCTGAAGGCTCCTAAAAAAAAAATATACAGGTGCTCGATGACCCAGCACTGGATCTGAAGGGTCCTCTCAAGGGAAAAATGAAAGAAATTACTCTTCCCAGCAACTCAAGAGACATTTTATGCAGCCTAGCTAGTTTTATGTTTTACTTAAGTGAATATGATTTAAGATTTATAGACATAGATAATCAGGTCAAAGCGACCCTCCTTCTGTGGCTGGAGCAGCTTGGGTGAAGGAACCTGGGGAAGGGTTATGTGGGAAGCTGGGTATAGATTCTTTCATCACACCGTCTACCTGAGAGGGGAGAGTTTGATACAGTTAGAGCTTCTCTGTTCTTGAGCTGAAAAAGAAAGTTTAAATTGGATCGGGTTGTTTTCCTGTTTGTTATTCATAAATGGGACCATAAGTAGGCAGGGCATGGTTCCAGAAACCTTTGCAATTAGTCAAATCTATTCTCTTTGTTTTTCCAAGGAAGGACATATTTTCATCTGTGTGGGGGGGCGAGTCCGTTGGGGACCCACAGCTCATCTCCCTGACAGAGAGAGGTGGGTGTCTTGAACTTAGTCCCGGTGTGGGAAGAGTGAGGCTCTAAGTCATCCCTGAGGGATTCCAATCTGAGAACTGAAGGATGGGTTTCTCAGGGAAGGAAGTTTTAAGCATCTTGGCCATTGTAATTAATTTGTCCAGAAACGACATTCAAGATCTCTGCTGTAATTGGACTTCCTGAATCTCTAGCACAGTCCTGGGCTCCTAGGGAACATCTTAGCTACCCTTCAGGGCCTACTTCCTTCAGGAAGTCTTCCCTAATCTTCTTAACCAATAGAATTTTCTCTCTTTTCTGAACTTCTGTAGGCTTGGGTTGGAATTTTATTCTGACTCATTACAAACTTAAATTGACATGAACATCCCGTTTCCTGATCAGTCTGTTTAACTGAGAGTTCTTGATCTTGCTCTCAGAAAGCAAGAACATCCATCCATCCATCCACCCACCCATCTGTCCATACATCTACTGAACCTTTCATCCACTTATCCATCCATCCACTCACCCACCCATCCATCTGTCCATACATCTACTGAACCTTTCATCCACTTATCCATCCATCCCACCCACCCACGCATCCACCTGCCCACACATCCCATCCATTTATCCATCTTCTCATTTCTTAATCCTGTGTTCAGGGTTCTCTGAATAATATACCGTGTGCTCGGCATCATGGCCCGTGCTGAGGTAACAGAGATCGAGTCAGATGCGGACCATGATCTCAAAGAGCTCAGCATCCAGCCATGATAAGAGGAAGTGTGGTAGGTAGAAAAAAGATGATTGAATGCAGACATTGTTATTCCCATGCCCGGGACTCTCCAAGAAGATATCAGGTTGTTTATTTATCTTAAATGATGTAGATGTGAGCGAGGCAACTGCTCTCTGTCCCGTTTCCCTTGTGTCTCGGTCTCTGGGAGGTTTTTGCGGGCCCCATCTTGCTCCTCCCTCTGCAGGAAGCCCTTTGAGACTTGCGGCTTTTTGTAGGCGCCCGTGTGTGGAGGGAGGGTCGGGGGCACTGACCTGGCGGCTGCAAGGTGGTCACTTCACCAGCTCCTCCTGTGTCCCCCGGAGAGGAATCCTGCCTAAGAGGACAGAGCAGATGTTCTCTGGACAGAGTGATCATTCATCAGCCCCTCCTCTGGGAACAGGAGGTGACAGCGCATTTATCTGAGAGCAGAGGCCAAATCCTCTGACATTATTCTTGATTCAGCCTACTAGTGTTTTTGTGAAACCCTCCAGACTCCTGGGGGCAACAGACATTCATTCACCTTCTCCGGCCTTTGTGATTGAGAGGCCGGCGTGGAGGTGCTCAGGGAAGCTGACTGAGTCACGCAGGACAGCCTGTCAGGCACATTTTGGAACGCCGTCCCAAAGAAACCTCATCAGAGCTCAGCATTCCAGTGTTTTCAAGCTGTCTTGGCAAATCTGTCATCTGGGCATTTTTGAAGTGGAAAAGTGGAGATGGCCCATCTTGCCGGACAAGTTTTTCAGACTGGGCTGTCCCACTGCCTGCTGGGGGTCTCCCCCAGACGCATCTCATCCGGGACACACTCCGATCCTCTCTGTCCCGCAGCTTCTCCTGGAGGCTTGGATTGCATCCCCTGACCTTGAGTGTCCTTCCTTGTCTCCACCTGCCGATCGCCAGGTGCCGTAGCATTCCTTGTCATCCTCTGCGGGTGTGTTTGGGGAGGGGAGGGCACGTGTCTCTTCTTCCACTCTCCATGACTGCTCTGGCCCAGGTCCTTGGCTGCTCCTCCCCGGGGCTGCTGGCAGCAGCTCCTGGCAGGTCTCCACAGCCGGTCACATTCCTACCACGGCAGCCTCCTGTGCCTTCCAAACCACGACTCAAGTCGTGCCTTGAGGGGCATCAAGCCCTGCTGTGCTTTCCCATGGGGCTCCAGGGGCTGATGAGGGAACTCTTACCTTCTTTTCACCCTCGTGCAGCTGTAGCGGTTGGAGGAGTCGGATGGAGACCAGAGTCTCCCCTCAGATCTGCCGAGGATGTGTGGTTAAGGTGTGAGAGCCAAATGGCCTAGTTAATACTCCCTGGCCCCCCAACCCCAGGCTAGATCTTGCAGGGGGAGGGGTCCATCCAAGAGAAAGTTTCACATTGATGTTACCTAGGAGGCTGCCTCGCACAAGGAGAAAAAAGGCACAGAGTCTCCAGTGCTAATAGGCCTTTTCTGGCTGAGTTCTGCCTGTTGGAGGGAAGAGCCTTGGCTGCCATCACCCGTGTAGTGTGGTGAGGGCTTGGAGGCTGGGAGCACTCCCTGGGAAGCCCTTCCACCTGGGAACTCGAACACAGAGCACAGGGTTTTTCCTGACATGGCCTGTTGAGTCAAGACCAAGCTCCTTAGCTTTCTGGCCCTGCCTACTTTTCCAACTTCCTTCCCTGCCGGTATGTCTGGAAGGTTCTTTGGTGTGTGCCGTGGCCCAGGGTTACCTGGATGAGCCAGGCTGTGGATGTAGGGCAGGGGTTCGTGTCCTGCAGTGCCCGCCTCCATGGCCAGGCTTACCCCTCTTCCTCCCTGCTCCCCTGGCCTACCATACCTTTGCCCTCCTGTGGCACCTGTCTGTTCCTCTTCTGGAAGTGAGGCTGGATTCTCACTCTGCCTAAAGGTGCTGCTCCTGTCTTGCCCCATCTGGCTGTCCTCCCTAATCCAGGTGTGGTCTCTTTAGGCCACCTGCGTGACCTCCTCTCTCCCAGCTGAGTCGGGTGCCTTTCCCTAGTGTTAGTCACTACTGTGCTGTATTTAGTGTGTCTTCCATTAGGGCTGAGGTTCCTCAAACCAACATAATAGGCCTCATGCAGTGCTTGGTACATAGACGGCCCCACACAAATTTGTTGAATAACTGAATGGATCGCATATCTGTTAGGTTCTAGATTTAAAATGAGAAAGGGGCTTGATTAGAAGGGGGAGTGACGTTCGCCATTAGGAACAGGTGGTTAGGTATGAAGTGTAGGAGCCAGAAAGATTAGGAGGAAGGCCTCACAAGGATATGTTCACCGATTGGAATTTAGGGGCCACACAGGGGGAAGCATCAGGACACTGGAGTTCAGCCTTCCAGACTTCTCTAACTCTTGTTGCTATCCCTTCCCTGTGAATTTCAATAGTGCCTAGTCTGTTCCTCCTGTTTCAGCGCAGAAGTATTACCCGTCTCGTCTCATCCCCCGAGATGTGCCGATCTTGTCTCCTTGGCATGTCATGAGTACGTGGTGAGTGCCCCGGTACCATGACTGAGTGCCTTTCCGTTCCTGGGCACAGCTGCCCCCCTGACAGGTGTTCATGCCGGCCCCCATGGTACGGAAATGTGGGCTACCTCAGTCCCTGGAGGCCACCACCCCTTTGTAGAGCCATTGGATGGCAGCTTGGTGGGTGCCCACGCTGCTGACTGCATCGAGATGAATTTTGAACAGTGTTTGCTGAGCGCTGTTCAGTGCCAAGCTCCTGGTCAGTCACCAGATGTGGAAGTGGGCTGAGGAATAACGCCTTCTCCCTATTTTCCAGGCTTTGCCGGTTGGCTGGCAAGTCAGCTGCAGGTGCTCGATGGAGATACCTGTGAGTGCAGTAGGAGAGTTTTACTTTTGCCTCATTTGATCAAGAAATAGAGATTTCGTGAAGTCCATTCAGGTGAAGGATTTTGCTGGGAGGGGCATGACGGGGTGCACGTGACTTGGGACAGCAGTGGTCACGGGCTGGCTGCGCCCAGGCTGAGACTGAGTGTGTCTGGGTTGAAGGCTGTTCTGGGTCCTTGATGTAGGAACTTGGTCCTGTGCTCTGCCACCACCATGACTCGGCAGCAAACTGTGTCCCTGCTTCTTCCTGTTCTCCTCCCCTCTGCATCTCCTGGGTTCAGAGACCCAACAGAGGGATTTGGCTCAGTTTCTCGTTTTGAGTCATTCCCTCCAAGGTTCTTCTTCCCACTCTGCAGGGAGTGCACTGTCTCTTGTTTGAAAGGGGGAACCCTGTAACAGAGGGCAGGGCAGGAAAACTCCCCTTTCTTGAGGGAGCTTGGAAAGGTCCTCTTGGTGAAGATAAGCTTTAAGTCATTGCTATAGACTGAATATTGGTGTGTCCCCCCATGAAATTTGTATTTTGAAACCTACCCCCCAATGTGATGGTAACTGGGAGGTGGGTTCCTTGGGAGGTACTAAGGGCATGAGGGTAGAGCTCTATGAATGGGATCCGCACCCTTATAAAGGAGACCCCAGGGAGCTCCCTCGTCCCTTCTGCCAGACAGTGAGAAGGCGGCCATCCGCAAACTGGGAGAGTGTCCTCACCAGAGCCCAGCCACGCTGGCACCTGATCTCAGACTTGCAGCCTCCAGAACTGAGAGAAATAAATTTGTTTTGTTTACACCATTTATGGTATTTTGTTAAAGGAGCCTGTATGGACTGAGATGGTCATTGAATTAGTTTCCTTGGGCTACTGTAACAGGGTACCATAACTGAGTAGCTTAAACCACAGAAATGCATTCTCTCCCAGTTCTGGAGCCTCAGAGTCCAAGGTCAAGGTGGCAGCAGGGCCGTGCTCCCTCTGAAGCACAGGGAAGGATCTGTTCCAGGCCCGTCTCCTGGCTTCCAGTAGTTCCTTGGCTCATGACAGTGTTCCTCCAGTCTTTACATGATGTTCTCCCTGTGGGTGTGTCTGTGTTTAAATCTCCCCCCCTTTTATAAGCACACCAGGGATATTAGATTCAGACCCCAATCTACTCCAGTATGATCTCATCTTAACTAACGACATCAGCAATGACTCTATTTCCAAATAAGGGGGCATTCTGAGCTGCCAGGAGTTAGAACTTTAACATATGAATTTGGGGGGGGGCACACATTTAACCCATAACAGTTACCTTCTTGGCTTGAAAGGTGTTTAAGACTTCAACAGGTAGTGACATAGGAGGTGGGGGGACACAGGGGCAAAAGCAGAGAGGTGGGGGCTGCTTCTATTTCTCCCAAGGTGTTACACACTTTATGTCTGATCTGTGGTTCACTGCACCCTGCTGAGAAGCTACTTCCCGGGACAAACCTGGGCACTGTAATTATGTATATTACTTCAGGTCCATGGGATATCACCCTGCCTCCCCAGATCCATGGGATATCACCCTGCCTCCCCAGCTGGACCTCCCCAAATGATTTCCTCCACTTTTCATATCTGGGCAGCCCAAAGGGGGTTGAAAATGTGATTGGGTGACCCATTCACTGATAGGAGACACTTGGCTTGAGGTTGGATTTTGTGTTGGCTTCTCAGTTCTGAATAGAGGGAGTCATAGCTCTATGAAGCAAACCAAAAGGATATGGTCCAGTGGCCATTTTCCTGGGGGCAGATTTTTTAGGAGTGGTGTCAGCGTAATTGGGAGAATTTGCCTCTGTGTATAGTAAGGAGGTCAGCTCGGCTCTTCACTTGCTCTGGGTGTGGATAGATCCAGCCTGCCCCATGCCCTCAGAGTGGACAGCAGGTGGCTCTGGGAACGGCTTTCCTGTGCCTGGTATGTTCTCTTCCCCGCCTGCTTGGCTCCTGTGGCCACACCTTCCTGCTCTCCTTGTCGGTCTGGGGAACAGACAGTCACCTTCCAGCTCACTCTCTGGTCCTTCCTCAGGACACTTGGAATCATTCATTCCTCTTCTTTGTGATTCAAAGTCAAACCAGAAAGACAGGAGGACCTGGGCATAGCTCTGCTGTTTTGGGCATCTCTGGTCAGTCTCCTTCCTGCTTCCTATTCCAGATGACCCACAGGGAACATCACCCTTCACAGGAGGCTGCCCCTGCCTCTCTGCCCCTGGTGGGCTGGCTCACAGCCTATGTAGCTCACAGTTTTGGGGTCTCTGAATTGTCACTGTCTTTTCGACCAGTTGGTTCAAAGTGCCTGGCACAGAATGGAGGCTTTCTAAGTACATACTTGGGCAAGTCTTCTCTTGGGGTTCATACACGCTTAGGTGAAGAACTCTTCATTCCCAGAAAAGGGATAGTAATTTAGTGCATCCGAGGAATCACTCTCTCATGGACCAATAATATTGCTTTGAAATGTGCCAGTGGCAATTTAGACTCCTAATAAATAAATGCTCAAATGTGAAATTCACCCTTTTTTCCTCCTTCCTCTCAGGAGAAAGTGTTAGTTACAGAAGACAGTTTGGACATTACCCGTAAGGCTCGGTGAAGACCCACAAAAGGAGAGAACTTTTGCTAGGTCTGTAGGGCATGGGCTGCTCAAGGCCAGAGCAGCCCAGGCCAGGCCTAGAGGTAGGTGGCAGAGCCTGACAGCCTGAGCAGCATCAACTGGAGGCTGGGTCGCAGGACAGGCAGAAGGGAAGGTTCTCAAGGACAATGCCAGGGTCAGAGTGAGGGACAGTCAGACCTCTCCATGGGAGGTGGTTATGATCTGAAATTCTGGTCTGACTCAGTAGCCAGAGGTCTGGGTTGAGCAGAATGGGGTGGGGTCTTGCTCATCTCTTCAGGCTGGTGTCCAGTATCCAGAAGATGGAACTGGATAAGAGGAAAGGTGGAGGGGTCACTGGCTTGCAAGCGTGATAGATTTGCATCCAAATCTTACTAGTTGTATGTACTTGGGTGAGACACCCCATCTTTCTTGCCTTCACGTTTCCTGTCCGGTTGAGCTCAAAGGACTGCATAGGATGAAATGAAGTGATGTGTGAAATGCCTGGCAGAAGTCTCCTCTAGGGACAGGCCATGTGCCGTCCCTATCAGGTGGATAGTAAATCCTCACAATAGCTGCTTCTGCGGGATTGTAAATAGCGCTTTGATATTTGCCTTGCAGTACCAGGTCCTGTCTGAACATCCTCTTCCCCCAGAAGGTCAACATGACCTCATTGTCTGGGACAGATTTGGCCTTGGTCTGCTTTCGTCTTATCATTGCTTTTCGTACTGTGCTTTCCAAAGCATATCACTCATTTTGTCACCGGCTGAATGGGCATCAGACTCTGTGCAGTTCATGGCAGACAGCTCTGTTCATCCTCTGCACGGTGTGTCATGTGATGGACCCCAAACCCAGTCACAATTCAACGACTTGGTTCTGAACCTCTAGCCTGGATGTCCGCACCCCTGACTCCACTGTGGGGTATCTTCCCTCTTTCTTGACTCACGCCATCCTTTGCGCACTGTGCTCCGAGGTCCTCCTGGCTGATTCTTGGTTGTGAACTTCACAGTGCATGGGCTTAAACTCTTTTCTGAGTTCAGCTTGCCCTGGTACCCAGTGACTGTTCTTGTGTGGTGTGTGGTGCTTCCGAAGGCTTATCCCAGCATTGCATAGAGGGATCAGACACTTGGCAGGGTTTAGTGAAGGTGTACTTTTGTAAATCCCAATTTAGTTTGTTGTAGCAAAAAAAAAGAAAAAAAATCCACTGGCGGCTTGAGTTTATGTAGGTTAATATAACCCTAGCTTTATGAATGGTCTTAAACATTGTTCTTCACTTTTGTTGTCTTTGCAACTTTTTTCTTTCTTTACATACTATGGCATTTTAGGAGACCATGTGGCTCCAAGCTTTCTTCCTTTATGTCATTAGTTCCTTTAGCATAGGAGAGTAGAGAGGGAGCATAATGTAGTGGCAAGATTAGGAACTTCAGGTTTCGGTAAACCTGCATTAAATACTAGCTGTGTGATCTTGGTTACTTAATGTTTGTGAGCCTTAATTTTCTTATTAGTAAGACAAGAATTTTAGTGAAGAAGGAAAAAGGGTATTATATGTCAAATACTAATTGCAGTCTTAGTCTCTACCCTTTCATCCCTTTTCTTGTTTTGGGGAGGCAACAACTTTCAATCCTTGTAACTGCTTCTTTTGGTAATTATCTTGACATTTCTAGAGAACATATTTTACTACTTGATTTTTGAATTTTGGGTAATATTTATTAATTCTTGATATGGAAGATAAGGATTTTTCTCTCTTTCACACTTGCCCTGTTCTCCCCATGCAGATACGTCCATCCTGGCCTCCATCCTCCCAATATGATTATTCATAGTTTTTGATAGCTCAGCTCGAAGTATACATCATTATGGCAATGTAAACATTTTTACAGCTGAGCCATGGACGTAGCATTAGTACATCAGTACATGTAGTATTAGTTTTTGTTTTTCCCACTTTGCTTTCTGTTTTTCCTGAAATTAGTAATTGCCTATTTTTTGTGTGCATTTATCACTATTTATCTGGCAGTCAGCACAAAATGGCAAAGTGATAAGTGCTAGTAGGCATATTACCAGAAAGGGAGAAACATACCAGTTTTTCAGGGGAAAGAACTTTCTCCCCCTGACATTAAATTCTCAAAATAATTTCTGTTGTGGGATTGCATATAAATGGTATATAACATAGTGGACTTAATGTTAACAAATTCCAAAAGCCAGTTTCTATGGCTGTTTTCCATGATGGTGTTGGAAAAAAGTGAAGGTTATACTATTATACTGAAGCTCTGGGAAGAGGACTCCATGAGGAACCAAGCTAATGGGGTTAAAAATGTCTTGTGGTGAAACTTGATCCAAGAGTAAACTTGGGCGCCTGGTGGATTAGATGGACTATGTGTCTTCTGGACAGTCTTTTCTCTCTAAATAGCAGGACTGCACTCATACATTCAATCAGGAAGTAAATGGAGACAGCCAGCATGGGCTGGACTCTGAAGAGTCTGTAATCAACAAAACAGATGTGGTCTTTGCCCTCATAGAGTTCATGGTCTTGTGGGAAGACAGACATTGAAGTGTAAATTGTTGGTGTGATGAGTGTTGTAAAGAAAGAGGCATGGTGGTCTGGGAGGCTGTTTCATCTTACTGCTTTTCACCCAGTCCTAATTCTACCAATAGTTCAGCAAGGTCTGTACATCTGTTGTTCTGCTGATATAGATTCACTGAATTCCTTAATTTCCCTTTCCTTTAACTTTTTTTTGTAGGCTTCTCTCCTGCATTGACAGTCAAACAGCTGTTAATAGAGTAAACCCATGAGATCGCAGAATCAGTCTTTCTGAGGTTGTAAGATCACATTCCATTAATAATGAAACTTGCTCGGGGAAATAGTACACCAGAGATTAGGTTGGACACCCCTGTTCCCTCTGTCCACACTGGGAAGGGGCCCTGAATTCATGTTTGCTGCTGTGTCTGAGGAACAGATCAGAAAAATCCTGGGGTCCATGTTCTGGTAGAACAGAATGATGACTTGTCAAGGATGGAGACCTTTCTATCACTTTACATCCATTCCAAATTCTCATTTATGTCCAAGTGAGTTAGTGGTAGAAATCTCTTTCACATCTGTCCATAAATGGCAAAAGTTTATAATGTGTGAACACCCTCATTGAAAGTAGCAGAATTATTTACTTGGATTAAATGTCCTATTCTTTGTCTTTAGAATGATATAACGGTTTATTTTGTGTCTTTAGAATGATATAACGGTTTATTTTGTGAGGCAGAGGGTTGGACCAGGTGAGAGTTTGTGTTCCCTTTAAGCTGTAAAATCTATGATTATAGAATATTTTATAAAGCCCTTTGCCAAGCTATATTCTCTCTGTAAGCATTAAGTGGTACAAGTTCTGTCTTTTCTGGGACAAATCCTTAATACTGATGCTCAAATGAAATGATAAACGTTTGTCAAATTTTACTTTTTTCTTTGCTAGCTATAGTTTTTCTAAAAGAATGACCAGATAACTTTTTTAGGTTGGAAGTCATTCGGTGATGTGATTGGATGAAGAATTCACCCTTGACAATTTTTTTCAACTGGCTTGGGCAATTTTCAACATTGTTCAAACGTGACTTTGGTCACTTTAAGTAGGGAATTGTAACGTGGTGTAGTTATTACCTTCAAAAAATCATCAGAAGACTTATTAGTTTTATTTTCTCCTGGTTTGTGTGTTTGGTTTCCATAATGACTTTGAAAATTCCTGTTCACCAGGATTCAGAGAACCTTCCTCTTTTGAGAACAGTGGGAAGAAATTCTAACAGTAGAGTATTTAAAATAATGAAATTGCCAAATCTGTAGTAAAAGCTGCGAAGATGGAGGAGCTCTCCTCACCCCCATCAGGGGAAAAATCCTACGAAACAGTAAATGGAGAACCTAGAATATATTGTAGGGCAGGGCCTAAACTATAAGGTAAAAGTACGATATTAATATTCACAGAAGATTTTTTTGGTTTGGGAAGATAAACTGAAGGGATAGTTAAGAATTTAGAAAGGGGCAAGAGAAAAACGGCTAACAAACATGGAAAGACGCTCAACTTCACTAGGAAAGAAGGAAATGCATAGTAAAACCACAGTGAGATACCATTTCACAGCTTCTTGAGGAGCAAAAATTTAAAAGTGGATAAGGACAAGGAACAAGCAGGCACATGGTCTCCAGGATAGGAACCTAAACTGGTACAGCCTCTTTGCTCTAGGGGGCGCTGTTTATGCAGCCTCCAATGTGAATGGTGCCCCCTGGGGTTGTGTGGTAGCCTTGAGCGCTGTGCGTGTTGCCGGAGACATGCATGGGGATGTTTGCATTGGCTTCTTTGGTAATAACGCACAAACAAAGACTATAGAGTGGGACAACAAATTGTAGGAGGTGCTGTCCCACCGGGAAAGTGACTCCCAGATATGGGCCGTGTCAGGGAAGAATCTCAGGAACATTGTAGTGAGCAAAAAAAGCAAGTCTAGAAAAATCATAACAGTGTGAGCCCATTCACACAGAGCTTGAAAATGTAAAACTGGTCAGTATGCTGCTTAGGTTGAAACTTAAAATTCAGTGAAATTAGTTTATCAGTTAAAAAAAAAAGTTTAAAAATAAGAAATAAAAAAACAAAAAGTTTATCAGGAATGCTGAATTTCGGGTTTGAGCCCAGACCTCCTGAGACAGAATCTGTGCTTTAGCAAGACCCGCAGGTGTCTTTATGCACGCTAATGTTGATCTTTGCCCAATAGGAAAAAAAAAAAAAAGTTAAGTTAAATCTGTGTTAAATTTTAGGTTAATGTTAAGTTAAACTTAAATGAAAAATTTTGTGAAAATTGTAACGTAAAGGAAGAAGAATGCAATTCCGGACACCAGTTGCCTGGGGGCGGGGATAAATGAGGCAGGAGGTCAGCAGCTGTAATCTGATGTTCTTGTTAAACTGGAGGTGGCCCATGGCTCTTTGTTGTATCATGAGTCTTCATAGCAAACCTCTTACAAATGTGCTTCTGTATCTGCTCAGATTTAATAAGCATAATTCAAAAAAAGAAAGGGGCTTGGGGCAATCTGGGAAGTTGCCTGGAGCGGGTAGGACCCGAGGCTGACCTAGAAAGATGGGGAGTTTGGTGTTTGTGGAGGGGGGGCATCCCAGGTCTCTCTCGGGGCAGAGACGTTGTGTCCAAGTCCACCCATCCCAGCCCTGGACTCTGTTGACCCCCGTGTGCGTCCAGTTCCAGAGGAGAAGAAGTTCCATAGGTGGGTGGGCTGGTGTTAGGGGGCAGCTTCAGGCAGGGACTCAGGAGAACAGCTGAACTGGAGGACAGCTCTGGGGACGTTTGCTTCCCATTCAAGCCCCCAGTAGGGTGCCCGGTTTACCCTGGGAGAGTTGTCACCTGAAATGCACGAGTAGCTGTGGAGCCAGAGCTGAGGGCTGCTGCTAAGAAGATACCGAGCCAGGGCACCCCTTTTATAGAGCCTCCAGACCTGCCCCGTGCGGGTGGCCATGGCACGGCCGGGTGGCTCCAGCACTCCGGTCCTTCCCCTGTCCCGTATTGTGCTGCCCCAAAGTGGACGCAAGCTTGATGGAATGCTATGATTAGTATCCCCCCTTGCCCCCCGAAAATTGTTTATGTAAATTGCACATGACTGTTTGTAAAAGATGTAATAAATGTGGACAGTGGTTGCCTGGGTGGTTCCGTTGGTTAAGCATCTGCCTTTGGCTCAGGTCATGATCCCAGAGTCCTAGGATGGAGTCCTGCATCAGACTCTCTGCTCAGCGGGGAGCCTGCTTCTCCCTCTGCCCCTCCCCACTGCTCATGATCTCTCTCTCTTGCTCTCAAATAAATAAATAAAATCTTAAAATAACAGAAAGTTAGGAAGAAGAAAACATTTGTCCATAATTCCATTTCTCCAAACATCTGCTGTTAAAATTTTCGTATATTTCCTTCTAGTCTTTTTTTCTGTGCCTTTCAACAAATTACAATTGTATTAGGTGCTAAGGGTGTGAGTGATATAGCTTTCTATCCTTATGTATATTTTCTCTGTCTTCTAGTATTCGTGCTGTTTTGCAGTCCTTAAGTATGTTGTATCACATATGCAGAAACTCTCCTTGCCAATGAGTCAGCATTAGCAAGAAGCAAGTAAAAAGTGTTCATTTATTCCTAGAGTGTTTAGCAAATCTCACATATTTTCGGTCCTGACTTCTCTTTTTCCTTACTTTTGGAAAGTTAACCTGCCTATAGGAGCACTTCCCCAATAAACACTCTCTTGGTACTTATTTCATACTTGGTTCTGGGGAAACAGGTTCTAGGAGCTCCAGTGGAGGGGGGGTGTCCATGAAAATTCTACTTAGGTCTAGTAAAATCCAAGACTGAGCATGAGCGGGTTCTGTGATTAGAGCTTGCTTCTGAAGAGTGGGGCCGAGTAACGTGCTTCCTCTGAGCAAAAGCCACAGAGCAGTTATCTTTTCCTAAGCCTTTGGTTGTTGTTGTTTTAAGGTTCACCATAGACTTTTGCAGGGGAAAAAAAGTACAGTAACTGGGTCATTCTGACCTAGAACCAACCAAAATACTTCTAATTACTGCAGCAGACAATGATGAATCATGCTTAAGCAAGCTTGCTGCCTTTTCAGTCCTCTGCGTCCGTAATCAGTCATTGTTCCTAGCCAGGGAGACATTTGCTCAAGCAAGTTTGGGTCTGTAGGAGGAGAGAGGGCTGCAGACCTTCCCGGCCGGCATAGGAGCTGCTGGTTTGTGCTAGTGCAATGAAAGGGGGTCTTTATCTTTCTTGGAGTACTAGCTCCCTCACAGCAGGGCTGTCCTTCGTCATTTTCAGCACCATGACACCCAATAAAAGCTCAACTCTTTGTTGAGCCCCTGCTATGTGCCAGGCAGTGAAAAGGTGCTTTCCAGTCCTGGTGTCATTTAAGCCTTCCAACAACCTGACGATAATAGATATTATTATCCTCATTTTGCTGAGAAGATGGAGTCTCTCCAAAGTGAAGCCCTCAGCCACCCAGAGTGTACGAGGCACCTAGCGGATGTGGAGTAAACGGATACCGAATACTAAACGCTCTAAGCTAATTAACGGGAGGGAGAGGCAAAAGGAGAGAACTTGGCTACCATAAGCCAGAAGAGCTGGTCCGAAAGTTCAGAGGCTTTGTACCTTTCCGTTATTCCTTTTTGCAATTTGTAAGCTCCAAATTAGGGGTGAGGTCAGGGAGGGAAAGAGATTTCAATGTAGGCAAATCACATAAGACGCAGATGAGGGAATAGGTTTGTGACCAGCGAGGACATCAGGTTGACTAGTCCTAAAAAAAAAAAAAAAAAGATTAAAAAAAAAGATAAATGGAAAAACACTTAAGTGCCAGCCGTTGTGCTAAATACTTTACTCCATTATCTTATTTGATCCTCACAAAACCCCTTTGAAGTAAGCCTTGTTATCTCTGCTCATGACAGAGGAAACCAGAGCTCAGAGAGTCAGGGAGTCTGCCCAAGGTCACACAGCTAACAAATGGATGAGCGGCCGCATGGGAACCCAGGTATGATCTTCGATCTTCATCTTCGCAGCTTCCCCGAGATGTGGCTACTTTGTTGTAAACAAAAGCAAGGAATGGAGATTTCATTATTTATGCTTGAATTTTAGTTTGTATATGGTGGAAGGAAAAAAACAGATGGTATGCAGGTTTCTTTTATGCTAACAAAACCCAACAAATGGCCTTATCCCAGGAAGAGATTCCGGCTCAGTGTGGGGAGAAGGCCAAGCAGGAGATGAAAGTTTTGAGGTCTCCAGAAATAACCCACTAGGAGTGACTGGCGTGTGATTCAGTGGTGGTGACCCCATTTTCCAAACCAGAATTAGCACTCCATGCTCTTTGTGACTTTGTTCAGGGATCAGAGAAACTGCAGAAAGTAGTTTGTGTGCAGAGATTTAGTAATACATTATAGTCGATTCTGCTATAACAAGACATGCGTGTTCCTAAAAATCATGGCATCATGCAAAATTGCACAGTAAGAACCACAGGGGTTATGGGAAAATCGGGCTTGCAGGCCTGCACTCAAAACCTTCAGCAGTGACACACCGAGGGGAAAAAAAAGATACAATCCTATTAGAAAAGGAAAGCACAGTTTTACACATGCAAAATGGTTAGGACATACGTAAATACTGCTATAAACATGGAACTTTCCTGTGAAGTGCAAGAGAAACGAAACGTAGCTTTGCATTTAGAAGTGGGCGATGGAAGGGTTGCAGCTTGTGAGTTATTGTGAAGTAGGGCAGGAGGGGTGTGGAATGGTGTGGAAAGTTCTAGCACCAGATGTGGAAAGGCGTGCCCCATAGCACACGCGGTGATGGAGGTAGCTGGTAGATGTTTGAGGGGTGAGTGTTTGAGCAATTGAGAATTGCCAAGCAGCTCAGTTAAGCTGGGCACCATTCTTTTGCATTCACCATAATGTTTCTTGCCCAAGAAACCACTCCTAAGCACGCAGAAAAATCACAGAGTGTTCAAGTTTTCTGTAATATATCAATCTGTTGGTACCAATTTGCAGTTTAGAAACAAGTGTTACAGCAGAACGGACTATATACAGGAACAGCGTAACAGAATGTCTAAAACTCGTTCACGTGGAAATATGTGGCTTTCACATCCCCAGCCTGTCCATTCAGCAGCCATGGGTCCCTGCTACAGACTGAATGTTCGCGTCCTCCCCAAATTCATATGTTGAAGGCTAAGCCCCAGTGTGATGGTATTAGGAGGTGGGCCTTTGGGAGGTGATTAGGTCCTGGCAGGGGGCTCATGAGTAGGATTTGTGCCCTTACAAGAGACCCCAGAGAGCTCCCTTGCCCCTTCCTCCATGTGAGGTGAGGACACAGTGAGAAGATGAGAAGACGGAACCGGGAAGTCATTCCTCATGGTCACCTAATCTGTGGGCACCTGGATCTTGGACTTCCAGCCTCCAGAACTATGAAAAAGAAATGTTTTTTGTTGAAGCCCTTCTGTGTATGATATTTTTGTTAATAGCGGCCCGATGGCCCAAGCCCATCCCTCAGCTCTAAAACCAGGGGACTGCCTGAGTCACCTCGAAGGGCTCCTTCTCTGTAATTTTTGGGTCTCTTATTGAATGGGCTGGTGACAAAGCATGGCCCTCCAGTCTCAGGATAATAAAGCCTTTTTTGTTTTGTTTTAATTCTCTTTGTATCCCTGGTTTTTCTCTGATTGCTTTAGTGTCTTTTCTTCTCCTGGATATTCTTTCCATGCTTCAGTCTTTCTTCAGGTGCTGTGACCATTGGATTCTCAAAACGTGTGTGTAATAATGAGAGAGAAGGTCGACTGAGAGTTTTGGGTCCTCTGGGGGAGCTTGTGGCTTGGCAGGTGTTGCTTTGTGGGTGCCCAGGACAGAATCAGCTGGTATTCTGGAGGTTTCTAAATGTAAGACTATGTCTATATTAGTGGGCCTAGGTCTCCACAGCTAATTCAGTTTATGTCAAGAGGAACCCTTGTGTGTTTTGCCAGGGGGTAAATGTCTGTGTGCTGGCATTCTGCATGTGGCCATAGGGTGGGAGTGGAGGGACCAAGTGCTCTGGATACAGTATGTCAAAAAAGTTTCCTATTTTCAGCGTTGCTTCTCCACTTAACACATGCCAGAGTACCGAGTCCCTGGTTTTTTTGTAGGACCATTCGGCTTCCCCCAGGTTTGCATCATACCGCGGTACCCTTCATCTGCATCAGCCACAAGCTCTGTCTCTCTGTCCCCTGGCTTCTGGAAGTTTGTTAAACCTAAACAGAGAAGTGTAGTGCTCAAGTCTGTTCAGGGAGGTCAGGGCCACCACACAATAGAAGACATGCCAGAACTGGGTTTTGAAGGATGAGTAGGAGTTCATCACAAATGCGGGGCCAGGGCTTTCCAGGCAGACAGAACACGCAGTATGTACAAAGGATGGGGAGGCTTGACAAGACAGGGAGGCTGCGGAAATGAGCAGTCAGCGTTTAGCAGCTGCGGCCATACCAGCACTTCACAGTTTGTAAAGCAGATCTGAAGTGACATGAAAAACTCTCAGGGAAACCTTTACTAAGAGCCAAGGCCTATTTATTTGTTAATGGTGTTATCATATCTCCAGGGCACTTTGTTGGACAGGTGGAGGTCCTCGTGCTTTCTGAAGGTCATCGCGTTTAGCCTTTGTGATCAGAAAGAAAAATATAGCCAATACGTCACAGTCTCAAATGTCAGCATTGGCTGCTGGTGTGGTGAATACATCTATGCTTGTCATAGTTCATGTGCAGGGAATTTGGCTGGGGGAGAACTTGAGGGGGAACAGAAGAAAGGGCTTTATGGCAGGGCGATATGTTGTCATTGAGATCCATGGGATTGGCAGATTTCCATTCAGAAGGAAGACTCAAGCCAGAAACATCCTTGGAGAGCCGATGTTTTGATCTCTCTCCTTACACCCCTCAATGCCTTTTCGCATCAAAAGCCTATTTTGACAGTAATGGAAAAGCATAGTCAATTCAAAGATATTGGAATTCAGACCTAACAAAGACACATTTTTCTTTGCTCCTTTTCTCCTCATGATGATGACAACTTAATACAGTTTACAGAGTTAGCACATTATAGGAAAGCTTAAAGAAGCATTACAAAAATCTTGAATTCTTTCATTTAGAGGCAATCACTGTAGACATTTTTCAGTATGGAAGTATAAATGTAATAAAAGTATGTTGTATATAATGTATAGTATGTAATGTTACATGTAATATATAGTAATGCATAATATATGTTATATATTTAATGTATTAATATAATAGTAACAATGTTACTAATATATAAATATAAATGTATGTTATATAACATACAACATGTACTATGTATTACCTAAAAGTGTGTACAAATATATTTCCATCTATTTATATGGCAGTGTAAGATCCTTTTGTTGCTGCATGTTGTATCCTAAGTACCCCTGCATCATTTAAAAACTTTTCATTCACATAGCTTTTTGTGCATGTGAATATTGGAGAGTGCATTAAGCATCCCTTTCTTGTCGGGCATTCCCGAAGCATCCAATTTCCCGCCATTCCAGACCGTGCTCTGCGTGCTGGACACTGCAGCGGGCACTCTGTGTGGTCACCGGCCCTGGGGGTCCTTTTCAGACCTGACTGCCTCCCCAGATGGGCAAAAAGCCTTGGTGCCAGAGGGTGCTTGGACTCAGGGCGCCTCACTCAAGCATAACCACCAGGGGGCGCTGTCCCTCCTCTTGTTGGGGAGGTCGGGGATGAGTGGGGTCTCCTCCAGCCCTTTCTAGGGAGACACCACTCAGCTGGGGAAGGATTAGCTCTGTGATGGGGGGTTTTTCCTTCCACCCTGAAGCTCTTGGTACTTTTGGGAGCTGAGCCTAGAGACAGCTGATAACTCTTTTTGCTGACTGGAGTACTAACAGAACAATCCAGCACTTTGGCCTTTGTCACAAAAGGTGGCTAACATGAAAACCCCTGGTCATAACCAAGTCATCTCTGCGGGGCCAATAAAAGATCCGTATGAGAAGCTAGAAATAAACTGTAAAGGAATTTAGCACAAATGAAGTGAGCACTCATTCTTTCTTTCCTTTCCTTTTTTTTTTTTAAAGATTTTATTTATTTATTAGATAGAAGGAGAGAGCATAAGGTGGGGGGGGAGGGAAACAGCAGAGGGAGAGGGAAAAGCAGGCTCCCCGCTGAGCAGAAAGCCTGGTGTGAGGCTCGATCCCAGGACCCTGGGATCATGAACCTGAGCTGAAGGCAGACGCTTAACTGTCTGAGCCCCCCAGGAGCCCCTCCTTTCTTTTTTCAATTAGGATTTGATCAGGATTCCTGGACTGCAGAGTCAATTACAATAGGATTGTGTAGGAAGCTGTGGCCAAAAGCCAATGTCTTCTTGATTTCCATAGTGGAAATGATTTAAATAAAAAGTTTAAGGATGCGCATCTGTGGCTCTTGGGGGAGGTTTCCCTGTTGGGGGGTGTTCCTGGTATTCTCAGGGTTCTCTTCAGGGGCACGTGCTTCCTGGGGTCAGTGCGGCACCTGCAGCAAACCAGAGTGCCAGCTTCCCGTGGCAAAGCCCGTGCTCTTCTCCTGACCCTTTGTTCTCTGTGCAACGGTACACGGTTCCACTCCCAAGTACAAAACTTTCACGTTGTTTAAAAAGACTCGGTTTGACTGCTGGCGTTTAGACTGACAGATTGGTATGTACCTGCGTGGAGAGCACCCTGACCCAGCAAAACAACTTAGTGCTAAGAAGACAGAGAACCGGGGCATTTGCCATCTGACCCAGCGGGAGCCTGGGGCAGCTAGAGCTCGACTTGGAAGGTCTGCTGCTGAAGTTTTTTTTCCTGCTAGTTGTTGTTGTAGCCCTGGGAGCAGATACTGGCTTTGAAACCTACTTGGCTGGCTTGACTGCCTCTGCTTCTCTGGGCCGGGGCAGGGGAGCCAGGGTGTCAGGCTGACCGAGGACTCGGTCCTGCTCTCAGGGGCATTAAGGGCTCCCCACACGATCAAAGGCTCAGCCCTGGGGAGACAGCAGCCTCTGCAGGCGCTCCCACTTTGCTGAGTTGAGCCTGCTCTTGGCTGGTTTGCTTATGGGCTGCCTGAAATGACCAGCTTTTTCTAAGGTACGATGCCTTTGACTTTGGGAGTGGAGCACCTACTTCTGGGGTTGGAAAGGTTGGTGTTGGCTTTTTGCTTATTATAAAGACAGCATTGGTCTGTGTCAAGGAGAATAATGGCAAAGCATTAGCTTTCAGGGAAGTGCAGGGGAGCAATGCACCGATGAAGTCCACTGGATGAATTGGTCTCCTTATTTTTCTTGTTTGCAATGGTATTTAGAGGGGTTGTGAATAATTAGTTCCACACAAAAGCAGCAGTGAGTATAATTATGAATGATACGCTAAAGAGATATACAACACTTTTAGGATCCTGCTTGGTTGTTTCTGGAGAAGAGTTTTTTAGTAGTCTCTTCTTTTTGAAAATCTTCCCTGGCTTTATTCTGAAGGTGCTTCTCCCCCATTTGGTTCTGACCGCAGCTGGAGGGGACACCCCCACTGCTTTGGAGTTCCAGGGGAGAGAGTTTAGGGACCCAGGAAGCGCTCCGACATCGTGAACAGATGTCTGCGTGGCGTCTTGGTTGTCAGGCAGCTGCGGGCAGGACAGCCTCAGTTGGAGAGCCGGAGGATTAGACAGAAGTCTGCCCCTCGCCCCACTTTTTTTCCTTCAACAGCACCTGTGGAGTTTATGAGTTTCTCCAGGGAAAATCGGAGAAATCTACATTAGAATGCAGTTTCCTGCCAGGAGGATTGTCAAAGAGTTTATAGGAGACCATTCTGCCGTCTGAATGCATTTATGGCCATATCATATATTCAGGGCGGACAGTTCCTACACCCCCATTCTTCATGTGGGAGGGCCCCAGTGCGCCTGTGGAAATTACAGAATGAGCTTGAAAACACCGGCTGGAGAGGGCTGCGCTAAGTTTTTGTTATTTTGGGATTTTTTTTTTCCCCTGAAACTTTGGACTCTCCGGAAATGTCCCCATGGTTGTGTGGTGGATGAAGGATTCTTAGGTTTCACTGCAAGGAGGTTGGAGGAGGAAGGAACAGGGATTTGTGGCAGCTCAGATTGGAGCTGGAGTTTGGGGGTGTTCTGGTACGACTTTGGGGTGGGGCATGTCTCATCCCTTCCAGTGAGGCCCTGAAAGGGCAGCAGGATTCAAGGGGGAAGGCTGTCACCTGCAAGGACCGGGAGCCCAAGGTCAGAGCATCCCAGGTCTATAGGTGTGTTGTGGGTGTGATTCGGAGTGGAGGCAGGTGGAGAAAGGGAAGGAGAGAGGGGCCTGGCAGGCAGCTGCGTAAGGGTTTTCTCTCTCGAGGCCTTGAACTCCAGAGCACAGCCTTGTTCTTCTCTGCCACGGTCACTTCTCTAGTCGAGGATGAGAGACAGGACACAGACAAGTGGGTATCACACCAAGGAGCCTTTGCTCATGGGAGGGACCCAGCAGGTGTTCGTGAGGGAGCCGGGGGCCCGGCCAGAGTATGGCTGGAGGGTCTTGAGCACTTGGCTCACCGCGCTCCTGTTTTCTGCATTGAAGTCGGCCCGTCTCCCCCATCCTTCATCTTCGCTGGGGGGCCAGTCTTCGAGTTGCAGTATATTGCAGTATTGTCCTACAGACCTTCTTAGGAAGCCTCCGTGATCTTTGAAGTGCAGCCTGAGCAGGTCTGTGGAGTGTCCTTTCCTTGTTCTCCAAGGCTGATTCTAAACGTGATGGCAGGGCGCAGTCTGAACTAGCCCCTTGCCACCCTCCGCTTCCGGCTCCCCCACATCCATCCAGATCTGCACTAGCATCTGGAAGGACCTGCCTTCCCCAGTCAACGATGTCCCCCTGGGTCCAGCCTGGGTGCGTTGTCCACCTTCCACCCAGAATGCCCTTTCTTCTTTGCAGCAAACTGAAGCGCATCCTTCCCAATTCAGCTTTTTGAGGAGGCCCTCTGAGATTGACCAGAGATAGAAACTTCCACGCTGTTCCATCTCCTTCGAGCCACCTGCTTGCCTACACCCTTGCTAAGGGCAACTACCACCCTGTACTTGGCGCTGTGTTGTTTCCCTGCTCTTCCTACACAGCTGTGGGTGTCTTTAGGTCAGGGACCCTGTCTGGTTCACTTTCACCCTTAGCTCCAAGTAGGAAGAGGTATTTCTGCTATATATCCACATGAGACCATTTGAGCCTTTCATTTTAAGGCTAAGCCATGATCCTGGAAGGGGGAAGTTATCTTTTTCACAGAGAAGGCATAGGACGGGCCAGAAGTTGTCAATGTGTGGCTTAGGACAGACCCAGCTGTCTCAAGTTGGGGCTGAGACCCGGGAGGCAGGCCTTCAGCGGCGTCTTCTCTTCGCGCCTGGCGTGGCCTGGGTGGAGGTCAGGGGTCTCCAGCAGCCTGGGGTGATGAACAGCGCCAGCAGTCATTTCTCTGCCAGATCTGCTGTTAAGAAAGTGCTCTGGACTCGGTTGCGGTCTCCAGCGGTTCAAACCCCCACCCCCGAGGAGGTGGGAGACATGCACTCTGTGTTCTTAGGGGAAAAAACCCCGGGGCACTGGGCTCGGCAGCAGACGACTGGGGGTGGGAGGGGGGACAGAAGAGGGAGTCATGCATTTGGCTTAAGTGGAAACCGCAGGAAGAAGAGGCACAAACAGGCCAAGGAGAGCAGCAGTGTGTTCGTGAGGAAAGAACAAAAGTGCACGTCTTGTACTTTGATGTCCAGCAGAGAGGGCTTCCTTCTGACCCCGCTTGGAATAGAATACAGAGAGGTCAGTTCAGGTGATTCCCCAGGGCAGGGGGGCCGGAGCGAATAGGCTTTCTGGAACTGTAGCAGCAATGGCACCCCCGGGGCCTAAAGTAAAACCTCAGCCTTGGTTACTTGGGCCAGCGGGGCTTTTAAATCCGGCACCTGACTGCTCTCAGACAGGGCCGTGCTCCATTTTCATACTGCCCTCGCTGTCACCTCCCGTGGGTCCTCCCCTGCTCCCTTCTTTTAGGAGGTATTTTCTGGGGGGCCTGCAGTGTCCCCGGGAAACGAAGAGGTGGCTAAAATAGTTCCTGCTGTCAAGGAGCGTCAGGCTTTGAGAGGAAGGGGGACGAGAGACGTAGAAAGCATGTCTCTGCTTGGGTTGGCACATTTCAGTTGGTGCCAGAAGTTGAATGATTTCTGCTGGAGTAGAAATGAAGTCCGAGTCTCTGGTTAGCATCTAGAAATTGGAATTATGAGCAGTGAATTCCAAGTTTAGAGAGGAAACTGGAGTTTATTAATGTCGGTGTGCCAGCCCCCCTCTGTATGTTAGTTTATTTGGCCCTCCCTACAACTCCGAAAGGTAGTTCTTAGCCTCATGTTGTAAATGAGGGGAGGGTGGTTCAGAGAGGTTAAGTAACTTGCCCAAGGCCACACAGCTCGAAAATAGTCTAGCTGTGACTTAAGCCCCTGGTAGTCTTATTCTAAAGGACAAGCTTTTTACCACCTAGCCGGCAGTTTATGAATGCTTTGCAAGGCCCAACTTTGAAAAATCGTTTGAAGTTGGTAAAATTGAACTTGACCAAGAGGCTTATTATCCATGGAAGGGAGTTGCGAGGCCTCCTCCGAGAGTCCTGCTGGTTTTGCTCTAACTGGGCACCATGTTGAAGACTGAAGAGCTTGTTTTCAGCACATCCTGGGCCTCCGTCTCCGTGCAGAGGGACTGAGCCAGCAGTGTGTGCCCTGGGCGTTTGGGAGAAGAGCCGGTTTGGACGAGTGTGCAGCCGGGGAAGTGGTGGCTTTATTTTTATGGGCAGAATGACACGTGTGCAGCACCCAGGGGCACACAGAGCTGGGTGTTATCTTAGGAGGGGCATTCTGGCCCCCTCCTCGAACTCTGTAACTGTTGACAGATTTGGGCTCTGGGTTTAGGGAGAGGTGCCCCATTACTTGACTGATAAAAGCAAAGTGGAAAGTGCTCAGAAAGGAACTGGAGAATAATTGTGGGCCCGGAGGTCAGCCGGACACATAAGTCTTCAGATACTCCAGCCAGTGTCAGTGAGCCTTTTAAGATAAACGGATTCTTCTGCCGCTCGGGCAGCACTTCTGATCTTCTATTCCGAAAGAAAGAACTTCTATTCCGAAAGAAAGAAAGAAGACAAGACAAAGTCACTTTTCAAGGAGAGGCTGAGCTAGTATATTTTTCTTTGAATGGGCTGGAGTCTGAGTTTCCTGCTTTAATCTCCAGGGGACAGACAGCCAGTCGGGCTGATAGAGAGGCGGACACTGTCCAGGGCCCCAGCCCGCCGATGGCTGGTTTGTTTGTTTGCTTTGCGTGCCTCTCGGAGTGGTGGTCGGCCTGCCCCCCTCCTCCCTCCTGCAGACCTGTCTTCAGGCAACATTCTTAGAAGGCTCTTGGTTTCCGTTGCCTGGCTAGAAATATGTCTTTTTAAATGGGGCTTTTCATTTACGGAGGCTTTATTTTCTCATCCCTGGCAGCCCCCCTTTTGGTAAAGCACCTTTCAGGAAGAGCCTAAGGCGATTTTTTATTCTTTTTTTTTTTTTCCCTAAGCCAGAGTTTTAGCCTGGCGGGACAAGAGAACACCATGAGAAAAAGCCAGCAACTTTAAAAAACACTCCCTTTTCTGAAGTCACTGGCATCCTTGAAAGCAGAGACTCTCCTCCTTCGGGCCATTATTGGACATTCGAAAATTGTCCAAAATGTAGGACCTTAGACAAGTCACATAATGTCCCCCTGCCACAGTTTCCTAAAGTGAAATGAGAACGGTGCTCCGTGCATTTTAGAGCCGTGATGAAGACGATCTAAAATGACAAACGTAAGCGGAGAAAAAGGGCCGCACAGAGGGGCCTCATAAATGATAGCTGTATTTTGATTTTAATATGTTCCAGGAGTTTACATTGCTAAAGGAAATAATAAAGATGTGAACACAACACATGCTTTAAATCCCAGACTTCCTGTCTTCCTCTGCAAAATGAAGATAATCTTTTTCTCACAGAGGTTAATGCACAGTAGCTGCTAGGCAGATACTGGTTTTCTTGCTCTTCCGTTCAAACTTGGGTCTCTCTCCATGTATATACTTATTGATTTACAAATTATGCACATGGACTGCAGTCTATCGTATATATTATTTACATTCTAGAACAGATACCGAAAACCAATTAAAATGATTAGATGAAATAAACAGAAGTTGTGGTATTTTATTTTTCTGTGCTCCTTGGGGATCTAATGCTGAGATCTGTAGGAACTGTGATGGGGACCTTCCGAGCTTGGTCCTGTGGTTCTGTGAGTATAGGTAGAACCCTCTGTGAGTAACTGCAGGAGCTTATGGGCTCCCCGAGATTACGATGTGTGTGCCTGCTTCGTCCTGTGAGGCCTACTTCCTGGCTTTGTCCTTAGAAGTTTAAAGGAAGGCCATAGCTTTCTATGAAATTGGGAAATGCCTTGTCACTACTGGAAAAGGCACTGGAAGGGAATGGTAATACAGGTTTGTACCCCTTACTCAGGGTGTCTGAGATGTCCTATTCTGCGAACTGAAACTTCTTCATGCTGCTTTGCATGGGAGACCTTCTTTGCAGATGGGCTTTCAATTCCAGAAGGGGCAGTAGCTGTGTGTCCTTACGCATGGCTCCCAACCTTTCTGAGCTTTAGTATCTTCCTCTGTAAAATAGCGATCAAAGTAGGGATAGAAATAATGGCCCGATGGGATTGTTGCTAAGATTAAATTAGATAATCTTGAGGAAATGCTTGGCAGGCTGGGCTGCCTTTGCTCTCGGTCTGTCGTGCACCGTGATCTTTAGTTTTAATGCTACTGAGGTTCTGCACGTCAGTCATTCATTTTTATGCCTGCATTTTATTTTTTAAACATAACCTTCAGTGTTTACTAAGCGTGAATGTGAACACAGTCTAAAAAGTCATAAGTATATTATCACCTTAAAATGAAAAATACCTCTTTCTACTGCAGGTCCTGCTACCTGGAGGCCACTGTCATTTAACTTTTTAGTTTTTTAATTCTTTTCTGGAATTCACCACTTAATTTACAAATAACGTGTGCTGCACTTGTTAATTTCTAGATCATCTTTTCATTTGTACTGTGGCATATGAGAATTTAGCTTTCCCACGCCTCCTTCCCCCGTCCCCAAAATGCACGCTTGCTTGCACATAGCCCAACACACACACGCACACCTCACTTTCCTTTCCCCATCTTTCCGAAACAGTTCTATCACAAACTTTGCTTGAATCCGTATTCAGCGTAGACTCACAGCTGTAATTAACTTAAACGTCCAATTCCTGTACATCGTATTTTTCCTGCAGCTACTAAATGTCTCTATTTTTTGTTTACTTGCATTTTTATGGACATATCAATAATTCATCCTGATATTCTGATAGAACGTAACTCTTTTCAATGTAGTTCAACACATCAGATAATCCCATCTGTGACTTTGTTTTCTTCTTGGAGACCTCCTTTCCTGAGCTGTTATCCGTATCACCTTTGGAACCCTTTTCTCTCTTTGTGCTGGATCCCTCGTCCTGGGTCTCATGTTTTCAGATTTGTCAATATTTTCTGTTCCCCAGGAGCTTCTGCAGAAAGAATAGTTGAGTTTTTTGTGTTTTTTTTGAGATCTTGAATTTCTGAAAATGGTTTTATTCTACTCATACTTTGGATTGTTATTTTAGTTGGGTATAGAATCCTGGGTAGCACATCACTTTCCCTCAGAATTTTTGAGGGCATTATTTCATTGTTTCCCAGCTTCGCTGTTGAGAAATCCAAAGTCATTCTAATTATTTTCAACTTGAGAATGTGCCATTTTTTTTCTTTCTGGATCTTTCTTTGGGATTCTCTCTTTATCCTTGGTGTTCCAAAATTTCCTTCTTCATTTATTATGCCAAGCCCTTGGGCTTTTTAAATCCAGAAACTTAAGTCCTTCGATCCTGGAAATGTTTTTTTTGGACTATTTCCTTGGGAATATTATTCCCTCCTTTTTCCTTGTTCTCTTTTCCTGTGAAACTGCTGTTGGAGCATGGATTGATCTTCTAATTTTCTTACCTGTCCTCTGCTTTGTGTCTTTATCTTCAACTCGGTCTTCTAGCCCTTCCAGTAAAGTTTAAGTTCCTATTACCATTTAAACTTATAAGAGTTCATTTTTGTTTTCTGCATGTTTACATTTTCTTTTTCAAAGACTATTTTTTTTTAAAGATTTTATTTATTCGACAGAGATAGAGATGGCCAGCGAGAGAGGGTACACGAGCAGGGGGAGTGGGAGAAGAAGAAGCAGGCTCATAGCAGAGGAGCCTGATGTGGGGCTCGATCCCATAACGCCGGGATCACGCCCTGAGCCGAAGGCAGACGCTTAACCGCTGTGCCACCCAGGCGCCCCAAAGACTATTTTTTTTTTTTAGAGCAGTTTTAAGTTCGCAGCAAAATTGGGAGGAAGGTACTGAGAGTTCCCATACACCCTCTGCCCTGACACATTCCTTATTGACCTTCAGAGCGTTCTGTTCTTGTTTAGTGGATACAGAGATTATGAATTGTAGTGAATTGTGGTGGGTGTTACCCTTGCAGTTTTTGTTGCTCTCTTTTATCTGTTTCTTTTCATCGCCAACTTTTATGTTAAAGGAGTTTCTCCAAAGCCTTTGTGATGCTGATGAACTTTGGATGTCTGCTTGCTGTTAAGGATCTGGCAGTCTGGTTTTGTGAAAGGTGTTGTTCTATGATGTAGCTGTCAAGGGGCTCCCTCATGGATGGGATTAGATGTGGATCCGTGGCATTGGGGGTACCCCCAGTTTTCAGCCTGAGTCTCAGGGAACCAAATAGGAAAAAGGAATGAGAGGGGATCCTTAAGCCTGAGTCTCAGGGAACCAAATAGGAAAAAGGAATGAGAGGGGAAAGCACTTCATCAGTCGTTACATAGACTGCACCCTGGTTGTCCGCTGTATCCCTGAGTCCAGATTCTCTGTGATTTTTTTTTTTTCTTGAGAAAACCTCCAGGCTTCCGCAGAGACAGGGAAGAGGCTGCTGAGGGGGTGGGAGGAGGAGGGAGAAGAGTGGGGAGGGCCTCGCCCCTACCCCTAGGTCTTTATCCCTGCTTTTCACTGTGTTCCCTGCAAATCTTAAGCCTTTTCTGGCCTCGGTTGTGCTTTGAATTGGTTTGCTTCCTAGAGGATGCCTTAGTTCTCACTCTTTCAAAAGCTATCACCACTTCCCCGAAGCTTTACGTCTGCCAGATGGTGTGGGCACTCTGTGCATGTGTGTACATACCCACATATTCCTCACTGTCCCCCTAGTGCCGCGTGGGAGGGGATCGAGCTAATGCGCGTATTCCATCTGTCCCTTCTCCCCGGAGCCTCCTCTCTCTCCTTTGTGTCCGCTTGTGACCATCCTTGATCTTCCTGGAAGTGCCTGCCCCAGGTTTATTCTAACTGAACTTCAACCCAACCTAGAGCTTGCCGCCCTTTCAAATGGATACTCTAAAGGACACAGCTTGATTTACACTTGCGGGGCGGGGCGGGGCGGGGGGTGGGTGTGTGTGGATGGCTTGGGCTGGATGCCTCAGCCGCGGAAATCCTGCTGAGATAGCCGGCCTTGGTGACTCCAAACTCACCTGGGATCAGTCTGCTTCGCCTGGTCAAGTTCGTAGGTGCTTCTGGCATCCGTAGGTGCTTCTGGCATCCGACGAACCAGGCATGGTACTGACATAGAGCCATGTTTGAGGTTGATGTGGTGAAAAGGCCCACATCTGATGATCTCCTGTGGGGCCCAGTAGCCATCCCGCTGNCTTTCAAATGGATACTCTAAAGGACACAGCTTGATTTACACTTGCGGGGCGGGGCGGGGCGGGGGGTGGGTGTGTGTGGATGGCTTGGGCTGGATGCCTCAGCCGCGGAAATCCTGCTGAGATAGCCGGCCTTGGTGACTCCAAACTCACCTGGGATCAGTCTGCTTCGCCTGGTCAAGTTCGTAGGTGCTTCTGGGATCCGACGAACCAGGCGTGGTACTGTCATAGAGCTATGGTTTGAGGTTGATGTGGTGAAAAGGCCCACATCTGATGATCTCCTGTGGGGCCCAGTAGCCATCCCGCTGCAGTCCTAGGTCCAGAGTTTTCAAGCAACATTTTGTGCTTTGGTCTTAAAGACAAGCAGCTGTACAGGGGTCCCCTGGAAACTTCATCCTCCAGGCCCTCCAGTTTTAATCCCAGACACCTCTGTTGGATTGACCTGCCTGGAACACCACCTTTATCACCGTAAATCCCTAGCTCCGAGGCTTCGGGGACTGTTACCTACTAAAACCATGTCTGATTTTCACCCTCACTTTTGATTTTCCTCTAGCACAGGGCCATCTTGTAAGCCATTTACTACTCTTAAAGACGAACTGCCCCTTTTTCTAGGGCACGTCCGTCCTCATTGTGCTTTCTTTCCTTCGTACTCTCCAGTCCCTTTCTTCGATGTTCTTTCAAAATCTATTCTACCAAAACACCTTCCTCTCGTTTTCTGGCCCACTTTGAGGTCCGGCCCCTTGGCCCAGGTTCTCCCTGGTTCCCCCCAGTGCCCCCTGCATTGTAGCACTTCGTGTCACTTGTCCTTTATGATCTGAAATTCTTCTCAGGGGAATAGTCAGGTTTCGCCAGAAATTAATGATCGTGCATGCCCTGACTGCCAGGTGCTATGCTGGGCGCTTTCCGCGTGTTCTGACTCTTTTACTCTCCATAATGACCAGTCAGCCCTTCGGAGTGCCCATTTAACAGATGGGAAGGTTGTGGTTCAGGTTCTGGGGTTGAAGAGCCTCGTGCACCAGCATCGGAAGGCGGGCAGTGGGGGATGATGTGTCAGGGTGTGCAAGAAACCCCTGCAGCTCGTGGGCCTGAACAGCTTTAGCGGGAGGCTGGCAGAGACCTGCGCGGGGAGGGCGCCGTCAGAGCCGAGCAAGGGGAGACAGCGGCCCTCGGCCTTCACAGGTGTTCTCTTCCTTCCATGAGGCCTTGGGGAGGATATTGAAGCTTCCGTGCTTGCCCCTGAGCTAGGCTCTCCAGTTCCCCATCTGATGAGGGCCTGGGGGGGTGGGTTCTCACTTGCCCAGGAGATCTCCAGCTGTGCCTCCCCTTCAGCCTCCTGTGCCCTCCCCTCCCAGAGCCTCTCACCTGGCAGGTGGTATTGTCTGTAGGCTGGAGCTCTGCAGGTAGGAAGTTCCCACACCATCAGTTGTGGTCCCCCTGGGGACTAACAGAAGGGCCACAGAATTTGCATATGGTTCCCAGTTCTCCTCTCTCCTTATTTACTGGTGTTTCCTTGTTATGATTTCAGATGCATCATTAGGTGGGGTGTGTTTGCTTATAGATATGAAAGCTTTGATGTTTGCTTAGAGTTATACCATTTTCTGTTTTTTGAGTGTGAAGACTCTTCTGTGCCTTGATTCCTTTTGTGTTTCTCCTCTCCCTCCCCCAGAATTCCTCCCTCCCTCTGCTTGCCTCCCCCTCCCTCTTTCCCTCCTGCTCCTTCTCTCCTGTGCCAACACCGCAATTCTATTTCTTTTATTTGAACAAGAGTTCCTTCAGGTTACTTATCATCTCCAAGACTTGAATTTGTCATCTTTAGAATGGGCTTCGTAAGATCGCTCACCTGACCACCAAACGTGTTAGGCAAGGGAGCACGCACAGAGCCTTGCATGCGGTAGCTGGGCAGTGAATGTTCGAGTTCTTTCTTCCTCTTTATTGCTCTGTCCACGTTAGGCACCATCTGCTATAACTGGTGGAACCCTCTGGGCTCAGGGTGCCAATCAGCTGTCAGGTGAGCGGAACAGGACCTTGGGGGAGGGTAGGGTATGGATGCCTCTGTCATTTTCTTTTGCTCATGGAGCATGATTCTGCAGAGACACTATGAAAAACGGGATGGACTTACAGCTCCTTTCTGTGTGCCTCAAGCTCTTCAGACAGATCTATAGAAATAGACATTTGTAATGTTACTAGTTGGCGGCAATTTTAAACAGACCACCCTGAACTGAAAGTAATGCCAGGGTCCCCAAATGTGGCCAGTAACCCCTCATTTGTGTATCGAGGGGTCACGGCTTTCTTGCATCATGTCAAGGAAAAAAGCAGACTTGAGGACCCTGGAGCCCCTTCTGACTCGGGCTCTTTGGGGGCTTGGGCTGTTTGGGGGTTCCTGGCAGCTGACCTCTTTCTCCAGCACCTTCTCTTTGTCAGGCTAATTCCAGAGGCTGGAAGCAGGGGCTGGCCAAGGGGCCCTGTGGTCAGGGGTTATTGCTGCAAGCAGGAAGTGTTTAATGGTTTTCATGTACTTGTAGTTGGAAGAGGAAAGGCAGAAAATGTGACTACTTGGCCCATTTTATGTTCAGGAGGGAAACTAGAGCTCCCTTAGGGCGCCAGTGGCCCCGTCTTGAAATGGGTCTGCTACCCAAACAAGGGAGACTTTCCTACATATGTCATAAGTCAGAGCGCTGTGGGAGGGGGTGGCCGGCTTGTGAAGCCAGGCTCACGGCTAGTGTGACTGTGGGCATCACTGCAGTGAAGCAGGAGTTCCTACCACTCAGTGGTCGTGTTGGTGCTGACATCTGGTGGGATTCTTTAAGTCAAACGCTACTTTGAAAATCAACAGTATGGTAGATAAGAAATATGTAAGGATATAGGAGAACTGAGATGTATCTCCTTTCCTCCCTTAAAAAAGAGTTTNCCAGGCTCACGGCTAGTGTGACTGTGGGCATCACTGCAGTGAAGCAGGAGTTCCTACCACTCAGTGGTCGTGTTGGTGCTGACATCTGGTGGGATTCTTTAAGTCAAACGCTACTTTGAAAATCAACAGTATGGTAGATAAGAAATATGTAAGGATATAGGAGAACTGAGGGATCTATCTCCTTTCCTCCCTTAAAAAAGAGTTTATAGGTCTCTTTTCTCACATTGGTAGGCTATTTGTAAAAATCCATCTGGTATCCATCAAAAAGAAACCCTTAACATTTTAGTCAAGTTTCTAAAGGCCACAGTCATGATTATAACCCAATAAAAATTAGAAATAAATAAGACTAGGAGCATCTGGATGGGCTCAGTCGGTTAAGTGTCTCACTCTTGATCTCTGCTCAGGGTCTTGATCTCGGGGTCATGAGTTCAAGCCCTGCTTTGGGCTCCACGCTGGGTGGGGAGCCTACTTAAAAAAAAAAAAAAAGGCTAACCTCCTGCCCGCCAGTCTTGACTATTTAAAAATTAAAAATGCATTCCTGCATAATTCAGGAGGGAATCAAAAGGGAGATTTTTGTCTCAAAAGAAATGAAAAGGAGAACACTTTATACTAAACCTACGTGCCATAGCGAAAGAGGCATGTAGAGGAACGTATGTAGCCCGAAATAGCTTCATTATTAAAGGAGGTGGAAAATGAGGATGACAATAAAGTAATCATTTTAAAAAGTTTGGAAAAAGTACAATAGATTAAGTCAAGAGGAAATAGAAACAGAAAGCTTGCTTTAATGAGCTAGAAAATAAATGGAAAACATTAGGAAAGAATATAAATTTAGGTGCTGCTGCTTGGGAAGCACTAAGCATAGCGGTTTACCATGTACGATCTGAGAGAAACGTCCGAGCAAGTATCTGCAGCTTTACTCCAGGCACAGTATGACGGGGCCATGACAGTTATTTTAAAAGCATTTGTAAGAGGATTGAGTGAAATGTGCATGTCCAGTGAAAAGTGCAGAATCAAAAATTTCATTTATAGAATGATGATGTGAATACAGTCTCCCATCTCCCTCCTGTCTCCAAGTTGTGAAGAAAATTAGGTCTGGAAAGACTACATCATCCCAGCACAGTGGGAATGAGGTGTTGACGCTTGTTACAACACAGAAGGACCTTGAAAACGTTGTGCTTTTCTGGAAGAAGCCAGTCACCAAAAGACCATAGATCACAGGACTCCATTAATAGGAACTTTCCAGAGGAGGCAAATCTATGAAGGCAGATAGTAAATTAGTGGTTGCCCAGGGGCCGGGGGGCTGGGGGATTAAGGAGTGACAGCTTAAGGGTATGAAGTTTCTTTTGGGGTGATGAAAATCTTCTAACATTGATCATGTGATGGTTGCATGACGCTGAATATGCTGGAAACCATTGAGTCGTGCACTTTAAGCGGGTGAATGGTACGGTATGTGAACTGTATCTTAAACTGCCACAAAAAAATCACAGTGGTTATCTTGGGGGATGGGAATATCAGTGATTTTCCTTTTGTTTGTCCGCCCTCTTCTGTAATTTCTAGATTTCCACGTTTTCCAGATGTAATTCTACATTACTTGTATAACGGAAATGGTAATAAGCTACAAAAACACTTTAAAGGAAGAATGTTAACAACTGGCCTTTTAGCAGAGAAGGCCGCCATGGGAAATCTGCTAGCCTACCTTCTGAGAAGGTGGGGTGAGGTCTTGTAATCCTACAATCTGGAGATCGTGGAATCGTCAGCCGCCGTCGCAGACATAAAGTGACGCGGGGCGATTCTTCTGTAAGTCAAGGAAAAGAAACCATCCTTTGTCTGAGCTCTCTTGGGGGCAGGATCCCATCTCAGGGAGAAGCCGGGGGCGGGGGGTGGGGGGAATCTCTGAAACCAGGGATGATGAAGAGCCGGTTTTCCAGCGAAATATGCGAAGAGGTGTCAGACTCTGCTCTCTGAGTGCTGAATTAGAGAAAGCTGTTACTTATATAACTTCCTGTAATTGCCTGGCGGGGGCAGTAACTGAGAGCCGCCCTCTCCTCTTTGCTGAGCGGGGGATCCACGGCCCTGCCCTCCCTGCGACGGGTTCACTTCTGCCTTTGGGCTTCGGGCACAGGGTCGGTCTTTTCAACTGATGCTGGAATGCCGTTTTAAACAGCAGCCTCTGCCGTCCTTTCTGAAGATGGGAAACTCTTACGCCGGACAGCTGAAGACGACGCGGTTCGAAGAGGTCTTGCACAACTCCATCGAAGCATCCCTGCGGTCCAACAGCCTGGTGCCCCGGCCGGTGTTCTCCCAGCTCTATCTGGAAGCCGAGCAGCAGCTCTCCGCACTAGAAGGTAGGAGATGCTTGGTGTGGTTCCTGGGTCGTGTGCAGCTCCTGTTAGAACAGAATTGGAAACTCTTTCCTCCCTCTGTGTGGCAAACATTGAGTCTAGCAGAAAAGAATTATTAGAAAAAGAAAGGTGCACCTGTATTTTCCCTTGTCTAAGACTGAGTTTCAGCCATAAAGTTACAAGGAATACATTCACTGGGTAACGGGGAAGGAAGAGGGCTGCGTTGGGTTGTCATGAATTGGCTGTTACCGATGCTCTCATTAGAAAGTTTGGCATTCTCACTGGTTAAGTCAGAAATGTTCACATGCTTTGGCCCTCAGTGATATTTTTTTCTTTCTGTCCCGAGATTCATGGCCATATCTTTGCAAAATAGTCTAGGTAGTTTCTCTTGGTGATCATGGATACAAGAGCCCTCTAGAAACTTTGAAAAACCAAGAACAAACCCTTATGAATTGAACGTGCGCCAGGAATAAATGAATAAATTATATTCAGGCATTGGGACAACTTTAGGATTTACTTAATTATCCAGAGATAAAATGGTTGTGTTTTCAATCTTAAATATGTCTCTTTACTAGCCATGTGTTTGCGTGTCAGAAGTAACCCCACAGCAGTCCACAGGGGGAGACAGTTACTGTTACCTAAGTTCTTTTGCTCAGTTCGTGCTTTCCATTGGAAGTTCCCTGCAGACTTCACTTAATATTGAAGGCAAAAAGGACCGTTGTTTAAAACAAAAATTAATCAATTAAGAAGGCATGCAGTATGCCTGTCCTGTATTGGGGTGGTCACAATGTGTGTGGGTCAGTGTGTGTGTGTGTGTGTGTGTGTGTGTGTGTTGGCAGGTTGTGGGGATGGCTGGTTAGGAGGGTTGTGCATAAGGGAAAATGAGGCACAGAGTTGCTTGTGTGGAATCTGGCAGTTCTTTATTCTAGCAGGGAAGGTTCCTTGTGTCCATCTTTGAAACGTCCTTACAATGTTAACTTTGCAAACAGCAACAGTAAGGACCTAAAAGCTGGATGAGGGTCTGGGAGAAACTGGACTGGGCTCAAAAGCACGAATTAGGAAAACCAAGGATTCTCTGGTATTGAAAGTGTACATGTTTTCCAGAAGGGGAAGCGTCACTGCAATACTGGGGGGAGATGAGAAATGAGTGGGGGGTGCAGGCTGTGTTTTTGGTTAGCTGACAGACTTACGTAAAATGTATGCATTAAACAGTCATCCTTAGCTGCTTTCAGTACTGAAAGGCTGCCTTGCTGATGATAAATTAATGATGGTAATGTTGATGACTTAGTCCATGTGAATGGCACCCTTAAAATCTACAAAGTGCTTTCCACCTCCACCTGCTCAAGTGATAGAACCCCATGATTTGGGACAATGGGAGATGGGTTTGCTTGCAGGTTGCAGTGGTGAAGGAGTGGCTGCGTCAGGGAGTTTCTCCCTAGCTTTGGCAGCTCTGTGATGGAAAGGGGGCAGACAGGTGGTTAAGTATGCGGGGGGTGCTCACCTGGGGGGAGAGAGGAGCAAGCCTTGGGAGGTTCATTGTCAGCTTTTCTTTCTGCCTGTGATCTCTAGGGACTACCTGGGAGCCTGCATCTCGAACATTCTGACTTCTTAGGATGCCTTCTGCTGCCGATAGGGCATTGGGCAGGTGCATTTTCCGGGGACAGCTTTGGGTGTCCACTTCTCATGCCTCCCGTGTTGAGTGCCAGCTGTCGGTGCAGACCCCCTGTACAAAAACCAGAGCAGACCCTCCAGCTTTTCCTGTCCGTCTGCAGACAGAATAGAGAAATCCTCCCGAGGGGCGGGAAGGACAACGGAGGGGTCTGGTAGGAAGGTGGAGATTCTCTTTCTAGTTTGCTGGATGTCACCATGAACTGAGCACATAGCTCTGCGCCTGGATGCTGCGTCATAAAACTTGTTGCGGACGGCTTGTCCTGGCCACACCTTGTTTTGTCTGTCTGTCTCTCTGCCAGGGTCTCTTAGTGCTGTCCTTCCTCAGACAATTACATTAAAGATGGTTTTTATGGCCAGGGTGCTGGTATCCTAAACACCCCTGGGTCTGTTAACATCTGTGTTCACGAGGGCGATTCAGCAGGGGCCTTATGACTTTGTTCCCTGGATTAGAGGTTTTACCACACCTCCTTCCAGGGGAAAAGGCTTTTATGTGCGATTTACTTTTTTTTTTTTTTTTAAGAGAAAGACGAAAGAAAACAAATACCACCCCAGTGTTTTGAGATAAGCATTAATTAATTAAACAAGATGCAGTTCTTGTAACCCCACCCCCCTCAAAATGTCATATGGTTTCTTCTCGTGGAAAGAAAAGAACATTGAGCTCCGCAGAGTGAAGAAGTGTGACAGCATCTCTGAGCGTCTGTGTTTTCGTGTTAAGGTCCTTAGCCCCCAGTCTGGTTGGTCTTGTCTGACGCAGTGTTAATGCCCTCCTCCCACTGGAGACCTTGGCCAGCAGTTGGGTCTGGTCTGCTCCTGGCTCTAACTCTCGCTGCTGCTGCCTGACTGATCCCATCAAAGGCCCTGGGCTGTCTGGTGTAGACCTTTAACCTTTGAGGTCGGCTTTCTCATCCACTGGATTCTGAGCTCTTTCTCTGACTTTCTGAGGCCAAAGACCCTCCTCTTTCATCCTTTCTGAGAGTCTGAATTCCTTTTCCTTTTGGCTTTAGCAGAATAACGTGCAGACAGGCATTCCTGTGTGCCCTCAGAGCTCCAGTGAGTTCTCGCTCCTTCTGAACTCAGGTTGCTGGGGCCTTTGCCCTTCCCGCTGAGCCTCTGGAATACTGGCTCCGGAGAGGAGAGCAGATGGTGCAGCCGAGCACAAACAGCCCTGTGCCGCCCACTCGGCAGGACCCGTGCCACACTGCTGGCGCCTGGGGTCTGGGCGGGACTCTATCCCTTAGGCTACAGCCACTCCACGCCTGCATTTAATGGCAGGAAGGAAGTATCTGGAGGAGGCTCTGCAGTTTATCCCCACCCCCCCTTGGGTTCTTCCTGGCTAATCTTTTTATGGTCTTCCTGCCACCTTGGTGTCCTTTAGGCTCAGAAAGACAGACACCAGGGATTCTTCGCTTCCTGCTCTGACCTACCCAAGGTCATGGGCCTGAGCTGGCTTAAAACGTTCGGTTTCCTGCCTCTTGTTCCATGGGCACCTTTAAAATAGTGGCCGCTGTGAAGACATGTTGCCAGTACCCTGCACTGATTAAATCACATCACGAAGATTCTGTGCAATGCCGAGGGCTGTATTCCCCCACATAGACTACAGCAGCTCCAAGTGGCCCTGTATAACCACCTCATTTTAAAGATGCAGGATCTGAGGCACAGAGAGGGTAAGTAACTTTCCTATGGCCACACAGACAGTGGCAGGCTTGAGGACTGAAACTCGAGTTCCCTGATTCCCAGCCCCTCTCTTTCCACGGCACATGATTTCATCACTGACCTAGAACCACTTAACCCACTGGATGGACGGAGGGTGCGAGAGCCGAGGAAGAGGAGGTAGGAGAAATGGCAACAAAGAAACGAGCACTGAAGCAGGAGGCAGAGAAACAAAAAAGACGACACACTGTCTTCCAGTCCAGCCCATTTACGGATGCTTGTAATGACCCTATTCCATGAAGAAGTTTGGGTGCTAGTTATTAAATGACATTTAAACCTGGACAAGTTGAGAAAGATTTTGACCAAAGATGTCTGTTAAAAGAAGTTAGGACGAGACTTCCATAGCTTTGGAAATTCATTTAGATGAATTCTTGAGCAGTGCCGGGTAAATGGGGCCTGAGGGTGTTGGCCCAGATCAGCTGGGCATGCGTCTCCTGGGCATGGCCTCTGCATGAGCATTTTACAGGGTGCCTGGATCACAGAGATGAGGGAGGGCAGGGACCCCACTCTCGGGGAGCCCAGAGTCTGCGGGGAATGACAGGTAGCTATTTTCCTGCTGTGAAGGAACGCGTGCGCAGGGATCAGTGGGATTTCCACGGCCAATCCCTGGCTCTTCTGGCTCGTTCCACGTTTGCCATGACTCCTAACATGTGACCGCACTTAAAAAAAAAAGTTTCCTAAAGTCATAACATGCCTGGCCCGGTTCTGGAATGGCGCTTTGTGTGTATATGACAGGTTTGGGTGTGTTTGTATTTTTGGTCCTGTCTGTGCATCCGCTCGTCCGCTGGGGAGAAACACGTGCAGTTTGTATGACGGCGAGGCAGTTCACGCTGTATTTTGTATTCCAAGCGAAGCAGGACAGTCCGTGGCCGAGATCAGCGTGGGCCTCAGGTGCACCCGGGAGCCTGCCAGCTGTGCTGGTTAGCAGGTCACCGGAGAGCTGTGGGCCAGGCATGGGGCCCCTCTCTGTAAAATGGTCTCTATCTTAATCTGTGGCAGCTCCCACAGAAAGATTTTTGGCGTGCTTCATGCGCCATTCTTATCAACCAATTATATATGTATTGAACCCTCGTGCCTGAGCAGGCGCGGGCAGCCCTGCTGGATGGAAAGAGAAGTGAACCTGAATTTTAAGTCACGAGGCCAGGCTTGGCGTCTGAGTCCGTGACCTTGGGAAAGTCCTCTGACCTCAGCTTTCCCCTCTGAGCAGAGAAGGGGATAAGGCCTGACTCCCAGCGTGTCTGTAGGGACTGGTTAATTATTAAATGGCTGAGACTTGCTGACCACTTGCTTCCGCCTGTCTCCTCCCTCCCCTTTGCTGCTTCTAGGTGGTAGCCGAGTGGACAATGAGGACGAGGAAGAAGAGGGAGAAGGGGGACTGGAGCCCAACTGTGCCCCAAATCCCTACCAGACGCACCCTCCGCCCGAAGGCTGCTGTACCACGGATGGTGAGGCTGGCAGCTGGGCAGCGCACCCCCCCCCCCGGAGTCTGCTGCTGTGCGCCGCTGGGTCCCCTGTGCCCCTCTGGGTCCCCTGGCCCCTGGCTACACCCCCCTGGGGGCTGTCAGGCTCACTGCCCCTCGGCACTCTGTGGACAGCTGCAACTTTATGAGTGTTTGGATCCAACAGTTCATTTTCTACATTGGTTGTCTGGAAACTAGAATATGTTTCCCAGTTCGGGTCGTCTTGCACTGACGTTTCACTCAGACTGATGAGGGAGAATAATCTTTGTCCGCGATCGTACTTTACTGTTGAAGGCAGGTGTATGTTCTCTCAGGAGCCCTGTGGAATCAGTATGTTGCTCCTGTCGCCCTGTTGAGGGGCTGAGACACAGAAATGCCAGGTGGGGGCACCTTGGTCTGATGACCAGAGCTCGTGCTCTGCACTCAGAGAAACTTGGAGTAAACCCCTGGCTCTGCCACTCACCAGCGGGACAGCCTTTCCAAGTGGTGTACGTTCACCTTCCCTGTTACCATACCAGTCGAGTGGTGTCACTAGTCAGCCAGTCAGTTAAGTCACTAACGACTGGGCCCCTGCTCTGGAAATGCAGAGATAAAAGGTACAAGAGCTCCCAGGTTAATGGAGCTATGTAGGTAAGCAGACACTTTGCACACGATGTGGAAAGTGCTGACAGGGTGCGGTGGGCGAGGAGGGGTGCCTGGGAGCACAGGAAAGCCTCCCACGGATAGAGTTTAGGGAAGGCTTCCTGGAGGAGGTGGCCCTTTATCTGGGTTTTGTAGCATTAGCAGGAGTCTGTGAGGGGGTTGGGGGAAATTGGGACATTCCAGACCGAGGAACAGCATGTGTAAAGGCTCAGAAGGGTGAGAATATAGCCCATCTGGGGAGCTGCTAGCAGTTTATTTAGGTAGGGGTCTGAGGTGTGGCTGGGCAGGGCTTGGTGCAGTGATCAGATGGGGTGTAGAGGTCCCAGGTTTGTGTTGGGCCTGGACTTGACCTTGTGCAGGATGGTGGCAAGGGAGGCAGTGAGCCCTCACTGGGGCTGCTATTCCAGGGAGAGAGAAACCAATGCAGTGGTTCTTCACGAGGTAGGACTTCTAGTGTCCAGATGTTAAAAGGTCACCTAATTAAAGAAGGAAATAGTGAACTCTTCAGTGGTCATTGCAGCGATTTTCAAAGAATTTCCAAGTCAACGCAGTAAACACTCTGTCCACAGCCCACTTTTCTCCAGCTCTTTGGAAGGATGGGCCCAGGCCGTGTAGGTAGAAGGCCTGTGGGGTGCTTGACCTCAGCCTCAGGGACTTTGCTTAATAACTTCCCTAAGATGATGAAGGGGAATGACCCCAAGCTGAGGACCAGACCTGGCACCATCCCGGCCCGCCTCTCAGAAGCTCTGCACAAATCATGGAACCTCTCTGAGCTTCGATTTCCATCTCTTCAAACTGGGGGCTGAATCACTCGAGAGCTTTTGCAGAACGTATCCTGGTCCAGTGCCTGGCACACAGTGGGCACCGACTCTGGGCCTGCCAGCCTCCCCACCTCTCAGGGCACCTTTGTGGTCCTCCCCCGGGGGCAAGTGGGAGACTCTGGTCACAGGTGCTGTAGATGGTGAAGCGGGTGCATGCCGGAGAGGTCTGTTCACATTGTAGGAAAGCCTTGGGACTGTCTGGGTCACGTTAACTCTCATTGTCTCGGTCTGGGAACTAAGGATGGAACAGACCCAGGAGATGGGGCCAAATGTGCCCTTATCCCAGAAGACCTCGGAGAGGGCCCATCCAAATAAATCTCAGCTGTTTCTCTCCTTTTATTTCCAGATATTGTAGGGCACTTATTTTTCCAATGGGAAATATATTTAAAAGTTCTAAATTACAAAATGTTCGAAAGAGCATAGAGTGCAAGGCTTAATGATCACTGTCCTCACGTTCTGGTCCCAGTCCCGTCCCCAAGGGCAGCCAGTGTTACCCGGCTCTGGGTCCCTCTTCGTGACATTTGGCTATTTCTCACACATGTGAAAAACGCAGGGTGTAAAAAATACCACATTACTCACGATTTCTTATGGATTTATCTTTTATACATTTTAATTGACCATCACTTCTCTACTGTTTTTCCTGTGAGTTCCATTTGTACATAAATGTGTATTACATGGTGACACCATAGTCTTCAAACGAATTAATGTGCGGCAAGTGTCCTGAGTCACTGTGGCTATAATTTTATCTCTCGGAACTAATTTTAAAGTCAGCAACATGCAGAGGTGAGGTTTGTTCCTGACAAGATCTGGAATGTCCTCCCTTTGCCCATGTGGAGCCTGGTTCTGGGGAAGCCCCTTGGCACATGTGTGAGTCCTGTCCATTCCTCATAGGGTTCTGCCAGGCGGGGAAGGACCTGCGTCTTGTCTCCATTTCCAGTGAGCCCATCGACGTCCCTGCAGGCTTTCTCCTGGTGGGGGCCAAGTCCCCCAGCCTGCCGGACCATCTCCTGGTGTGTGCCGTTGACAAAAGGTTCTTGCCGGATGATAATGGGCACAACGCTCTTCTTGGTAAGTCCCTTCTTTGCCCTTCTCTGTGGTTCCATCTGCATGTGCGGCGGGGACAAGGGAGACCTTGGGGGGGGGACAGGCCACCTTTGGGGCCTCTTCATCAGCATGTCATCCTGGCCTGTTTATGTTTTCAATAGGCTATTTCTGTGTGGAATTGGAATGTAAATGAGATTTATTTCAAATGTGACGAACTTCCTATAGAGAGCCTATCCTTTAGAATTAACTTTTTTTTATGTATGTTCATCAAACCTTTTCTAAGTGCCCACCTGTGTCAGGAATAGGATACAGACCTGTCCTAGATGGTTTCAGAAGCCATCAGACATGAGGCAGAGGGACAGCAGGGCTGAGTGTGTGTTCCTGCTTGCAGAACAGTCATACCTTCTCCATAAAGTGGGGGGTGATTCCCATATGTGCGCTTGGCCTTTCGGCAGTCTGGCCCCTTCCCTGGGCCTGGTGTCTCCTTTGGAGGAGGGTCAAGCGGCAGAAGGGCTGTAATGATCTGCTCCAGACGTAGCACGAGGAACAGTGTTCACTGTAGAACATTTAAGTTTCGTGCTTCATCCAGCCCCCGAAGCTGAGTAGGTACACGCACGTCAGTGGGTATTTACTGAGCACATTTTATGTCTGAGGCACCGTGTAAAGGATCCAAGGGGAGGAGAGGTGGGGGGGGAGAAGGATTGAGCCACAGAAAACAAAGAAATCATCCCTGCCTTGAGGAGACATAGGTAAATGTCGGGAAGCAAGACAGGTGAATGCCGGCTGCAGGGACACACAGCTCTGGGACAGTGACGGGGAGAGAAAGGGTTCAGGCAAGTGTGGGTTTATCGTTAACTAGTTCTTGAAAACGAGAATAATCCCGGAAAATTCACTGCACCCAAGGAGCTCATGGAGTCCTTCGGTCTCAGGTTTAATTTCCTGATTGAGCCCACTCAGGATGTAGCGTGCCGGTAGGACGGGGCTGGTGACGTGGTTAGTGTTTGATGTGGCGGCAGCCGGGGCTCTGGCTGAATTCCACCACTTTGTGACTGTAAAGGAATTGTGAGGGCAGTAAATCTAGGAGGTTCTGGGTCTTGAAAGGTGGAGACAAGAATCTTGCAGTGCATTCACCGCCAGCCCCCTAACAGCCCCAGCTCCTCAGGTGCCGAGCGCAGAGGAAGTGGGGTCTTTGTTAATTGCTCGCCAAAAAGCCATCGGAGGTGGGGAACGAGGGCCGGTTGGTAATAACCGATGCTTTCTTCTTTTAAAATAACTTTATGCTCTCAGCTTGCACACTTAACACTGTTTAGGTTTCCTGCAATTAACCCTGACGCCTGCACAGGGCAAGGTGGCCCCGCAGCCCTCTGGGGGCCTGGGCTCAGCGCTTTTTAGTGATCTATAAAACGGAAGCCGTGAAGGATCTTGGGGGAAGCAAAGGCTTTAGCTCCTAATTTATAATCCACCCCCCCAATTTATAATGAAGGGAATCTTGTTTTAGTGACTTTGAATCAACCGAGGGATTTTGTCTGAGAAGCTGAAAGATTAAAATCTAGGTGTGTGTTTCCAGTTGTTGACGGTAATTCATCAAAATTGGCTAATAGCTAAGATGGAAGAAAACACTGAGCTAGAATGTTCACTTTTTTTCTTTGGGTGTGAATGAATCCTGTGTTCATTCAGCAGGCAAAGCATTAAGCATTTGTGGAATGTACACCCTGGATGACAGGTGACTGCAACTGACTTGCAGTTCTGCCCCGGGGCCCCAAAGTCAAGTCCAACCTGGTCCTTGCCAGGATGCTTGCCACCTAGTGGGAAAGCTCGGTCAAACAGGGATTCAGTGGAGAGAGCTGCAGAAATCAAGTTTATACTACATCTCCGGGCAACACACTGTAGCTGGGGGGCTGCAGAGGGGTGCAGAGAGCCCCGGTGACGGGAAGGGTGTCCTGTTTGAGGTGGGTGTGCTGTTTGAGCTGGGCCCTGAAAAACCAGTGGCAGTTTGCCAGTTGGGGAACAACGACAGCAGCTAAACACTAACAGCAGCCACCTTACTGAGCGCTTGCCGTGGGCCAGAAGCTGTGCTTGGTAGGATCAAATAAGCCGGCAAGGTGCGAACGCTATTATCTGGCATTTATATCTACAGAAACAAAGGCACAGAGAGGTTAAACAACTGGCTCAGGGTCACGCAGCTAGTAAATGGCAGGTCCTGAGTTTGAACCCAGGTACTCTGGCCCTGGCCTCATACTCTAGAAAATGGGGTGCTCTCAGGCGGGGGGGGCCATGTGCATGAAGGAGAATGGTGTGCTGGAGGAACGGGGTGGAGACTGGGAGTGGGGGTGTTTGGGAAAGGCCACGGTGCCCGGGAAGTCTTTTTTTTTTTTTTTTAAGATTTTGTTAATTTATTAGAGAGAGAGAGAGGAGCACAGGGAGAGGGACAAGCAGACTCCATGCTGAGCAGGGAGCCCGACACGGGGCTTGATCCCACAATCCTGAGATCATGACTTGAGCTGAAATCAAGAGTTGGATGCTTAACCGACTGAACCACCCAGGTGCCCCAGGAAGTAATTTTTAAGCTGTGGAAGCAGAGAGAAGACTATGATAATATAATGTATCTGTCTTGTCTCATTAACAATGACTAACAGTCAGTTGTGTTTTCCTCCTAACTCTTCCTTCTTTATCTTCCAAATTATTTGGAAGCAAATCCCAGATGTGTCATTTCATCTGTAAGCATTTCAGTGTATATCCCTAAAAAGTAAGGGCTTTTTGTTAGAAATCCTGTACCATCATCATATCTAAAAAATGTAACAATCATTCCATAATATCAAATATCCAGTGTGTTCAAATTCTGTCTTACAGTTTTTTGTGTTTTTGGTTTTTTTTTACACAGTTCGGTTGTTTGAATCAAGATCCAAACAAAATTCTCCCAAAGCATTGGTTGACCTGTCACTAATTCTCTCTTCTTGTATAAGCCCCTCCTTCCTAGTTTTCCCTTAACAGTTTCTGTGTTGGGAAATGTTTAAATAAGGTGATTGCTATGTTGTTTTTTTTTTAAAGATTTTATTTATTTATTCGACAGAGATAGAGACAGCCAGTGAGAGAGGGAACACAAGCAGGGAGTGGGAGAGGAAGAAGCAGGCTCATAGTGGAGGAGCCTGATGTGGGGCTCGATCCCATAATGCTGGGATCACGCCCTGAGCCGAAGGCAGACGCTTAACCGCTGTGCCACCCAGGCGCCCCAATGATTGCTATGTTTTTAACTTGCATTTTAGAACAGTCTCTTGGAGGTCACATGAAGAGCTGATTTCTTTCCCCCTCTTCCCAAGGGAGAGCTAGAGGCGGGCAAACGAGTTATGAGCCTTGTTGTAGGGTTCTCCATAATCCCGGGGTCTTGTTGGTTATGTTTCAAGCCTGCTAACGTACCAGCGTTACCCCATCTTTCCATGCCCATCACCCCCGTCCTGTTTCTGTCTCATCTGAATCCTGACTCGGCTCTTAAGGCTTTCCCTGCCTCTCGGGTGTGGGCCTCTTGCTCACTGCCTGGTAGGCACTCTGGTCTGGATCCTTCTTCCCAGGCACTCATGGAAGGCTGCAAAGGGAGGTACGCCTTGGAGGTCCACCTTCTGAGACACGAGTAGAAAGCAGATCCCTTCCACACTTCAATTGGAATTTGGCCAAACTATCAAGGCTGGGGACCATGGACATGTTTTTTCCTCATCTGTTATGAGGCGATATTTACCTCCACAAACAGGATCGTGGCAGGAATAACAGAAATCAAGCACAAAGTGGAAGAGGAAGAAATTGCCCACCACCCCGAAATGAACATCTCTTTCTCTTTGCCCGTTTCTGCTCCATCCACCACGCACGTGGGGCTTTGAAATGATTTCCACAGCTTGTGTTCACAGCGTGGACGTAATGCTAGATGCTTACTGTTGCCCCTGAATTTGTTGTAGTAAGCCAGAGACAATGCTGTTTTTGTACTGGGTTGCCGCTCATTTTCAGGGGACAGGAGGGTGGCCCTTTGGCTCCCCGGTGTGGCAGTGCCTGCCTGTGATGGCTTCGTCCTTAAATAGAGCACGGAGCCCCTTTCCAGGTCTGACCTTGTCCGCAAGGCCCCGTTGAGCCCTGCCTTGCCAGGAGGTCTTCCCACGGGAGGGACAGCCTGGCTCCATATGCACAAAGACACAGCTAGACGGGGGCCTGCGGGACAAGCGGTAGTGCCGCCATGCGTGGTCCCGGGAGACTCGACTTTATGCTGTAGGACGTCGAAGGAACCATGTCTCTCAACCCTGAATGTTTGTGCCTGGGAGTCTGAGGACTCGGGCTGCATCCCATGCTTTCTGTCTTGTCAAGAGATCATCATCAACTCCCCAGTCCTGTGGCGGATTTCCAAAGAGCATGGCTCATTTTATGCATCCTTGTGATGCATTTTTATTGCCTTGCAGAGCATTTCGTGAAAAAGTAGAATTACCTCACGCGTTCAGCTGGGGTGATGTCAGCCATTTCCCTGGTCTCTTGGGACTGGTTGGGAAGCTGTCCTGTGGTTTTCTCGGTCGGCCCCTTCCATGGTCCCAGATCACCTCCCCGAAGAGCAGCCCATTCTTCGGGCCAGAAATTGTTGGCAAAGCAGGAGAGCAGCTTGGTTGCTGGCTCCCTCAATCTTTGCTGGACCCAGAAGACCCAGGGTTTCCCCCTTCTGAACCACAAGGAAGCATTCCTGGTGGTCTGGGCTTCCCAGCCCAGCATCGGAAAGGGAGCCGAGGTCCCACAGCCCACGTTGCTCATGGGACCAAGGCCTGAAGTCCGTGGGGTTACTTCGGCGTGGTGGTGCTGGCCTTGGCACGGTGCTCTTAGCAGCCCACGGCTGGCTGGCCGTTCTTATTCACCCAGCTTTTCAACACTTGGGGTCAGATTCCCTTCCCAAAAGCTTGGAACTTTTCTCAGGACCTCATTCACTGATGGCAGTTAAGCTGGGCTTATCTTATGGGATCCAGGTCGGAGACAAAGGAATAAATACAAACAGTAGATGACTATTTCAAAGCATATGCAGAAATCCTGAAGTGTTCACATGGATCGTTAACCTTGTTTCTCCGGCTTTCCCTCCTGATATTTACTGACTGTCCACCATATGCTGGACACTAGTCTGTGCACGTAGATTTCCATGTGCACACACAGCCCCCACCTCTGTGCCCTCACACCATGATGCCAGTCCTTTGGAGCACGGGGATTGTTTTGGGAAAAAGATGTGAATTTCAATAAACACGAAAGAAGAAGTTACCACGGTCCTCTGAGCAGTATAAAGAGTGGTAGAGGGTTGAGAAGAGCAAGCTTTTGCCCTTTGGGTCAAGGAGATCTCTGAAAAAGTGGACATTTGAGTTGGGCATTGGGTGACAGTGGGACACATGCAGGTGGAGCTTAACTAGGAAGGAGCGTGAGCCTGGAGGCAGGAGGGCGGTGGGAGTGGGCAGGGGGGTCCGGTTGGAGATTTGGCATAGCAGTGTGGGGAACAGGAGCGGAAACTGGAGATGGGGATTGGGTAGGACTCGGGGTGGCCTTGAATGTCGTGTTTGTGGGTCTGCACTCGGTTCTCATGCTAGAACGGAATGCCACAGTCTCTGCTTCCACTTTGGATATTACATAACCTCCCTGGTTCTCAGGCTTCCCCAAAGAAGGTCTTGCTGTCCAGATCAACTAGTTGTGTCATTATAGCCGAGTGACCTGTCTGTAGGACAGCAGATGGCCAGAATGTTCTTGGCTCTCCATGCACATTCGTTACCTTCCTGTCCCCTTAAAAACAAGTAAGTGGAGAACACAGTGTTTGACATTTCTTGGTGCCTTGTCTGTTTGCTCTGGTGCAGAGAGAATAGGATTCTGGAAGTTTAAATCAACCCGTACCCGTCCAGTGGCTCGACCAAGAGACTTGTCCTTTGAAGGAATATTAAGTTTGCTTAGAATAAAACAGATCAGAAAATCCAGTAAGTTTCTGTAACGTAGGTGTCTTGTTTCTCCATGGAGATGTGGTGAACCTTTACTAACATGTTATTTTGAACCTTAGCCAGAGGCCTCAGGAGTATCCTGTTTAAAAAAGCAGAGCTTACACACACGGCCATACGGCCCTCCTGGGCTAAGTCAGAGTGACCTTTGTAAACTTGCAGCCCAAGAATATGACAAAATAGATTAGTCTCAGCGTTAGGGGCTCCCCTCCCAAAGGACCTTGTACCATAGAAACCAGGTGCATCAGTGGGCGAAGCAAGGTCTTCATGAAAGCTTTCTTGAGCTGGTGGTGTGAACACCAGCAGCTGTCAGGCAAAAAAGGCCAATCAACCCATTTTTCCTCCGTGAACCAGAGGTTCTGAGGATGGTGTGATTGGACTTGATAGTTTGCAAAGGTCTTTTCTTGTGTACTCCCTGGATTTTAACCGTTCATAGGGGTGGTTTTGTCATGGGGCAACTGGTGGGAACCTCTGTCCATTCCCAGGAAGGCCCATTTGGGCCTCAGCAGCGGGACACCGAAGTGGTGACAGCCACACTCTCACAGACGGGCCGTGCAACCCTGGCTGCCGAGCCCCCAGAATTCCCTTGCCGCCATTCTGGCCATGCACCGTGGAGCCCTCCTCACTTCTTTTCCGCAACTCATGGGATCGGGATGGAATCTGGGGCTATCGGGAACTCTCTGTGCATCCTAGCGTTGGTGGTCGGATGGCTTTGAGATTCTGTGACTGGAGACGGATGTACCACCTTGTTACAAGTACTCGATCTGTGTAGACAGTTGAACATGACAGTTCTTGTCTCGTAAAGTTTGCTCTGTGTAACAGGCTTTAAAATTTGCCCCTGGGGCAAGTTCAGTCTTCCAAGCTTGCTGGGGAGGAGGGGGTGGGGGCGTGTCCATGACTAAGTCTTCGTGGTTCTTCTGTTTGAGTCAAGGTCATCCTGACCCCTGGCCCAGCATAAGGTGCCAGGGACCTTTGCCCTGTGGAATTTTCTGGTTGGTGGTCAGAATGTCAACAGTTAGAGTGTCCGTGTGGTCTATGTTATTTGAAGAGGATGTTGAAGGTAAGTTGGAGACATTCACGGTTTGTTTCCTCCCCTAGGTTTCTCTGGGAATTGTGTTGGCTGTGGAAAGATGGAGACATTCACGGTTTGTTTCCTCCCCTAGGTTTCTCTGGGAATTGTGTTGGCTGTGGAAAGACAGGCTTCTGTTACTTCACAGAATTCTCTAATCACATAAATCTTAAGTTGACCACTCAGCCCAAGAAGCAGAAACACTTGAAGTATTACCTGGTCCGCAATGCCCAAGGGGCTCTCACCAAAGGACCTCTCATTTGCTGGAAGGGCTCAGGTGAGCATTTGGGTTTCAGGCGGGATTGGGTGGGTGAACGGGGGGTCCTCCACGAGGGCCCAGGTGCCAGGCAGCAGGACTTTGAGGAAAGACTGCCCTGCGGGCATGATTGCAGGCAAGAGTTCAGGCCCGTTGAAATCACAACGCTGCTGTGCATTATGGGTGTGTCTGGTACCTGCCTAATTATGCGGGACATTTAAAAGCTGATAGAGAGCCACACCTTGCTGTGCCTTCTTGTGGCAGGTGTTTGGGGCATGGGTTCTCAACCGGGGGTGATTTTGTCCCCCATGGGACATTCGGCAACACTTGGTGACCTTTATGATGCTCATGACTGGGGAGCTGCTCCTGTCATCTAGCAGGTGCCGGCCAGGGACATCCTGCGGCACACAGGACAGCCCCCCACGAAGAACTATGCAGTCTGAAACACCAGTGGTGCCAGGGTTGAGAAACCCTGATTTAGAGGAATAATGGCTTGAATAATGCCCCTCCTCTCTCTGCCCTGAGCTCTGTGAACAGAATAGAAAGGCCAGCCTCTGTCCTGTCCTTGAAGAAGTTCCTGGGCTTCTCTCCTCTCTCCTGTCTCCCCATCTCACCCTTGGCTAAGGCAGCTACGGAGGGGAGGGGGGGAATGGATTTTCAGAGGCCCAGCCGTAGGTGGTCCCTGAGATGCCCCCCTCAACCTGTCGTGGAGGGATGTCTCCCAGGAGGGGTCTCAGCGAGAACCTCCCTTCTGGTCACCTGGCCTCCCCCAGCCAGCTGCTGTGAAGAGAAGGAAGGGCTTCGGAAGGGGCTGGCTCTGGGCATTCCTCCCCACCCCTGTCCTTTTCTTACATCACTTGATAAATATTTCTTGAGCTCCTGCTATGTGCCCGTCATTTTCTAGGTCCTGGGAGGCAGTGGTGCTTCCACTGTGGGACCAGATAAGAGCCTTTGATCACTTGCTGTGACCAAGCACCTCACCGTTAGATGTGCCACTGGGGTCCATCTTTCCGACTGAGGGTGACTTTCAGGATGGAGGGCGGGGGGCAGATGTTGGCTGTTCCTCTCCCTCTGAGTAATATAGTCTTTCCTTGGACTTGAAGGGCTGCGATGGGGTCACTCATTTGTGTCATCTGTTTTTCTCCAATGCTCATGATGCTTCCCACCCCTGATGATCAGAGCTGTCCCCCAGACGGATTTCCCCACCCTTGACACGGAGCACCCCCGCCTCCCCCCAGCTACCCTGAAGCAAAGCCAGGAAGCTGTTGCACCATTTTAGTTCTCTAGGTATCTAGCACTCTTGTGGGACAAACGCCGGTCTAGGAAAACATTTCAGACACGGTGGGGAATTGGTTTTCACGCATGCATCTTGCCTCCTTAGAGTTCAGAAGCCGGCAGACCTCGGCCAGTACGTGCTCCGGTTCCCTCTTCCCGTCTGTGGAGAGCTCCGGGCCTCTGGCTGCCTTCTCCAGCGAGCCCGTCCCTGGCACGACGCTAAGCCTCCCGACAGGAACCCAGCAGGCAGGTGAGTGGCATCCAAATGCCAGAAATGCTGTACCCACGGGCCTGGTGTGTCCCTGGCGTGGCGGCCACACATTCTTCAAGATAAATAATAGGCGTGCTTTGTATGTCATCTTTTGTACAGTGCCTTTGTGTTTTATCTTGAATTTGTAGTAGTTTCCGGCACAGCATGCTATGTTTTTGATTTGGAAAGATGTCCTGCATTCCTGTTGGCTACAGAAGGCGATCCCATTATGGGCGGTGTGGTGCGTGGGGTCCCTCTGCACACCCCGTTTGCAGCTTAGAGCTCGCTCTGTAACAGCACCAAGTCAGTGCCGGACCGGAGTTCCTGGAAGGGGCAGGTGACACTGGCTAGCACACTTCCCTCGTGCACAGTATGCCCTGATGCTGCGTGTGTACCTCCTTGAGTCCTAACAGCGCCCTGCAAGCCAGCTTGAGTTCCCCCAGGGTACCGCCTGGGAAGTCGAGGCTCGGCTGCTGGCCTAGGATCTCATGGGCCGTAGGAGGTGAAGTCCAGATTTGACAGCAGGCATTTCTGGTTCACGTGCTTGGCATTTTGCCATCTGAACAGACCTCATAAGCGTGATCGCTGTGATCACAGCAGCCTCCTTGAGCACTATGGGGGGGTGGCTGTTTTCATTGCTCTGGCTGAGACAGTCTGTAGAGGGCCCTTGAGACGGGGGCTGGTGCCCTTGCTCCCACCTGGCTCATCACATCGGTAATGAAGAGGCTGTGCCTGGGCTTGGGAACTGAGCCCTCCCGCCATGCCTCCCTCTCTACGTGGTGTCTGCTGCTGTCCTCACGGTGCCCAGGCCACCCGGGACCTCTGCTACCAGGGCAACTGGGGAGCCCACTGTTTTTAGCACTGGAATACCTGGGTGTAAGTCCAGTGCTGATACCATCTGGCTGGGCAGTTTGGGGCAACACATTTCAAATTCTTTGAATCTTTCCTCATCTGTAGAGTTGGAGAAAATCTTTTTTTATTTTTTTATTTTTTAAATGCAGCGAGTATGCTGAGATCAAGTTGGGTGCTCAACCATCTGAGCCACCCAGGCGCCCGGGGGGAAAATCTTTTCTAATTTGCAGGGTGATTGTAAGGATTAAGAATGATACTAATAGTGAATTCTTAGTGTTTGCTATCTGCCAGGCACTGGTCTACACACTTTGCTTCTGTGAAATCATGTCTTTCTCGCAGGGGCTCGGTTATTGTCCCTATTTGTAGATGAGAAGGTTGAAGCATAGGGAGGTCGAGTGAATTAAGTGTGGTTACTCAGCTAGGGGGCGGCAGAGCTGGGATTCAGACCCAGGGTGGCTGGCTTCAGAACTATGCTCTGAACCCCCTCCTCATGCCACCTCACCCACAGGAAACGTTTTGTGCTACCCCTGGCTCTAGAGTGCCTTCCAGACCATTCCAGACCAGACTCCTTCCTTCTCTGACCATTCTTTCCCCGGCATTATCCTCAGGCCCGGGGAGCCCCAGGCCCCATGAGCAGCCCGGACCTGGGCGACTGCAAGCCTGACAGCTTTCCTGAGCATGTTGGGTACAAGCCTGAGCTGTGAGTGGGAGGGGGAGGGAGGTGGAAGGGCCTTGAGTGCTCCCCTGGGATTCGGGGCCCCACTGGCTCCTCAGGTCTCCCTGGTCCTTCTTTCCCCAAGCCGTGCTCACTGGATCAGGAGCGTGTGTGCGTGTGCGTGTGTGTGTGTGTGTGTGTTCTCAGTGGGCAGAATCACTTGTCGGCAAAAAGCTTGTTAATAAAAATGGAAGAAGAGTAATTTCCCACTAGCTGGGCTCACGGAGTGTCCTGTAAACTGACTGTGTGCCCCCCCTTCTCTCTCTCTGCTGCCAGGACCAGCCTCTGAGCACCCCTCGCTAACGGCAGCCGTGGGTCCAGCCGTTCTCAATGGCAAAGATTCCCCGAAGCACCAACAGCTGGTGAAGAATGACCCGTCGGCTGTGCCGCGGCCCTCGGCGCTAGGTAGCATTGCCTGTCCTGGGGGGTCGTGCTTTTCTCCGGGCCAGGCTGCTGTGGGGGTTGTGGGAGCCACTGTGCTGGGGCCACTGAGCCTCCTGGAGTTTGTGTGGCATGGGGGTGGGGAGTCTGGACCGACCAGCAGGTGCCTCCCGAGTCTGTGGGGCCGTGCCCAGTCTCCTGGGGGCTGGGGATCAGGAGGGCTGTAGAGTTCTGGAGAAATGGGCCAGCATGGTGTCATGGGAAGAACGTGGGCTCCCAAATCAGAAAAATGTGAATTCGAAACTCAACTGTGGCTCTTATTAGATGGGGGATCTTGGACAAGCCTTCTGACTAAACTGTTGCCTCATCTAGAGATAAGAATTCTGCTGTCAGGGCAGCTGAGAGGGTCAGATGAGGGGCTGCATGGAGATTCAGGGCACTTCCGGCAACTCACTAGTGGACACTGTTATGCCACCACCATCGTCATCGTCCCTGAACTGGTCTCAAGGAGCAGCTAGAGCTTGTGTCCCAAAGGGGAAAACATCTGTAGACCTTCTGTCCTTAGTGTCGAGGCCCAGCCCTCTTTGGTAGTTTAATGTGGTTATCAGGGGCGCTGGCATCTTCATGTCTATGGGAGCGTCTCTGTTGGCATTCGAGGACAGAGGTAAGGGCAGGAGAAGCTGTGGTCTGACATGAACGGCCATAATCGTAGCTGCCTCCCACATTGCTGGGGGGGGGGGCGGTGTTGGTCGAAGGAGCCCACCTGCTTGAGCGCTCTGTGTAAACAAAGTACCTTGTATTTTATCTTTTCATTCACTTTATTCATTTTTGATCAGTCTAAGGAAGAGTTGAGAATAACCTTATTACCTTTAAGAGAGTCCAGAGCAATAACGCTCAGACCGTAGCACACTTAGGCGTAGCCAGCGTGCCTGGGGATAATGGCATTTTTCTCACTCTCGTTTCCAGAGATCCGGTTCTGTAGGACAAGGCAGGGTCAGGAGTGGGCATTTTTTATAAGCCTCTGCTGCTTCTGTCCAGTTCCTTCCTTCTCTGACCAGATTTACAGAACCATCTCTCTAAACTGTGGTTTTCAACCTCGGTTGTGAGTTAGAGTCACCAGGGAGCTTGGGGCCCCCACGTTGCCTGGGTTCCCCCAGATGCTGGGTTTTGGTTTACTTGGGATAGGCTTACGTCCTGGCACAGAATTTTAAAGATTTCCCGGGTGAGTTTAACGTGCAGTCATAGTTGAATGTATAGCTCTAAACGCAGGGGAAATTTTGTGTTGGATTGCTCAAAAAAATATGGTAACCAATTCTTGATGTTTTGAATAACCCAGGAACGTAGCGTGAGTCACGCACACGCTGTTATCTAGAGGGGGCAGAGATGACTCAATAACAGCAGCGAATACCAGCTTCTGTTCCCCTTGATTTTTTGTTCTGAAGCTAGCGGTCATGACGGCTGGGGTGGGAGTGGAGCAGAAGGTGGAGCAATACTGCCCCCCAGTGGTTAAACTGTGGTGGTGGATGGCGCGGCTGGTCTGCAGAAACACATCCTCACTCCCTGGAATGTTTAGACGAGGAGGGGGAGAGGGGGTGATCTCGGGGGCTCCCAGTCAGTGGGCCCAGACTCTGTGCTTTACATGCATGCTCTTTAGTCTTTATCAAACCACCTTTCACGGTAGGGTTTCTGATCCCTTTTTAAAGAATAGGGTGCTGAGGCTCAGAGAAAGTCTCAGTACTTGGATGGTTTGGAATGAAATGTTTACTGAGAGGGACAGAATGTTTCCTTATGCCCAGATGCTTCCCTAAACAGCTAAGAACCATTGCAAAGCTCTGATGTTTAAAATAACAAGTGTTGTCCAAATCAGGGGAATGTTTTGAAGCTTGTCCTTAGCGACAGTCTAATCCATACTCTGAATGTTGTCTAGGTATCTTATCAAACTCCGGGCCTCCCAAAAAACGCCACAAAGGGTGGTCTCCAGAATCTCCATCAGCTACAGATGGAGGCTACTCCCAGGGTGCTGGGGACAGAGCTAAGTATGGTAAGTGTCAGCAGCCTTGCCAAATATCTGAGACTCGGGGGCTGGTGGTGGTGCCGCTGGTGGGGCACACGTGTGTGTGTGAGTGTGTGTGCATGCACACGCGTACGTGTAAATTGGTGAGGATGTTCTAGGGGGCAGACTTGGGTATGACCGAAGGGTCTCTCACGTGTTGGAGCTGCACAGCAGAGCCAGGGTCCTTGTACAGTGGGGAGCTAGCTCCTTGACCCTAAAGAAATTGAAAAGGGGCTTGCCTGTCACGAGGCAGAGAGATTGAGGAGGAGACTGTGGTGTTTGGTGCGGAAGGATGGATTGAGCGACCTGAAAGATGCTTGACCTCAGGAATCCGTGATTCCAAGACTTGGATGTTCCCCCAAGTGGGGGTAAGCGCCAGGCTGTAGCAGGTGTGTAGGCCGGACTGACGTCACGTCGCTCAGAGTAGGCGGTCCTGTTCCATGTGTCTTCCTAACACTCTTGGCATGCTTCTAGAGAGTGCGGGCATTTCCTGCGTGCCCCAGGTTGGCTTGGTGGGACCAGCTTCAGTCACCTTTCCTGTCGTGGCCTCGGGAGAACCAGTGTCCGTTCCTGACAACTTGCTGAAAATATGCAAGGCCAAGCCAGTGATATTTAAAGGCAAGTGCAGCAGTGGGACAAATGGTGGAGGTCGGGGGGCCTGAAGCAGTCCACAGGGAACAGGCAACAGGCTGATGCCAGGAGTGTCCTCCTGAGAAAGCTCCAAGATCCCGTCCAGAGCAATGAAAGAACAAAGCAGACCAGTCACTAGTGTCGCCCCTGATCAGATGTTGAGAGTTCTAGAGCTGGTCACGGTTTCCCACAACGAGCCCCGGGTGAAATGAATTGGTTCCAAGATGCCCATCTGTTCGTTCATTCACGCGTTCATTCATTCAACCTCGCTGAGCTGCTGCCCCGGGAACATGCCCAGTACGAAGCACCAGGGGTCGGAGACAGATCCATCAGCTCCTTGCTTCAAGGACCCCTGGTCTGGCGGGTGGTCCTGTTGTCACCCTGTGCCACTGGTGTATATTGACTATGAAATCTGACTTTGGGCCGAGATGGCCACGGTCACCATGTGGAAGCATAAAAGAAAACTAGATTTGATCTCTGTATCGTGACAGTATAACGTGTGCTACGTGGAGGTACGTGTTTGGCGCAACTACAGAAGTCCCTTTCTAGCGAAGCACGAGATCTCGAAATGTGAAGCATGGGCGGGACTTGTTTGATGATGGTTTTCGCTGGTCCCACGTGCTGGCCTATGATAATGTGCACATGCGCGCACACACGTAGGAACACACATGCGCATTCAGATTCTTCTTAATTAAGTTAATACTGTATTCGGTATCGTGTTTGTACGATTAGAGGAGAGAGGGCGGTAGGAGAGCGGGAGAGAGATCTTACTGGCAGTTAAGAACTAAGAGAAGCACTCCTCTTTCCTAAAAAACCGAAAGTGGACAGGGTATTTAGGAAGAAGGGTGCAAATCTGGGTTTTGAACTGGGCAGGAGACAGGGCCAGTATTCCGTTGGGCCCTATTGGCTGATTCAGGTGGGGTCAGCATGCAGCAGCATTACCCGTGCACCTACCATGGCCATCACGTGTCCATGGTAGGTGCTGAGAACACAGTGATGAGAAAACAGAGCACGATGACACCGGCAGGACCCACACCTGCACCTACCCCGAGCCAGGAGCCCCAGGAGAGTTGGGGTGAGGGCCCAGCAGACCTTAGACAGAGCCCATCCTCCTCGTTCCTCGAGTTCATGGCACTTCCTGGCGCGGCTGCTCTGTTCGAGCCATGCGCTTTTCGTAACATGCTTGCTTCCCTGGCTCTCCCCGCCCGCCCCCACCCACCGCATGCCCAAACCACCCCCGTGGCTTCTTGGTGAGGCTTCCTTAGTTTCTTTCTCACCTGGACCCCCACACAGCTTGAATCACGGTGTTGGTAAGCAGCGGCACCCCGGTTGTGGTCTCTGGTCCAGCAGCAGAACCAGCCTCCTCCAGGACCTGTCAGAGGCATGATTTCCCAGGCACATCCCAGCAGTCAGGCCCCATTCCTGAATCCGAAGCTGTGCGATAGGGCCCAGCAGTCTGTGCCTTAGGCTGCCTTTCAGGGGACCCTCATGCACCTGCAGGTTTGAGCAGCAATTCCTTGACGGTGTGAACTGAATCTCAGTCATCAGATTCTCCCTGGAGCCAAGCACGATGCCCACATGTAGCATACAGCAGGCGTTCAGTAAGTGTGTGTTTCATGTGTAAGTGTAGAGCGCCTGAGAACAGGACCCCACACACGCATTTAGCACATCCGATCACCTCAGCAGCCCCATGGGGACTGCATGTGTTCACCCCGTTGTACAGATGTGGAGACTGAGGCTTAGCGATGTCAAGCTTCCTGCCCAGGGCCCCCCAGCTGATGCACGGCTCGGAGGAGAGTCCAACCCAGCCGGGCTCTTCTGCCCCTGGGGGTTGTTGTCAGAATGAATCTATGATGTGCACTAAAGCGTTGGTCAAGTTCTCTCAGGGCCTGGAGCCTCTGGTCTGTACGGTGATTTACCTTCCTAACCCAGCTTGCTCGAGAGCCCTGGGAGGATGTGAATCCACGTGGAGGTGTCGGGGTGCTGCTGGCGGGCCGGCAGGCGGTCGGCAGAGAGCCAGAAGGGGCTGCTTCCACGAGGCGTTGTCTGGTCGGTGCAGAGGAGCGGCCCGAGGTGTCGCTTCTGCTATGGGCGTGTCCCTCTGGGCTGCAGCTCGCGCACGTGTGACACAAGGCACTGAACACGTGCTGCAGCCCTGGTCCATTATCAGAGCCGCTGCGCCAGCCCAGCAAGGGCAGGAAGTCCGAGGTCTCCACAAAAAGGGGCACGAGAGTTACCCCAGCGGCATTGCTCCCCTCGTATTTGGAGATCTCGCACGTGTGGGGGCCACACGCTGTGCCCAGTGCCGGCTGCCAAGCGGGGGGGTTTCTTCTCCCGCAGGCCACGGGAACTTCCCTTACCTCTGTGGGAACCTGAGCGACGTCGTCGTGAGCCCCCTCCTGTACACGTGCTACCAGAACTCCCAGTCCATCTCTCGGGCGTACGAGCAATACGGGGCCTCCACCATACAGCCCATCTCCGAGGAGATGCAGCTTCTGCTCACCGTCTACTATCTCGTCCAGCTCGGTGAGTCTCCCTCTAGTCGCGTGGGAGGAAAAGTGGGGAAATGCAGAAGTCCTGATCACGGCTCGCACTTGGAGCCCTTGTGAAGCCACGGGGCCGGGGGCGATGGAAGCCCGGGGTCGTGCTGATGCCGCAGTCAGGTCACTGCCCTGAGAGCCCAGGCCGGGCCTGAAGTGGGTCAGAACCCATGGAGGTGACCCAAAAACCATGCACCTGCCCTTCCAGATGCACGGAGGGATCGGGGACTGAAACACTCTGCCCTCGGGAGAGTATGTTCTGGTGGGAGAGGAGCCGTGAACGGGTGGCGTGTGTGAGCGGGGAGAGGGAGCCGTATGTGGGGGGTTGATTCAGCGTCACGGAGAAAGGCCTCTGCGAGGAGGCGATGTTGGAGGGGACCTGAGTGGGACGGAGCAGCCTTGTGAAGAGGTGGGGGAGGTGACGGAGAGGTGGGTGAGGGCTGCGGCCAGGCCTGTGGCTGCCGCACAGTGGGGGATGGGGTGCCGGCAGAGGGGCAGGGCCTCGGTACAGTCGAGGGTTTGCGCTTTAGACACGCTGACGGACAACTTGTACCCGTCAGCTCCTGTCGCCGCAGCACAGTGCCTCAGCTTGGGGGCTTAAGCAGCAGACGTTTATGTTTCAGGGTTCTGGGAGCCCGACATTCAGGTGCCAAATGGTTGGGTTCTCGGGAGGCTTCCCTTCCTGGCTTGCAGACAGCACCTCCTCTGTGTGCTCACGGGGCCTTTCCTGGGTGAATGCGTGTGGGGAGAGGGACAAGAGAGCTCTGGTGTCTCTCTCCATACCACCACTGGTCCCACTGGACCAGGGCCTCACCCTATGACCTCACTTAGTGTTAATATCTCTTTAAAGGTCTTATCGCCAAAGACAGTCACAACGAGGGTTACGGCATCCACATATGAATTTGGGGAGCACACAGTTCAATCCATGGCACCTCTGAAATGGTTTTAGGCAAGGGGTGGATATGATCTGACCGTCGCTTCTAGAAACCACAGCAGCTGCTGTGTGGGGCTGGCTGGTGCAGGGCTGTGTTGTCCCAGTGAAAGTAGAAGGTGGCTTTGACCCTTAAGGGTCACAGGAGGGAGACGCTGGATTTATTCTGAAGGTGTAAGGGCAGTAGGCGGTCTGAGGGTGGGGAGGGAACAGGGCAGCCTGGGTTTTGACTAGAGCTCCCAGGTGGGTGGTGGAACCTGAGGATGAGTGTAAGTTCTGTCTTGGCTGTTTCAAGTTTGAGATGCCCGTGAGGCCGCCAAGGGCTGATTCCAGGATTGGCCGGACAGGACTTGAGTCCTGGGGAGAAGGTGCAGCTACTGGTGTCAGTTTGGGGAACATTGGCCCAGTGATGATCTCTACTGAAGCTGGGAGACTAGAAAAGAGCCCCTGGGAGAAAGGCGCCGATGTTTGAGCCCCGGGGCACCCCAGCAGTCGGGGATCGGAAGGAAGAAGTGGAGGGAGCAGCAGGGAGGCAGAGGGTTGGGCAGAACCCTGAGAATGTTGCCTGGAACGGTCGGGAATCTGGGGAAACACGGTGTGCATCTTGTTCTTTCTCATGACCCACATGCCATGCACTGGTGAGCCCTGCTTCGTCCCAGACCCACCCTCACCCACCCTCCCCATCATGCCTTCCTTGCCAGGTGCCGCTCTTGCCCCCATTCTGCACATCGGTTCCAACTGTGAGTCTAATCGTGTCTGTGCTCTGCTGGAGCCTGCCAAGGTTTCCTATCACACTCTGCCCACACTGGTTCCAGGGGCCACGTGACTGGCCTGCTTCCCACAGCTGCTTCCTTTGCTCCGGCCCTGCCGTTCCCCCAGGCATACCAGTCTCCCCTGCGCTGGCTGCTCCTTCCCCGAGAAACACTCGTGCCCAGGACATTTGCACGACTGCTGCTTCATGGCCTCTGAGTTCCGGTGCACATGTCATCTAGAGAGGCCTTCTCATCGCCGCATCTAAGCCCCCGCCCCCTCCGCAGGCCCCGTGGGTCTGTCTCCTCTTTACCTTACGTTGAGAGCAGCAGCACTCGCAGGAGTTACGTGCCATGTGCGTTTGTTTATTTGGGTGCCCCTCCCCCGTTCGGTTGTAAGGGCTGTGAGATCAGGAATGTTGACTTCGTGCACGTCTGTGTGTCCAGCGGCACCTACAGTGTAAGGTTGGTGCTCAGCCAGCACGTGTGGAAGGAACAGGAAACACTGATGCAGAATCCAGTGAAAGCACTTCAGGAGAGGGACTAGTCCCCTGAGTCAGTGAGGCCAGGAGCGGAGTGAGGGCTCATTATTGGCCATTGGGTTTGAGTGAATGGAAACGATCGGCACCCCTGACCATGAGTGTGTACGAGGAGTGTGGGGACAGAAGCCGTGTGCTGCAGGGGATTGGAGAGAGGAGGTGAGGAAACAGGTGTGGTGAGGGTAGACAACTCCCCAGAGCTTTGCTTGATGACGGTGATTCCAGAAGGGGGTGTGGGCTCAGGGGCAAGATTTTAGAGATGGGAGGTCTAACAGTTAATCTACTCAAATCGTGGTCTAGCCGGGTGAGGGGGTGGTGTGATCTCCATCTTTGAGGTCCGGAACCAGTATCCTAAGGTAGCTAGCTCTAGGTCCGAGATGGTGCTGGGTGGAGCTGGGAGGGAGCACAGCTTCTGAATTCAAGTGGGGTGCTCTTTCCTCCAGCTCACCCAGGTGTAAAATTTGGACAAACACACCAGAAAATGTCTGTAGGAAAGAACTGCTGGAAGTATTCAGTTTCACTAGGCGTCAGAGAGGCACAAATGAACAAATTGAATCATGTTTCTTGGTGAAATTAACACAAGCGATGGTATCCAGTGGAGCTAAGGGTGCAGTATCACCAGTGTCCTCAGCTGCCCTTAACGTCATGGCGGCTTGGCACACTTGGACCATCTGGAAACAGTCCGATGATGTAGATTAGTTGACTCCAGAAGCCCAGTTTTGGGAATTTAGGAAATCAGGTTTTATCCATAAAGACGTGTGATTGTGGAGGTATTCAGAGTGGTGGTTATTTGGAAGCCATAAAAGGATCAACATTAGAGACATTGGTGAGTAGATGGCGGAGCCTCCCATGAAGGGAACTGATGGGCCCAGCGACAGTGCTGGTTTCGCAGACCGCAGACAGCATGACACGCGGCTCCGCAGGGAGGTAGGGGAAACGGGACAAGCCCTGAGTCGGAGGCTTTAGTCCTTACCGCAATTTAGAACCTGTCGCAGAAAGCCGGACTGAGAAATGGGCAGGAGGAGCTGTGGTTAGGCTGGGGAGCGTGTGGCTGCTTGTGTGCGCCCCCCCTTGTGTGCTCGCATCCCGGCATCTGTAAGACGCCGGCGCGTGAATGATGCGGTTGTGTTACTGTTGAACTCCCCGCACACATCTCCCCAGGACGGCGCTCTGTGTTTGCGGGCGGGCCCTGAAGCCTCTCCCGCCGTCTTGTCGTTGCCAGCAGCCGACCAGGTGCCCCTGATGGAGGACCTGGAGCAGATCTTCCTGCGCTCGTGGCGTGAGTCGCACCTGACGGAGATCCGGCAGTACCAGCAGGCGCAGCCGCAGCCCTGCCCGCCGGCACCCAGTGCCGTGGCCCCGGTCACCTCGGCGCAGCTGCCCTGGCTGGCCGGCCTGGCCGCCACCTCCTGCAACGACAGCGTGCACATCATCGAGTGCACCTACTCCCTGGCCGAGGGCCTCTCGGAGATGTTCCGGCTGCTCATCGAGGGCAAGCTCGCCAAGACCAACTACGTGGTGATCGTCCGCGCCTGCCGCAGCCCCGCCATCGACTCCTGCGTCGCGGTCACCGGTGAGCCCCGCGCCTCTTCCCTTGCAGATCTGCGTGCTTTGCCTCTCGTGGCCAGGGTTTGTAGCCGCAGTTGGTTAGTGACTGCAGTTGGCGCCCTCCTGGTGTGAGAGGCGTGTGCCCTGGCTAGCCTGCCGAGTTAAAATTTATTCCTCCTCCGAGAGGAAGGTGAGCATTCCCATTTCCCCCTAGAGAGCCTGGGCACCTCTGGAGCGCGGATAGACGGGGTGGAAAACCTGGCTCCATGCACCTGGTGATGGGACTGGTCCCTTCCTGACTCTGGCCCTCTGTTCCTTCAGCTAGCTAGTGCAGAGCAAAAAACCAGCCATCTTACTGTATGATGCAGATTAATGAGTTAATTAACTAATAAACTATAAAAACACTTATTGAAGCCCTACTATGTGCAGACACTGTTCTAGGGGCTGGGGACACAGGCACGAAGACGACAAGGTCCTTGCCTTCCTGGAGTGGACATTCTGGTGGGGGAGGCAGACGTCAAACAGTGCAGAACATCTCGGGTGGAAGGGCCAGGGGATGGCAGATCCCATTTGGGAAGCAGCTATTAGGAGGGGTCAGGAGGACCTATCTACAGAGGTGACATTAGAGCAGGGGCCTGGGAGAAATGAGGCAGGCGATGTTGCTACTGGGGACAGCTGGAGGGCTCCCCAAGACCATGTGGCAACGTGCTGTGCCTAGCCTGTTGTAGGGAAGCAGGAGCCCAGGGCAGAGGATGGGATTAGGCCGTTGCCTGGGGCCCCAAGAGCCTTCGCAGAAGTTTGAATTTTCCCCTGAGCGAATTGAGAAACCATTGGAAGATTTGCCCAGAGAAGGGATGTGACCTGACTTGTGTTAGAAGAATCACCCATTTTGTGTATGTGAAGAGCAGATCTGGGGAGGAGGCTGCTGGATTTGTCCAGCGCCCAGTCCCTGGGGCCGGGCGGGTTCTGGGTGTTTGTGCAGTGGGTGTCTGTAGGGCTTCTGGGTGGGGCCGGTGTGGGCTGTGGGAGGCAGCAAGGACTCAGGGAGCACACTGAGGGCTTTGGCCTGGGTAGCTGGAATAACGCAGACACCATCTACCGAGATGGCAGGAACAGCGGAAATGTTTTTGTTTTTTTGAAAACTTTTAAATGGTTATCGGGAAACAGGGGAGAGGCCCCAGATGGGTCAGATGCTGCTGTCTGAGCCAGAATCCGCTCCTCCCTCTGTCACCAGGGCAGTCCCCGGTGACAGGGACACAGCCGTCCTTGTGGGGCGGTGGGATGAAGGCATTTCCTGGGTTGGGCTCCAGGGAGGATGAGTGAAGGAACAAATTGAGACAACTGGGTTGGGAAGTTTTGCCTTAAAAGGAATAGAGAAATGGGAGATCATGATGGAGGCAGAATGGGATCGGGTTTTTGTGGGTGTTCTGAGTCAGACAGTGCAAGCCTGTGTTAGGTGGCGGGAATGCTGGGGCAGAGGGAAAAGTAGATGGTGCAGGCAGGAGAGGTGCTGGTTAGGGGGGGTCCTCCAGCAGGAGAGAGGGCCGGGGCTGCGGTGCACGGTGGGAGCGTTGGCCCAGGATTCTCAGGAGTCGAGTCAGTGTGGCTATGGTCTTCTCCCCAGCCACGTCCAGCCCCTCGGTACAGACACAGAGCAGGAAAGGGGTTTGAGGCAGAGGGTAGAACAAGGCTGTTGAGGGATACGAGAGCGTGAGTATTGCAGGACATGGACTCTCAGCCAAAGGAGGGGGGCATGAGAACCTCCGGGAGGCTCCACGGATTTGGGAAGAGTGGAGGGATTGTTGGAGTGTCGGAGGTGGCTGGGGAGTGGGCTGCACGGAGTGGAGGATACAGAGGGGCAGAGGCATCAAGTGACCAAGCCCAGGGCATGCCCGTGGTTGCAGGTGGATGAAAGGAAGCCGAGGACAATTCCTTGGAAGAGATTCAATAGATCAAGCAATTTTTAAAATTTATTTATTTATTTATTGGAGAGAGAGAGAGCACGCAAGAGAGCACAATCAGGGTGAAGGGCAGAGGGAGACGCAGACTCCCCGCTGAGCAGGGAGCCCATGTGGGACTCAGTGTGGGACTTGATCCCGGGACTCCGGGGTCCTGACCTGAGCCGAAGGCAGAGGCTTCACCGCCACAGCCACCCAGGCGCCCAGTCAAGCAACTTGTATGTGGCAGGTTGCTCGGTGTGCACATTATCATGTTACCCTGTGCAGCGACTTCCTTAATTCACTGACCTCATTTGTTCCCCTCTCAGAGCAATAGAATGCCTTCCTCCCAGCTTCATCTTGTTAGTTAAAAAAGAAAACAAGAAAATTCCAAAATCTAGCATTTTCTTGATTAGAGAGTCATGGATACGAGCAGATTTCTCAACTTAAATAGGACTGTCAGTCAAGATTTAAAACCTTGCTCTTACCACTGTTGCACGGTATTCATAGATCATCGTGGGTCAGTTTGTAAACTTCAGAATAATTTTTGGCCAATTGGTGCACTCCCGTTTTTGGACTGTTGAAAAAAAAATGATGCCACGGGTGTTACGTGTTTTAAGCCTGATATTTTTGTATCTCTTTTATGTAAATATATAAAAATGCACATTGTCACCATGCAGTCCCTGGGTTATCCTTGAGCATTCCTGATCCTAAACTCATTCCGTTTTTTATTTTTGTTTCTGTTTTATAAATTCTTTATGTGATTTGAGTAGTACTTCTGGAAATGAACCTGGAGGCTTGTTGTATGCCAGGGATCGGGCTAAGCATTTTATAAACGGTGTCTTCTTGGCCGTTCTCACGACAGTCCTCAGAAGTAGCCACTGTTGCGAGTCCGTGTTTCAGATGGGGAAACAGGCTGGAAGGGTTAAGTATCTCAGGTTACACAGCTAGTAAGTGGGAAGGGAAGTTCCAAGGCCAATGCTCTGGGTTTTCCCTCTTATCCTCCTAACTATTAAACTGAGCCAGGATGGTTTATGCCATTTATTCATTGAACCAACATGAGCACCTGCTCTTAACCAGGCATGATGACAGGCTTGGGGGATCGGGAGAGAGAGAAAGAGAGCGATGAGCACAGACTCTGCCATCGAGGGGCTCACGTGCTAATTCTAAGTGGAGGGGCCCAGTGAAAGTTGTTGTTTGTTTTCCAGGAAAATACCAAGCCCGAATTCTTTCCGAGAGCCTTCTCACCCCAGCGGAGTACCAGAAAGAAGTCAATTATGAGCTGGTTACAGGGAAAGTGGACTCCCTGGGGGCCTTTTTTAGCACCCTCTGTCCAGGTAGGCTTGTGGAGAGACAGGTGTAAATTCGCAAGTGGGAGGGGCAGAAACAAAGATGCAAAGGTGAAGTCCTCTCCGAGCCCGTTCCCTAGGACCTGCTGAGGCTGGCCTTGGTTTGGGTGTGCGGGCTGACCCCTACGTTCTCCGAGTTAGCATTTACGACCCTTTCTGTGGTGGCCTCCAGCCGGCCATCTTCCTGTGCTGACTATGGGACTTCCTAGGTGGGGGGGGGGGGAGCTTTGTGGTTTCTGGTTTTTGAGGCACACAAGGGTCCTGTGCCTGTTCCCCTATACCTCCCCAGCCCTGTGCACTGCGGCTCCCTACCTCCCCCTCTGAATTTCTTGAGTCTGCGTGTTCTATGCTGGGAGTTCCGTGCCCTCCTCCCTTCTTTGCCTGGCTCCTCACTCCATTTCCTCCCAGAAACTTCTGCTGGCCCTTCCTTCTCTAGGATGGGCTCAGACGCCTTCCTCCTGTCCTTTACCATCTGGCTCTTCCTTCTGTCCTGGCACCCACCACCTCACAGTGCAATTTTCTCTGACATAGTTGCCTTCCTCACTAGACGGTGGGCTCCTTGGCTGGCTGGGCCATGTCTTCTCTATTTCCATTACCCTGGGCCCGGGACAGTGCCTCATACGTAGGTGTCGCATGGAAGTTGCTGAGTTTCACTGGGATGGAAAACCCATTTCTGTTGTTCTGTTTTGGGCAGAGGGTGACATTGACATTTTGCTGGACAAATTTCATCAGGAAAATCAAGGCCATATTCCGTCATCACTTACTGCCTCCTCTGTCACCAAATCAGCATCCCTGGATGTTGGTGGAGCTCCGGCATGCACGAGTGAGTGATGCGGGGAGCCAGCGGCCAGGGTCTGGGCTGGTGAGACAGCATCCAGGGGGTGCCGGGGGGGCTATGAGGAAGCAAAGTTAGAAGCACATGCAGACATGGACGGCACTGGAGGAGATAATGCTAAGTGAAATAAGTCAAGCAGAAAAGACAATTACCATATGGTTTCTCTCATCTGTGGAACATGAGAACTAGGATGATCGGTAGGGGAAGAAAGGGATAAAGAAAGGGGGGGTAATCAGAAGGGGGAATGAAACATAGAGACTATGGACTCTGAGAAACTGAGGGCTTCAGAGGGAGGGGGGTGGGGGAATGGGATAGGCTGGTGATGGGTAGTAAGGAGGGCACGTATTGCATGGTGCACTGGGTGTTATACGCAAGTAACGAATCATGGAACTTTACATCAAAAACCAGGGATGTACTGTATGGTGACTAGCATAATATAATAAAAAAATATTATAATAAAAAAAAGCAGCACATGCAGAAGGCAGGGCATTTTCTTAGCATCAAAATGGACTAATATATAATTTTTTATTTTAGTCCTTAACACTAGTGGTCTCATCCTACCCTGAAATGTATGCTTGTAGGCTTTTCCGGAGACGGTGCATTTCTCTGTGTTAATTCCCAGCTTATCAATGCATCGTTGAAATATTTTATGTATCCTGAGTTCCCGAAGAGCTGTGATGGTCTCCCTCCCTTCCAGAGAACTCGCAGCCTCTTCCAAAGTCCTGTCTCAGGGTCAGCTTCCTTGCGATGCTGTCTTTGTCGCCCTTCAGGTAGAGTAGGTCACTGCCTCTGTGCTCCCTGAGCACTGTTCATCCTTTTTTTTATTAAATTCCGAATAGTGTGAAATGTACATAGCCCAGAGTAGGCACTCGATAAATGTTGGTGTGATCCCCCTTTGATCACTCTGTGCACTAGACAGGGGCCCACTGCAGGATTCCCTAGCAGAGGTCCAGGGTGTTGACCCTCTGCTCTTGGGTGCATCTCACCTTTGTGGGGGCTATGGTTCCAGGTTACAACCTGGAGCCCCACCACATCCGGCCCTTCCAGCTGGCCGTGGCTCAGAAGCTCCTCTCCCACGTGTGTTCAATTGCGGATTCCAGCACCCAAAATTTGGACTTGGGATCCTTCGAGAAGGTGGACTTTCTGATTTGTATTCCTCCCTCAGAAGTGACCTATCAGCAGACCCTTTTCCATGTCTGGCATTCAGGTATGGGGCATTTGGGGGGCAAGTTGGGATGTCTGCATGGGAAAAGCTTTGATTCCCTTAAATTCAGATTTGGAATTGAAATACCAGTCTTTACCTCTAAAGTAGGTAGGGCAAGGAATAATACCCCCATTTAATAGATCATGAAACAGATGCTCAGAGAGAACAAATTGCCCAAGATTTTATAATCCATTGAAGCTAGAACCATGTCTTGAATTTCCACTCTATCTCACTCAAGTCAACAACCAGTGTGTTGATAGCCTGCTTCAACTCCATGTATTCTCCCTGTGCTTTCAAGGGGATGAAACATGTAATACATAAGAGTCAGTGTCTTAACTCAGAGGATTTATTCTTCAGGCCGGGAGATGATTTTGCTGGGGATGGTGGGGAGGTGGGACCTTACCCTTCCCTTCAGTCACACCGAGCCTAGGGTCACCAGCCTCATGAAGCCAGCTTTGCTGTGCCCCTGGGTGGGCCGCTGTGCACACACCTCACTAGGAAACGGGCCTGCCTCTTTGCCCAGCTCCTGCACAGACATATGTGTGACCATGGTTTGCATGGGGTCAGCTGCCCTGCCTCCCCCATGTCTCACACGTCCCTGTAGCCTAGGGGCCAGGCAGAATGCTGGTCAGATAGCAGGTGCTCACCAGGTGTCTGTTGAGTGAATAAGAAACTCGTGACAAGGGTTTTACTTGTCGTGGGTTACTTGTGATGTATTTTTACCACATTACAGGGGTTTTGCTGGAGCTTGGCTTGGAAAAGGAGCACATGACCAAGCAGAGGGTCGAACAGTATGTCTTGAAGCTTGATGCCGAAGCGCAGACGAAATTTAAGTCCTTTCTGCAGAACTCCTTTCAGAACCCCCATACGCTGTTTGTCCTAATCCACGACCATGCCCACTGGGATCTCGTGAGGTGACAGTGACTTTGGCATAGGGCGTGGTTGACGGGTTCCTTCCTTGAATTGATATTTGGATGACACTGGGCTTGTGGGTACAAGCCTTGACAAGGTGAATGATGTTGGGGTTTTGGCATTTGTAAGCAGATGCCACGGATATATTCCAGAACCTTCGAGCTGGAGATTATCTCAGGGAACATCTGGCAGAGCTTCTAAAAGTTACCGTCACAGAAATCAGGGTCTCAGGGCTGGGGTGGGGGCAGGAGGGTGTTAGGACCGAGCCAGCCTAGAACTAGGGCCTCCTTTTCTGTACCCCACTCGGGGACAGGGTGCCCCCTGGTGTGGGGAGGGGATCCTGACTGGAATAGCTCACTTCCTGACGGGAGGCCCCATTGACTTCAGTACTGAGGGTCACAGCTGGTACCACCCTTCTGTAGAGTGATTTTATGGATTCAATTCAAATGGATGTAAATCTAGATGCATTTTAGATGCTGTCAGGCTCGGAATCTGGCAGGATTCCTGATTTACCAGGACCCGTCATCTCCATAGACTGGCCCGAGGGCTGTGCATTTAGACATTGCCACTGACTGGGTGAGGAAGGAAGGGAGATCCTGGGTCAGACTGCAGAGGAAGGCTTTGATTTAGCACGGACGCAGAAGCGTAGGGCTGGTCAGAACCTCAGAGATCACCTATACGCAGGGCATACAATGTTGGGTGCCTGCCTGGGCTTGGAGGTATTTCAACATCCTGAGTTGTATAAAGAGCTATATTGTGAGTATTCATTTGGGGGGTAGGTTTATCAGAGTAACTACCTGCCACCGAAAGCTGAAGAGTTTTCTATTCTGCTGGGTGGCTGGGAGAGAACGCCGAGGCGTTGGCCCGCAGGGAACAGCAGAGCTACACTTGTCTCCTGGGACCCTTGTTCAAAGTGCTTCCCCTTCCCGGTCCTGTACCTTTAAATTTAATATAGAATGTACCATTTTATATCCTCTGTGGCTCGTTTCAGGTCAGTAGGAATTTAGGGAAAAGAATTTAAGGAGACAAGTACACAATCAGATGGGGCCAAAGGAACATTCCTGGGTGAAAATCACTGGCCCAGAGGAGTGGGTGGATTGTATGTCCCACAAGCAATCCTCTAAAAATACTGTTCCCCTGGCTAAGTTTTTAATAAGCAATGAGTATCAGGGGAGTCCTGGACAGGTGCCTGCAGTGTGGTCATTTTTTTTTTTTTCTTAAATTTTCCTTGTCATGGGCAGAGCAAGAAGCTTTGATTACTTGCAAAGTTGGGGCTGGGGTTAGTTAGAAATGTATTCAACTGCTTGATCCTTGTAAAATTACAGAGAAGTATTCGTCATTCCACTCACTGTGTCTTCTCCCCCTTTCTTCCCGCAGTAGCACTGTTCATAATCTTTACTCCCAAAGTGACCCGGCTGTGGGATTAGTGGACAGATTGCTCAATTGCAGGGAGGTGAAGGAGGCCCCCAACATTGTGACGCTCCATGTGACTTCCTTCCCTTACGCGCTGCAGACACAGCATACCCTCGTCAGCCCTTACAACGAGATCCACTGGCCTGCCTCCTACAGTAACGTGAGTGCCACTGGGCTGCCGGGCCTGGTGTCCCGATGACCCTTGAGTCGGGAGAAATTCTGTTTAGTAAAAACCTTGATTAACTAGTGTGGTTGGGGGTCAAGTGGGTCCCCAGATTCTTGGATCTTTGATTTGACCCAGAATTAGATTTATTTTATATTTATTTATTTATTTAATTATTTATTATTTAAAGATTTTATTTTATTTTTTACAGAGAGAGAGATAGCCAGTGAGAGAGGGAACACTGGCAGGGGGAGTGGGAGAGGAAGAAGCAGGCTCCCAGTGGAGGAGCCTGATGTGGGGCTCGATCCCAGGACTCTGGGATCATGCCCTGAGCCGAAGGCAGACGCTTAACAACTGAGCCACCCAGGCGCCCCTGACCCAGAGTTAGATTTAAACCCTTCCTGGTCTTTAGAAACTTTCCCAAAGGGCATTAGTTAGCTGCCCTCTCTGAGGACATGCAGTGTTTAGTCCAGAAGCCTTGGAAAGGTTCCTGCTTTTCCTGTCCCCATGTCCTTAAGCTGCAAGGCTCAAAATCTCCTTCCTCAAATGGAACACACATCCATGAAGCCTGGTGAGGTTTTAGTTTATCTCTTGCCTTTTCTCATCAAAATAGAAGGCTACAACCGATAATTTGAGAATTCTGGGAATAACTGGAGAATTCCGGGTGGTTGGATTCTAGTTAATTATACAAGTAACGAGCAAACCTCAAATTCTAGACTTCTTTGGGGTGTCCCAGAGTCATCTTAGGAACTTATAAAGATACTGATGCTTGGCTTTAGTCTAGCAGACTTGGAATCAGTGGTGCTGATACCAAGTGTTTCTGTAGCACTTTCGTAAGCTAGGGAGGCACTGTTCTGAGTGCTTTATCATATGAGCTCCTATAAGAGGCAGGGGCTAGGGTGATTTCTGATTTATGAAAGGAGAAAATGAGGCAGAGGACGGTTGAGCTACTTGCCTAAAGGACCACGCAGTCAGAGAGTGGTAGAGTCAGGCTATGACCCGTCTGGCTGGCTGTGACCCTCACACTTAACCATGGTGCTGTGAGGGCAGAGTTCATGGCTTTAATTTTATTAGCCTCTCCAACTCTGCTACACCCTGACACTTGAGAAACTGGGATGTTAGTTTGGGAAGAACGTTAGGTCAATGGGAGTGAAATTGATTAGATGAACGCATTTTTTCCTGCTGATTTTAATAGCAAGCTGAACGTAAGATAGTCGATTGGCCTATTCCTAAAACTAGCTTAAAATTGTTGGAAAGAAGCCGTTTTATCCAAGAAAGCTGTGGGTTTAAAAAACAAGGCTGATGTTCTTCTTGGCAAAGACACTAGGGTCCAATGAATGGGAACATCTTGACTGATCTGGAGGCACCATCCTTTAAGTATAGAGTGTGCTGTGCTCGGGGTCTGCCGAGGGAAGTAACACATGAAACGTCTGTGGGACTGTAGAGGCAACACAATTTATTTTTTTTTTTTTTAAAGATTTTATTTATTTATTTGACAGAGATAGAGACAGCCAGTGAGAGAGGGAACACAAGCAGGGGGAGTGGGAGAGGAAGAAGCAGGCTCACAGCAGAGGAGCCTGACGTGGGGCTTCGATCCCATAACGCTGGGATCACGCCCTGAGCCGAAGGCAGACGCTTAACCACTGTGCCACCCAGGCGCCCCAACACAATTTATTTTTATTTTTTAAAAAGATTTTATTTATTTGAGAGAGCGAGCATGCGGATGTGCGCGCACACGAGCTGGGTGAGGGGCAGAGGGAGAGCGAGAATCTCAAGCTGCGACGCGATGAGCGTGGAGGCTGACACAGAGCTCGATCTCGTGACCCTGAGATCATGCCCTGAGCCGAGATCAAGAGTCAGACGCTGAACTGACTGAGCCACCCAGGCGCCCCAAGTCAGCACAATTTACATCAAGATGCCTGTGCCGGCCATCTACGTGCCTAGCATGTGACTCTCTCCATCTCCACAAATACAGTGTTTGTGTGACTGATGTTCTTCTCTGTTTTAGGGGGTGGACTTATATCCTGAGAATAAGAAGTACTTTGGGCTGTCGGAGTTCATTGAGTCCACCCTTTCAGGACACAGCCTCCCCTTGCTCAGATATGACAGCTCCTTCGAGGCCATGGTCACCACATTAGGAAAAAGGTACACGTCTCTGTTGGAAGTCACTAAAATTGCTCAGGAGTCGAGTGTAAACTGAAGCGTGTGCAGCCAGAGAGTTCCAGGAAGGGGGCCACCTTCCTCCTTTCCTGGGTGACTCCGTCCCTCCACTAAAGGGATCCTGGTTTATTTCTTGCCCTGCCTATGGGGACAGTGATATCCGTCGTGCCATTGTTCTAGAACATTTTAGAGATGAGAATGAGCAGTAATAATGTTGGAATGTGGGAGGGTGTGTTTGAGACACGGGGAAGCCAAGAAAATGGGAGGAGGTAAGACACCAAAAGATTGAAAGGAAATGATAGTGACAATCCTAGTTGGCTCCATCCTCTCATGTCCCGTGTGTATCATCTGTCGAGGGCTTCTTTTGTGCTGTTCGCTGTTCCAAGTGCCTCACCATCTCTCTTAGCCAGTTGCTGCTATTATCTCCATTTTGCAGGTAAACTGAGGCTCAGAGAGACCCCCCCCCATGACTTCCCTGGGCCACACATCTGGCCAGGGATAGAACTGGCTGTGAGCCCAGCGTCAGCCGGATTCTATAGCTTGCCCTCTGATCTGTGCCAAAGCAGACCGCTGAGGCAGATTTTAATGCTGCCATTTTTCAGATGAGGAAACTGAGGCCCAGGGAGGTTAAGTGATTGCCAACATCCACCCAGTTCGTAGGTCATAAACCCAGGCCAAGTTTTACAGACTGGCTACTGCAAAACAGAATGAGTGGCTCTGCCCCCTTCCCTCATTGTGCCCCCTTCTCTCGTGCCAACAGAGGGGTTAAAGTAGACGTGGGCTTCTCAAGCTGTGTTCCACGCTGTATCGCGTGGGCTGGGTGCAAATAGCTCTTAGGCCAAAAGGGGTTCCGTGGTCAAATGTGTTTGAGAAACCTTACATTTAAGGTTTTCTTTTCCATGAGAGTTCCCCGAGCCTTCTGTTGCCACGCGTGCTGTCCTGCAGAGGCGGCTGGAATGTGCGGCATCTCCGGAGTGTGTCATGGGATCGGTGTTCCCCAGAATGCCCTTTGAGAAGCTCAGTCCCCTTCAGTGCTGGGATGCTGATGGACTTAGTCTGCTCTCCGCCTCCCACGTGGGCAGCTGAGCACTCATACACTTGCTAAGGGAAGGAGCCCCTCCTCTGCCGCTCGGCCCTGCTCTCCTCACGCAGCTCCTTCTGCTGGGTGCTTCGTGAGCTGACACTTTGGGCCCAGTGCTCTATGTTGATTGCCTACCACCTGCTCACAGCAGCACAGTGGCATAGGGACCATTATCCCCGTGTGGCAAAGGAAGGAATGGACAAAGGTTGGGTCCCCTGCCCTAGGTCACATGGGGGTTTGTAGTGAAGCCAGACCCAATCCTTGTCACTTGACTCCAAAACAGTAGAACCACTAAGCCATATGGAGCAAGGTCTCACGGCTAGAAGGCCAGACTGACCGCAGGACCATACATTCTGGCTTTACACCTAGTAAAATGTGAGTTTTAAGCTTTGGCAAATCACTGAACCTGTCTGAACTTCCGTACCTTCACCTGTGAACCAATCTACTTTTCTAGTGGCTTCTTATGAGTCTTTGATAAATGGGATGCCATGTAGACTCAGAAATAGTTGTGTGCTGAGAGCTCAGGCTCCAGAGTCACACTGCCTGGGTTCGAGTCCTGGGTCTGTCACTTAGCAGCTGGGAGACTTTAGGAACCTTTCTCAGTCGTCTGCGGGGAAAATGATGCCTACCACACAGGGATGTTATGATGATTAAATGAATTAATACGTATGAAACATGAAGAGCATGCCCGGTGCATGTTACATGCTCATGGTAGCTGCAGCCAGCACTGTCACGGCTTTGTCCCCACCATCATCACGGTCACCACCATGGCCACCATTGTCAGAACCAGCATCAGCACCACTGTTACTGTCACATCCCATTATCATGATTGCTACCATGGTCACAACCATTGTCATTATCACCATCACTGCTGTCACTGCCATTATGACCAAGGCCATGACCATCATCACCAAGACCATGACCATCATCATCATCACTGTCACCACCATCCACACCACTGTCACCGTCACTGTCCCATCATCACCATCATGTTCCACCTCTTCACTGTTGCCATGGCTGCCATTACCATCAGCACCATTACAGTCACCACGACTGCCACTGTCACCATCAGCCTTACCACTGTCCTCTTCCTTGCTCGCCTCTCTCCCCCTCTTCTAAACCAGAAGTGTTGCACAGAGATTAAGATTTACATTTCACTAAGTGAGAAGAGACTAGAAAACTCTGGAATGTTGAGTTATGGAGACTCATAGGACCGCCTAGGTATCATTTAACCCATCCACCTCACCCCATCTTATAATTGTGGGATTGAGGCCCAGAGAGGGGAAGTCATTTGCCCAAGGTCACACATCCCGTTTGTGGCAACCTGGATTAGAGCCAGGTTTGATGTTCTTTCCACCATGCCTTGCTGCCTTTCCTAGGAATCCTCTGTCTGGAAATCTCTTTTGAAACAGGCAACTTGGACAGAAGGCACTAAAGGTAAGAACACATTGGTTACTGCCTCTTGCCACCGTGTGCATGGCTAGCCTGTTGATTTGCCCTGTGTTGTACACAGACCCCAGCATATGGTTGGGAAGTCGGCTTGCAAGACCACAAACTCACCGGTACTTAAGAGATTTAGACATTTAGCAACTCCCCTTTTCCTTCCAGTATGTTCTCTGTGGAGCTTCCTTCCTGTAGGGCCAACCACAAAGGCTTAGGGGCAGGCGCATCCTACGTGTACCTACTGTTTCTGAGTCCATTTCTGTGTATTAATTGATTTTCTCCCTCCTCATTATGGGTTGTATTTCCTTCTTTAAATATCTGGTAATTTTTGAGAGGATTCCAGACATTGTGAATTTCGCCTTGATGGGGCTGGATATATTTGTATTCCTATAAATCATCTTCAGCTTTTTTCTGGGATATAATTAAGTTACTTGGAGACAGTTTAATCCTTTCAGGTCTTGCTTTAAGCTCTGTTAGGCAGGACCAAAGAAGTATTTAGTCCAGGGCTACCTTTGCCCACTACTAAGGCAAAACCCTCTAAAGATTCTATAATGTTCCGTGAATTCTGAGGTCTTCCATGCTGGTGTTGGGAACAGGAACTATTCTAAACCCTATGTGAGCTTGAGGCATGGTTCCCTTTAATTTTCTTGGATGGTTCTTTTCTTGGCCTTGAATAGTGCCCTCACCTAAATGCACTGATCACTAAGCTGACGACTTGGGGGACCCTCTGTAGCTCTCCTGCATTCTCTATTTCTGCAGCTTGTTCCTCTCTGGTACTTTCCCCTGTGAGCTCTTGCTAACTTGGTTTCCCTGGACTCCACTGCCTTTCCTCAAGTCAGGGAGACCACTGATGCTTTGCCTGGATTCCCCTTTCCTGAGCACATTCCAGAAACTTTTTCCAGTCAGAAGCTAGGGGCTCACCCAATTTGACTCCCATGTCTAAGGATCACTGTCTTCCACTTCCTGAAGCCCAATGTCTTGAAACACTGTTGTTTCAAATATTTGTCCGGCTTTTTGGTCATTTCAGATGGATAAATATGGTTCCTGTTCTGAGTCTGCTTGTCCTTTGAGCAGAATTGAATGCAGGCACTTCCCACCACATCAGAGATGGGGAGAAAGTATGCTTCCTCCCAAATGACACCCTGCCCTTCTTCATCCCCCTTCATCCCACCTTGCTCGGGGTGACAAGGGCCCCAGCAGGGGCAGCACTGTAGGGCAGGGAAGACCATGCATTTTCTGCCCTGCTCTGTTCTTCTTGGGCACTATGTGGCCAGTGCACCAGGGGCAGGGCAAAGCAGTCCTTGGACCGCTGAGTCCCCTTTGGGCCAGAATCTGCACATCAGTCACGTCTCCCTGAGACAGCAGGCACTTGGTAGTGGCAAGGTTGCCAAGCCAGCTCTCCAGTTTATAGAACCCATGACATAATTGAAATGCCAAGGACAAAGAATGAAGAAAAGGAACAGAATAATAGACGAGAGAAGACCTCAGAAACTCTGTGGAAGGTGACTGCTTGTCCTGATAGAACTCTCAGGGTGGCATGGCCATGGTAAGGGTCTGATCTTTGTAGGTCAAGAAACTTCTTTATCTTTGCTCCCAAAAGCCACTGCGTCGGGATACATTCCAGCGAAATAAACCGACAAGAGCATCGTGTGTAAAGCGGATGTCAATTTGTCTGTTCCGGCAGGGATGGGTTTTTCTGCTGGGGCTCTGGGTCTGTTTCTGATGTGAGAACCAGAAGAGCGCTAGCAGGGCATGTGGTCCTGGCGGGGTCATCACTTTTGTGTGAAAAGACATATGGTAACAGTTTCTGAAGCCCAAGCTAGGATTCTTGGTTTGACTGAGTATGTTCTGATTAAGAATTCATCTGTCAAATCACATTTAGTTACGTTTCTGATGGTTCATTGTCCTTGAAATGAATGCAGCGATGTGCCTTCAGGACGGTCGCCCTCCATCTGGGCAACGTGATAGCCGCGCGTCCGTGCTGATCGCTAGTGGTTCTATTTTCCGTGGGACCTGGGGGCAGATTACCTAACTGAAGGAGCTATAAATTAAGCTGATGATAGATGAAACAATCATTGATTTTATTTATGTCTCGTTCGTTCATTGCACAAATCTTTATTGAGCTGCTACTACGCTCCAGGTGCTGGAAAGCACAGAGAAACAGCAAATCCGTGCGCTTGTTTCCTAGCTGAAAGTGACAGAGCAGTTTGTGATTCGGCTTCTAAGGAAGGCTTCCCTTTCAGGTTAGAAACAAGCGGCTTCGAAAGGAAACAACCTGGTTGCAAGCTGGGAGCGCGTCGCTGTGCCCGCGTTGGCGGCTGTGTTGGGTCCCCTGTGTGCTGGGCTCAGGCCCTGTGCCGCCTCCCGGAGCGCTGCGGGCATCCGCGGGGTGGCCGGCAGCCCGGTCACGGCTCCGTGTCTCTGTTTGTTGCAGGTTCCCCCGCCTGCACAGCGCGGTGATCAGGACCTTTGTTCTCGTGCAGCACTACGCGGCCGCCATGATGGCCGTGAGCGGCCTGTCGCAGATGAAGGACTACACGTCGGTGGAGACGCTGGAGATCACCCAGAACCTCATCAACGCGCCCAAACAGTGTCCCTGCGGCCACGGGCTCATGGTCCTGCTGCGGGTGCCCTGCTCGCCGCTGGCGGCGGTGGCCTACGAGCGGCTGGCCCACGTGCGGGCGCGCCTGGCCCTGGAGGAGCACTTTGAGATCATCCTGGGCAACCCCAGCTCTGGCATCACTGTCGGGAAGCACTTCGTGAAGCAGCTCAAGGTGGGCACTGGGGGCAGGGACGGGAGGGGTGGAAGGAGCCTGGGAGAGTGGGGTGNGGGGGGGGCGGGGTGGCCGAGTGGGGGAGGGGTGACGGAGGTGACAAAAGCTTCAGGGTTGCTGTCCATCACGCCCCCTCCATGCGTAGCCACCCCTCTGGCCGCCTCTCTTGTCCTGGTCCCACAACTACAGTACCAAATTACTTATAAATATTGTTCCCCCCCACAAAACGCCTTGTCTTGCTCTTTTTTTTTCTTTAAGATTTTATTTATTTGAGAGAGAGGGAGCGAAAGAGAAAGAGAACGAGCAAGCACGAGTAAGGGGAGGGGCAGAGGGAGAAGCAGACTCCCCACTGAGCAGGGAGCCTGACACGGGACTCGATTGCAGGACCCTGGGATCATGACCTGAGCCAAAGACAGACACTTAAACGACTGAGCCACCCAGGTGCCCCCTGTCTTGCTCTTTTAAACTTCTGGGCTGCAGCATGCCTTTCCTTCTTCCTGGGAGTGCTTTTCTCTTCCTCCCTTATTTTTTTAATAATTTTTTTATTATAATATGTTAGGCACCATACAGTACATCCCTAGTTTTTGATGTAAAGTTCCATGATTCATTACTTGCGTATAACACCCAGTGCATCATGCTTAAAAAGTTAAAAATTGAGCTACCCTATGATCCAGCAATTGCACTACTGGGTATTTATCCCAAAGATACAGACATAATGAAGAGAAGGGCCATATGCACCCCAATGTTCATAGCCCCATTGTCCACAATAGCCAAATTGTGGAAGGAACCGAGATGCTCTTCAACAGATGACTGGATTAAGAAGTTGTGGTCCATATATACAAATGGAATATTACTCAGCCATCAAAAAGAACGATTTCTCAACATTTGCTGCAACATGGACGGGACTGGAGGAGACAATGCTAAGTGAATAAGTCAAGCAGAGAAAGACAATTATCATATGGTTTCTCTCTTCCTCCTGTAGTTAGCTTATCGGCCTGTAGAATTCAGCTCTGTGTCTTTCCCTTTTTCGGGAAGCTGCCCCTCCCTGCCCCCGGGGGCCTCCTCCGCACCAGGGGCTGGCGTGGGGCTCCCTGCCTGTCCTCTGGCTCTTTTCCCAGGCGGTGGAGGGCAGGGACCGCCCCCCCCAGCCCTCAGCCCCGCCCCCAGACTAGCACAGTGCCTGGCCCCCAGTTTCTCACTGAACCCACGGAGAGGTGAGAGAAAACTCGGGAGCGTTACAAAGAATCCTGAGAGAAGAGTTGGGCAGGAACCTTGAGGGAGAGGCAGGGTTAAGAAAGCACAGAAAAACCTTAGAAGCCACTGAGGTTTTGCACTTTGTTCCCGGGGCTCAGGCAGCAGTTAATGCGTGGACGGCTAGTACGGCTAGTACGTGCCAGCCAGTGTGGCTGGGAACCCAGCCGTGAAGCAGACGATGTGCTTATCTGTAGTGTGAAGAGCTGTCTTTTCACGGAACGCTTCAGTAGGGAGGAGGACGCTTTAGATCTGTCAGAGCTGGGCTAGTCCGAGAGTAGGGAGTCTCGCCACCTTACTGCTTTTTAATTATCCGCAGATGTGGCAGAAAATTGAGGATGCGGAGTGGAGGCCTCAGACCTACCTGGAGCTGGAGGGCCTGCCGTGTATCTTGATCTTCAGTGGGATGGACCCTCACGGGGAATCCTTACCGAGGTGAGGGGAGGGGGCTGTGTCCCTGGGGGTCGTGGAAGAGCCAGCTGCCTGTGCCCGCAGCTCTGGTGGTCAGGCCAGGCTCCTAGTGCCTGATGGCAGGTGGAGTCTTCACATTCAGAGTCGTCACAGATTTGTGTATTTATCATGACAGTTTTCCAGCCTGTGGCAGTGAGATGTGTCTGAGGTCTGGGCAGCCTTTCCCAATTCTCAGGCCCCATTTGGGCTCACGGAGGGTGGGATGGCTGTGGCTGGGCCCCACGAGTGGAGGTCAGTTTCTCCCGTGAGGATCACCATGTGCGTTGGGAATGGCTGTTCATTTAGGAAAGTATCCGATCTTCTTGGGGCTCAAGGCTCCATTTCTCCTGGGGTCTCACTGCCGTGATAGCAGGGCCCTCCTGGTGTAGGTGGTGTTCTGGGAAGCGGGGAGGTGGCTGACGGCACTTAGGAAGAGCCGGTTTCCACACACACAGCTGACTGTCTTGAAGGCTGTGTTCCATTGGAGCCCACAGCCACGGAGACGTCAGCTGCAAGCCTGCTCAGTGGCTCCTGTGGTCTCTAGGCAGTCACACGGACAGGTAGACACTCAGGACTGAAGGTCACTGGGCCTCCAGTAAGACTGGATGGGTGGCAACAGGTTAGCTCCTAAAGATTTACTCAATACCGTGGAAAAGAGCAGGAACCATGCACATCTTTCTTCCTATGGCAAACGGTAAGAGCTGAAATTTACTGAGTTCCTGTCATGTGCTGGCATTGTACTAGATTCTTCTCATGTGCTGTATTTCATTTTACTCTCACCATAACCCTGGGGGAAAGAAATATCGCAGTGGTCCCCCTTGATCAGTGAAGAAATGGGACTTACAGAGATTAAGCCTGGTGGACCATGGATTCCAGGCTGCCCAACTCCAAAGCTGGGGTTCCTTCCCCACGGCCACCCCACATTTACACGAGGGCTATTGCACGCGGCGTCCTTGGCTGGGTAAAGGTGACGTGATTGTCATGCTATCCCTAGCTTCTAGCACAGTCTTGGCCCACTATAAGTGCTGATTGAATAATTAAAATATTAAATGCATATAGTCCTCAAACAGTGCACTTAGATGGCTATTAATATTAATTCTCATCTTTTGGATGAAAATCTGAGCCTGTAAGAGGTTGCCCAGCTTGTGGAAGTTTCTGCCCTAGGAAGTGGCAGAGCTGGGGTTCAAGCCTGCTCTTCTTCTGGCCTGGAAACGCTTTTGATGACATGCAGGACAGGGCTGAATCCACAGCAGGTGCCCCAAGAGACTTAAACCGACTTGGTTGCCAAGGGCTCACCGTAATGCGGTCTGCTTTTCTGCTTGCACAAGTCCTAGGACCCTAAAGAGGCAGCAGGGGGCTGCTTCCGATCACCATTCCCCCGGCGCTGGGAGTGGTGCCTCTGTTGTAGAGGACACTGAATAGAAACCTTTTTCCCTCCAGGTCTCTGAGGTACTGCGACCTGCGTCTGATAAACTCCTCCTGCTTGGTGAGAACAGCGCTGGAGCAGGAGCTGGGCCTGGCTGCTTACTTTGTGAGCAACGAGGTTCCCTTGGAGAAGGGGGCCCGGCACGAGCCCTTGGAGAGCGATGCGGAAAAGCAGAGCAGCACGGACAACGAGGATGAGGAGCTGGTGACGGAAGGTGAGGGCTGGCAGGTCTGCCTCGCCTTCTCATCATGGGGGCAGCCGGCACTTCTGCAGACAGCGGGGGCCCTGGGGCCTGTCTCACGGTCAGCAGCTCCGATGAGCGCTGTCTAGATACGTCTTTGCAGGAAATGGCACACCCTTGTTGCACTCAGAGTTTGCTTCCCTCCCTGCCCCGCGTTTTTGGTGGTATGAGAAAATGGAAATCCCGATGGGTTCTTCCTAGCTCTAGAATTCTTAGAGAATAGGAAGGAAAATTGCGATTTCTCAGGACTCTGTTTCCTGCTCTGTTTGACTTGTCGGTGGCATTACTGCCCGGTGTAAGCTTTGCTCATTTATTTCCTCTGTGTGAATCAACAGGGTGGGTTTATTATGGAGATTAATGAGAAAAGGCCAGTTTTCACTCAAAGACATGAAAATCCAACACGATATTTTAATAGGACACATGTATCAGAGCAATGCAAGCATCTGACTGTTGTCAGTGGTGCAGCAAGAAAAAAGACAAAGCTATTTATACAAACATGTGAAGCATTTGTGGGGTGTGGTGTAGGGTCGGAAGTCTCGGTTTCTCTTCCCTCCGCATCTGCTGGCTGTGTGACTTGGGACACGTCGTGCTTCCTTTACTGGCCTCAGATTGCTCATCTGTAAGAGACTAAAGGCCCCCTGGACAGACTCCACTGGTGCCGGAGTGACCTTGCATGAACTGACTGTGACCCTGACTTTAAGATGCCTCAATCCCCCTGTTGCCGGTGGGGTGAATCCACACTCCTGGCGTTTTACTGCCTCTCCAGTCTCACTGTTCCTTCTTCTCACACTGTACCCCATGCTGTTGGTCACACTCAGCTCAGAGGCTTCCCTGGCTGTGCTCTGCTCTTGCCACTCTGGGCCACACAGAGGCTTTCCTGTGGCTTTGAGCTCCCCCTCCTCTGCGCTTTACCTGGAAACCCCTGCTGGCCCTTCAGGGCTCAGGTCGGGTCACTCCTTCCAGAAATGCCGTCTCCCTGTGCTGGACGGAGCCTGGCCCTCGGGCTCCTGGGTCTGTCTCTGAGAACTCCTTACACCAGTAGCTGCGGCTCAGGAAGGGTAGCCCTCATGAGCCGTGAGCGCCCCCTTCTGTCTCCTCGGGGCTCTCTCAGGGGCGGGTGCGTGCAGGATGGTGGCGGGGTGGGTGGATGCATGGGTACGTGGATGGATGCTAGGTGTGAACACACTTGGCAAACTCTGAAGTGCCGGGCGAACATACGAGATGATGATTATGAGGCATTTTCAGCGTGTGTGTCTTGAAACAGGCTCCACCTCAGAGAAGAGGAGCCCCGTGAAGAGGGCGAGGTCCCGCTCCCACGATTCGGCGTCTTCACCCCTCTCCTCTAAAGCGTCCAGTAAGTCTCCAGATGGGAAAGAGTGCACATCCGGATGTTTCTTTTGAGATTTCAGAGAATTGAAAAGAGATCTTTATTTTCACCTAGAACTGGAAAGAGAAGGGAATCTTTGAAGAACTGAACTTTCTTAGGGAGTAATTGTGTTTCTGGATTGGGGTCTGAGACGTGAGGAGTTTGGGCAGGACCTCGGAGTTGCTGGGAGAAGATCATGGACTCCTCTGTCCGCCTCAGTGGCCTTTGCTGGGTGGTGTCCCCTTGCTGCTCTCCATGCCGCTGTTGGTTTAAGGAATCAGTGTGCCCTCGGGGAGGAGAGGGGCTGGGATGAGGTGTTCTTGTCGAGTCTAAAGGCAGAGAGAAGTGGGCACGGATTCCCCTGGGGGAAAAGCAACAAAAGGCAGCAGGTGTTTCCTGAACCTCAGACCCAGACCGTAGGGAAATGTGGGTAAAATGCCCAGTCTTTGCCTAAGGGATGCTTGGTGTCTGGGAGCAGTCAGGACTGGCCCACAGGAAACAGTATCGCCTGTCTTCCTGTTGCAGCCATTACCGAGAACCCACTTTGTATCTGACTCAGGGCAGAAAGACAGGTTAGACACAGACACGCTCTCAGGGAGTTCATGGTTCCCCATCAGCCACGTGATCCTGCGATAGGGGCCACGTTACCGTTTATGCACACAGTCACACACATGAAGTGGGACAGTTACGTGTATGAAGAGGTAATTTTGCCTCAGGTGGGGGCAGATTTAGGGGTAAGGTGCGGTCCTTGCAGGTTTCAGAGAGCAGCTGGCCTTTGAGTCTCAGAGGAGAAGATACTCAGGAGGGAGGAGGCTCGGGCTTCAGAGGCGCGTGTGGCGCTTGGGCACAGGGAGTGGTCTCCCGGGCTGCAGCTCCGTGTGGGTGGGCACCTGGCTGTGGAGGTCGGGGCACCCCAGGGGATTTGGTTTCCTGTCTTCTGCCCCCTCCTCACGTGGCCCGTGGGTGACAATGAGCCAGGTCGAGGGGGTCTCCCTCAAAGTTGTGCACAGAGGGAGTCAGAACAGGGCCTCTTTCACATCGGCCAGCAGCCCTGTGGCACAAGGGAGACCTAGGCCTCGGCTTGGGTCGGTCAGAAAGGCCAAGTGCTGTAGCCTCTGGTGTCCTCTGCCCCAGACAGCATAGGGAGCTGGTGAATGGGCAGGTGAATGAATCTGTGCTATTCTGGATAGAGAGGAATGGTGCTTTGTTCTTCCCCAGTCCTGGTGGGACTGCTTTCTAGAAGGTTCTGGGGACATACCAGTCCATGCAGTGTCTTCAGGAATAGAATGTCAAGGTTAAGAGCCAGACTCTCTCCTTCTGGAGTTCTTTAGTTAGGTGAGGTGACTTTCTTAGGACTCCTCAGAATGTCCTGAGATCTTTAAGGGTCTCTGACAAGATGCTTCTCATAGCCTTGGCTGCCATACATTTCAGAGATGAGGGAATGGAGGCCCAGGGAGGTGAGACTTGGCCACAGCCACCCAAGTCAGGGTGGACCTGGGTGAGGCTGAGGCTCATCTTTATAGGCTGACAATTCCCCTGGATTCAACTGGGGACAGACCAGTTGAGTTCTGGGATGGACGGAGAGAAACGTCGGTGTGGGTGTCTGTNTGTACCCCATGCTGTTGGTCACACTCAGCTCAGAGGCTTCCCTGGCTGTGCTCTGCTCTTGCCACTCTGGGCCACACAGAGGCTTTCCTGTGGCTTTGAGCTCCCCCTCCTCTGCGCTTTACCTGGAAACCCCTGCTGGCCCTTCAGGGCTCAGGTCGGGTCACTCCTTCCAGAAATGCCGTCTCCCTGTGCTGGACGGAGCCTGGCCCTCGGGCTCCTGGGTCTGTCTCTGAGAACTCCTTACACCAGTAGCTGCGGCTCAGGAAGGGTAGCCCTCATGAGCCGTGAGCGCCCCCTTCTGTCTCCTCGGGGCTCTCTCAGGGGCGGGTGCGTGCAGGATGGTGGCGGGGTGGGTGGATGCATGGGTACGTGGATGGATGCTAGGTGTGAACACACTTGGCAAACTCTGAAGTGCCGGGCGAACATACGAGATGATGATTATGAGGCATTTTCAGCGTGTGTGTCTTGAAACAGGCTCCACCTCAGAGAAGAGGAGCCCCGTGAAGAGGGCGAGGTCCCGCTCCCACGATTCGGCGTCTTCACCCCTCTCCTCTAAAGCGTCCAGTAAGTCTCCAGATGGGAAAGAGTGCACATCCGGATGTTTCTTTTGAGATTTCAGAGAATTGAAAAGAGATCTTTATTTTCACCTAGAACTGGAAAGAGAAGGGAATCTTTGAAGAACTGAACTTTCTTAGGGAGTAATTGTGTTTCTGGATTGGGGTCTGAGACGTGAGGAGTTTGGGCAGGACCTCGGAGTTGCTGGGAGAAGATCATGGACTCCTCTGTCCGCCTCAGTGGCCTTTGCTGGGTGGTGTCCCCTTGCTGCTCTCCATGCCGCTGTTGGTTTAAGGAATCAGTGTGCCCTCGGGGAGGAGAGGGGCTGGGATGAGGTGTTCTTGTCGAGTCTAAAGGCAGAGAGAAGTGGGCACGGATTCCCCTGGGGGAAAAGCAACAAAAGGCAGCAGGTGTTTCCTGAACCTCAGACCCAGACCGTAGGGAAATGTGGGTAAAATGCCCAGTCTTTGCCTAAGGGATGCTTGGTGTCTGGGAGCAGTCAGGACTGGCCCACAGGAAACAGTATCGCCTGTCTTCCTGTTGCAGCCATTACCGAGAACCCACTTTGTATCTGACTCAGGGCAGAAAGACAGGTTAGACACAGACACGCTCTCAGGGAGTTCATGGTTCCCCATCAGCCACGTGATCCTGCGATAGGGGCCACGTTACCGTTTATGCACACAGTCACACACATGAAGTGGGACAGTTACGTGTATGAAGAGGTAATTTTGCCTCAGGTGGGGGCAGATTTAGGGGTAAGGTGCGGTCCTTGCAGGTTTCAGAGAGCAGCTGGCCTTTGAGTCTCAGAGGAGAAGATACTCAGGAGGGAGGAGGCTCGGGCTTCAGAGGCGCGTGTGGCGCTTGGGCACAGGGAGTGGTCTCCCGGGCTGCAGCTCCGTGTGGGTGGGCACCTGGCTGTGGAGGTCGGGGCACCCCAGGGGATTTGGTTTCCTGTCTTCTGCCCCCTCCTCACGTGGCCCGTGGGTGACAATGAGCCAGGTCGAGGGGGTCTCCCTCAAAGTTGTGCACAGAGGGAGTCAGAACAGGGCCTCTTTCACATCGGCCAGCAGCCCTGTGGCACAAGGGAGACCTAGGCCTCGGCTTGGGTCGGTCAGAAAGGCCAAGTGCTGTAGCCTCTGGTGTCCTCTGCCCCAGACAGCATAGGGAGCTGGTGAATGGGCAGGTGAATGAATCTGTGCTATTCTGGATAGAGAGGAATGGTGCTTTGTTCTTCCCCAGTCCTGGTGGGACTGCTTTCTAGAAGGTTCTGGGGACATACCAGTCCATGCAGTGTCTTCAGGAATAGAATGTCAAGGTTAAGAGCCAGACTCTCTCCTTCTGGAGTTCTTTAGTTAGGTGAGGTGACTTTCTTAGGACTCCTCAGAATGTCCTGAGATCTTTAAGGGTCTCTGACAAGATGCTTCTCATAGCCTTGGCTGCCATACATTTCAGAGATGAGGGAATGGAGGCCCAGGGAGGTGAGACTTGGCCACAGCCACCCAAGTCAGGGTGGGGACCTGGGTGAGGCTGAGGCTCATCTTTATAGGCTGACAATTCCCCTGGATTCAACTGGGGACAGACCAGTTGAGTTCTGGGATGGACGGAGAGAAACGTCGGTGTGGGTGTCTGTCCTCGGGGTCCTGCCAGGCTGGCCCTCACAACCCAGGGGAGCGGCTGAAGACATCAGGAGTCCCTTGATCTCAAGCTTTTGGAATCTCGTGCCTCTCTGATGTCCTTTAGGCCCATCTGTCCCCCTTGTCCCAGGCCAGTGCCCGGGCCCCTCGCAGCCTCCCCGTATCTGCTCTTCTGGCTCAGCATCGTTTCAAGTGCCTTGCCCGAGGGCGAGGTAGCTGAGCAGGAGCCTTCAGCAGAGCGGGACTGGCCAGTGCTGCATTTCCTCCTTCCGTGAGCCGTCTGGAAGGGCGCTAGATGCAGGCCGTGGAGCTGAGTGGGAGGGCCCTTGCTGGGGAGGTTGGATCCAGAGGGGAGGGTGCCTGAGCAGCGTGGTGCGTCGGGTGCAGGCTGAACCAAGTGCTGCAGGGTGGCAGGAAGGCCTGAGGAGAGCGGTACGTCAGTATCAGGCCTCCCTGGGTCTGTCTTCTCTCCACACCGTCTCCTGGGAAAGGACAGAGCTAAGACAACGATGCAGTGTCCTGTCTGCCCTGCTTTCTGCGGGGCCTGAGGTGTGCAGGGCTGCCGTGAGCTGGCCCGCAAGCCCCGGTGCATATGGCTGGGATGTTATAAGAGAGCAGGGTGCTGCCTGGAGTGACCCCGCTCACCAAGGTCTCAATGTGCACGTGGGGGAGGGGCAGAAGAGAGTCCCTGTTGGGATGGATGCCGTGTGTGCTGCGTTTCCTTTCCCGATCCTTCTAAAAGCTAGGTAATTCTAGTGTTTGGTTAAAGCCTATGGAGTCCTGCGAGTCTCGCTGGTGGCTTGAACTAGAAGCCGTCACTGCGCGGGTGACGGCAGAGGCGAGACGCGAGCTCCATGAGGGGCAGAAGGGAGAGGCGCTCCTGGGGGGGACCTGCATGGGGGGATGCGTGGAGCTTGAGCACTGAAGGCAGGGTGTTGTGGAACAGACTGGGTCGGGGGTTGCAACGGAGAGACTGTTGAGGCCGTGTGCAGGGTGCTGGGGTGGCTGTGGGGTGAGGTCACTCCAAGTGATGCCGGCTCTCTCTTCAGCAAGCCTTGGCTTTGTCACAAGACAAGAGGGTTTCTGTTTACCCAGAGGGGGGATTTTGTTCATGAAAGTTCCCAGTGATTGTCAAGGACAGGTAGTTTGTGTCACTGGAACAGGGACGGTGGGTGGTTTGGCAAGGGTCCTTCCTGGGACGTGACTGACAGGTGCACCCTCCCCAGGCTCGGCGCTGTGCGGTGAGTCCTTGGCTCAGCCCGGGGCACCCTCGCAGGGGGAGCGGGCCAGATCGCCACAACCCTGCGGCCCCTTGGAGGAGGGCAGGGCCCCCGGGGAAAGACAGAGGCCCCAAGCGAGTCGGGGGCCACCGTCGGTCATCAGCAGGCACAGCCCTGGGCTGGCCCCCCAGCCGGACTCTGGCCTAAGAGCCAGCCAGAAGAACATCCAGGTGTCGGTCACCGCGTCGTCCTCCCAGCTGTCCTCCTCGGGCTCCTCCTCCTCGTCCGTGGCCCCCGCGGCCGGCACGCTTGTCCTGCAGGCCTCCCAGTGCTCCATGACCAAGGCCTGCCGGCAGCCCCCCATCGTCTTCCTGCCCAAGCTGGTGTACGACATGGTCACGGCCACCGACAGCAGCGGCCTGCCCAAGGCCTCCTCGCTCCTGCCCTCGCACTCGGTCATGTGGGCCAGCTCCTTCCGCCCCCTGCTCAGCAAGATGATGACGTCCACGGAGCAGTCCCTCTACTACCGGCAGTGGACGGTGCCGCGGCCCAGCCACATGGACTACGGCAACCGCGCCGAGGGCCGCGTGGACAGCTTCCACCCGCGCAGGCTGTTGCTCAGCGGGCCCCCTCAGGTGGGTGCTGCCCTGCTGGGGTCTGGCTGCGTGGGTTTCTCGTGTTCACACCCCGGCAGACCCTCCAGTATGCGGGGGGTCAGAGGTCGGGACCTGCTTGCCGCCCACGGCTGGCTGACTTCCAGGCTTGGACCTCAGGTTCTTGCCTGGGTGATGTGGGGGCGGAGAGCATCTCTGTGGGTGCTTCTCCTTCAGACCCTAACTCTGCTCTTCCCACATTAGTTCATTTGGTCCCCATGGCCAGTCTGTGCCAGTTAGACCCCGCCCTGCCCGCCCTGGGTTCTGCACTGGAAGGTTTTGGTGAAACGTAAGGGGGAGGCAGGAGGCCTGTCCCTGTCCCAACCTCTCACTGCACTGTGTTTTCCTAACACCGGAAGACCGTTGCGGTTGTCAAAATGGCAGACATCTGCCAAGTGTTGGGACCCTGTGACGATGACCGTGTCACATCTTGGAAGGGGCTTTGTCAGAACAATGCAGAGGTAGGAGGGGGGCTCTGGAGTGGGCACGAATTCTGCCTCAGACAACACCTGGCACCCTGGGCAGGGTCCAGCCTTCCCTGTGCCTCAGTGTCCTCTCTAAGAACGAGGAAAAGAGTCGCACCTGAATCAGAGACGCGAGCGTTAAATGAGAGAAAAACCGCAGGGCACCTGGAGTACAGCCTGACCACAGAGAGCATGTGGGGTTAGTGACTTCTGTCTTCACCCCCATCAGTACCGTCCTGCCCCGTTTCAAGGTGTGCTGCCTTTGGACTCAGCCTGTTCATTTCGTTAAGTCTGCTCCAAGAAATACAAACCTGCAAAAATAGGTATAAGAATGCTCATTTTAGAAGTGTTTATGATAGTAAAAAACCAAACTGGAAGCATCTGAAGTTCCACTGGTCAAGGTTGGTTGAATAAATTTGGGCACAAGCGTATCACACAGTTCAGCCATAGGAAGTTGGAGAGAGATCTCTATACCGACGTTGAAAGTTCTCTAAGGTTTTAAATTGAAAAAATTGAAATTGAAATAATCAAGTTACAGAGTAATATATACACAGTGTAATATCAATTAGGAAAATAAGTATCAGTGTGTATGTATACATGTCTGTGTGTGAAAAAACAAAAAATCCCTAGCGGGATCGCCACTGAAGAGGACGTGAGCTTTGTAAACACTCGTCTTCATTGTCACTGTGTTTCTTGAATGTTTGAGGGAGCATATATTACCTTTTATAAAGTTGAAAAAGGGTATCCTGGTTTCTCCATACTGTCATGTTATTGGACGTTATTGTAAAAACTTTCACCCATTTGATAGGTAAAAAAAAAATAGTATATTATAGGCTAGGACACCATGAGTCTTAGTTCACTTTGGTCACAGGTGTTAAATGGGCAATAGCAATCAAATTATGCAAGATTCTTTTATTTATTTATTTATTTATTTTGAGAGAGAAAGAGCATGTGGCAGGGAGGGGCAGAGGGAGAGGTGGAGAGCACATCTCAAGCAGGCTTCATGCCCAGTGCAGGGCCTGATGTGGACCTTGATCTCTTGACCCTGAGATTATGGCCTGAACCGAAATCCAGAGCCGGACGCTTCACCGAATGAGCCATCCAGGCGCCCCTATACAAGATTCTTTTGAGACGTTATGCTTTATATGGGCAGTTCATTTTTTGAGGCAACCTTTCTTCAATTTGTGATTAAAGTCCTGTTTCTGACAGCTTAGAAAATGTGGTTAGGTGTCTGCCTTCGGCTCAGGTCATGACGCTGGGGTGTTGGGATAGAGTCCCACATTATGCTCCTTGCTCAGCGGGGAGCCTGCTTCTCCCGTTCCCTCTGCCTCTTGCTCTCCCTGCTTGTTCTTTCCCTCTCCCTCCCTCTCTCTGGCAAATAAATAAATAAAATTAAAAAAAATACAAAACGTGAAAGTCGAGATGCAGTGCCATGTTTTATAAGCAGGCGGGCCTGCTGCTCACGGCAGCCCCTCTNGCGCCCCCCCCCCCCCCCCGCCAGCTCTTTCTTTAATGAGGTGGGGTCTTTGCAAGAGATAGGACAGGAAGCAGGTCTGGTGCTCCAGCCAGTGCCTGCACGTAGACAGGAGGTACTGAGTGTTGACTCCAATTTTAATGTCTTCACAGATTGGGAAGACAGGTGCCTACCTGCAATTCCTCAGTATTTTGTCCAGAATGCTCATCCGACTGACGGAAGTGGACGTTTATGATGAAGAAGAGATCAATCTCCGTGAGTTATGCGTTGGTGACACGTGGGCGTGGAATCCTCTTTAATCCGTTTCCCTGATGACTTTGTGTCTTTTGCCCTCTAGTGGAATTCTCAGATTAGTGATCCCACTCATCCCAGGGGCCTTGAGGGGTGTGTTTCTCTCTCCCTTGTTTGCCATCGTTTTGCTCAAATATCAGAAGAGCGCCTGGAGGCCTTCGTGGAGATACAGTTACTACACTAAAAATAACCGCGGTTTACTGCGCATCTTCCAAGCGTCCAGCACTGTGCTGGATACTTTACATAAATTGCCATATTTAACTTTCTGCACATCCCAATGAGAATAATTGCTTATTTCCTGATAAGGAACATGCTCAGGGGCCCAGCTGGGAGACAGCAGAGCAAAACTGGATTTGATGGCCGCTTCTAGAAAGCAGGGCTGTCCAGCCGGGGAGGTTCCCGCTCAGGCAGCTGAGTGCATAGGTCCGTATCTTAGGGCAAAATGGAAGTATATGTGGGGAAAAGCCATTTCTCCTCCTTCAGGGAGCAGAACTTGCCCTGATTGAGGTACGACTCTCTCTGAACGTCTGTTTTGTGCTCCACAGCCGCCTCATATGTTCTTCCAGTGGCTCATCTACTTGAACTAGTCAATGAACCTGTTGCTTTGGGATTAAAATTTGTGTGAGGGGTCCTGTGTTGCAAAGAAAGGGAACCGGTACATTGCACTGGCATCTAAATAGCACTTCTTTTTTAAAAAATTTTTATTGTATACATGTACAGTGTACAACTTGATCTGATATACATATTATACCATGTGAAATCACCACTACAATCAAGCTAATTGGTATATTCGTAGTTCCCATGTTCATTGCAGTGTTATTCACCGTAGGCAAGATGCACAAACAACGGCATGTTGTCCGTTGATGGATAAATGTCCATCCGCAGATGGATGGATAAAGGAAAGTGTGGGCTCTGCGCACAATGGGATATCATTCAGCCTTAAAAGAGAAGAAAGTCCTGCCATTTGCAAACACTTCTTTAGAGGGTCTTGACTGTGTTTGAGCTTTGACTTGGAGAAAATTTGGAACCAAGGAAGCCCCTCCATCCCTTAGTCTTTCCTTTGAAGGATAGAGGAAGGAGGCTCTTTGTCCAAGCCCTGAGTGTTCACACCTCCCCCCTCACGGTTTGGAACTGAATTTCAGATGAAAATCAGCAGACCTGTTGAGTTTCCACGTCCTCACTTTCTTGGCTATCCCAATAACAAAGACAGGATTTGAACCCAGTTTGTTAAACTTCAAAGCCCATTTTCTCAGAAACTCTCCTATTGCCTTGGTTTGCTCTTTGGTAAAGCATGGATAATTGCTATTTTATGGGGTGTTGTGAAGACTAATGTAATATGCAGCACTGAGCACCTATTGCATACACAGTAAACCTGCCTCTCCCTCTTGTTTGTTTGTTTCTTCTCTTAGGGACACACACTCTGCCCCTGCGTACATACCATGGATATAAAAATCAGTATGTTATGTAATTTGAGTTGGACCGTCTAGCTTTTTTTACTTTTTTAGCCAACAAGCATTGAGCGAGCATTGTAAATAACACCAGTTATGATGTAAGATGTAAGAAAGAATTTCGGCCATGAGCGGTGTTGGCATTCAGAAGGGAGAAACCAACGGGCTTGAACACTTAGGCTTCCTAGAGGTTTAGTGATAGGAGTTGGCCTTATTGGCTGCATAGCGTTTAGGTGTCCGACAAGAACGAGAACTATGTTAGGTTCCACTGGTGGTGGGAACCAGTGTGCTGCATGTGGGGGATGGGCTGGGGGGAGCACAGAGCAGGCAGTAGTATATTGGGAGGAGCTCAAGTCCGCGTGGGAACCAGAAATGCAAACCCATCCCACAGGGAACACGGCACAGGCCATAGATGAGAGGCAGTCCCGAAGGCACCTCTTGGTGCTTTAGAACAGTCCTGAAGATGTGATATGTTCCAGGAGCCTTCAAGACACAGTAGCATTCTCTGGTAACCCATAGACTCAGCGGCCGTTCTACCGCAAGCATCGCCCTTGTACACATTTAAAAATCAGTCATTCTCACTTCCTAGTTTGTCACCTGTCTGTGTCTCTACCAATCTTACAGATCTCAGAGAGGAATCAGATTGGCATTACCTCCAGCTCAGCGACCCCTGGCCAGACCTGGAGCTGTTCAAGAAGTTGCCTTTCGACTACATTATTCATGACCCGAAGTATGAAGACGCCAGTCTGATTTGTTCCCATCTTCAGAGCATAAAGAGTGAAGGTCAGCCTTAGAAATGTCTTGCTCCGCCTTCCTCCAGAGTATGTAGGAAGAGCCTCTTAAAGGGCTGCGCTGCACTGTGCTGACGATGAGCTCAGTTGTCTGGTGGTGGGAAATAACCAGCGGTGCCTAGGAGAGAACTAAGGCTACTGCCTCAGTGGACAGGACGGGCTCTTCCTGAGAAGGCAAGCTGGTGGGTCCACGCGTGCGGACGGGGATGAGCGTGCCCCTGGGGGTGTGTCGTGGCCAGAGTATCTTCAAGGTTCTGGCTAGTAGGGGGTACGAGACACGGACGTTAATGTACGAATGAAACGCACATATTTCCCTCTCTACCCTCAGTGTCTTGTTTCCCCTTCTCCTTCAGGGACCACAGACTTTCAAGGTATTAGGACCCTGCAGGGTGTCAGGGTCACCGTCAGGAAACGTCAGATATTAGTGGGCTAGTGTGATTTTAAGCACAGACTAGGAAAGTTGGATGGGTGGAAAGGCAAGGAGGATACTCACCAGTCTCCATGTCAAACCACGAATTCAGTCTTCTATCTGAAGCATTTTCACTGACCATTCCTTCACATATACTGGTCTCTAACCCAGGTTTAGGGTTAAAATCTTAATCTTGCTAAGTCATTTGGCAAACCAGAGGCTATTCCTCTGCAATACGGCATGTCCGTATGAAGTTAGCAATCCATTTGCGTCGTCCTGGAGTGAATCCATGAATCTGTGTTTATGTTTGTAGGTCCGTTTAGTAAGGCCCCTTGTGAACACAGTCTGTTAGTTTCTCCTGCTGAGTCTCTGCTGTTTCTGACCAGCTGAGTCACCCCGGGGCCCAGGCAGGCACAGTCACACGAAATCCTGTGACAGCATCTCAGTCCATTGCGATGTGAACAGGCAGCGGAGGGCCTGCATGTTCTGCCTTCTGCTCTGTGATGCTGGCGTTTCCTGCAGACAGGGGGATGTCCCGGAAGCCCGAGGAGCTCTACGTGCGGCGTCAGATGGCGCGCATGAGGCTGTCCAAGTACGCGGCGTACAACACGTACCACCACTGCGAGCAGTGCCACCAATACATGGGCTTCCACCCCCGCTACCAGGTAGGCCACGGCACGGGGCTCGTCTCCAGGAGCCCTGCGGGCAGCTCTCCCGCATGGTTCATTTTGGCCGACACTATTGGTTCTCTGTTCTCCTGATGTTTTCAGGTTTCATCCCAGAGCAGGACATGGAAAGTTCTAGAAGCCTTTGCTTCCGGGTCTACTTGTATCTCCATTTCTCTTGCGTAATCTGCAAAGTTATCGCTGACACCACAGAAATAATGATCCTCCTGGAATCACACATTTACTAGCAGTGCAGTTAACTGTGCGTGTCTTCATTTTCTTTATGTTCAAGCAATTTCCAGACTGATTTCTATGCAGCAGACACTGAGTGCTGATGTCCCAGTCATAGAGATGAATAAACTCTGTCCCCATGGTCAAGACTCAGTCTGGGGACAGAGATGAACGCGCACAAAACCTCAGAGCAGTGAAGCGCTAGCAGGAAGGGCAGTGCAGTTACGCATAGAAATCATGTAGGGGGGGCGCCTGGGTGGCACAGCGGTTAAGTGTCTGCCTTGGGCTCAGGGCGTGATCCCGGCGTTCTGGGATTGAGCCCCATGTCAGGCTCCTCCGCCATGAGCCTGCTTCTTCCTCTCCCACTCCCCCTGCTTGTGTTCCCTCTCTCGCTGGCTGTCTCTATCTCTGTCAAATAAATAAATAAAATCTAAAAAAAAAAAAAAAAAGAAATCATGTAGGGAAGGAGAGCTCGCACTTATGGAGCACCTACTGCATGCCAGGCAATGTGCTAGGCACTTTTGATAGGTCAGTACTTCCTCTAACCTTTTCACGTAATAGGAAATGACACTTACTTCAGACACTGGGGTAAATGGATAAGGCTACTGACCCCAGGCTCTGGCTGTCCCAGGTCTGGCTGGTCACCTGGAGGGGTCAGTGTTCAAGCCACATCTGTCATCCATGCAACATGCACCGGAGAGGAAACTGTCCTGTCTGGTTTCTTACTTAATTCTCAATAAAACCCCGCAAGGCAATAACATTATCCCCATTTTATATATGAAGATACTATCTTGGGCGGGGAGCGGAGGAGAGGGTTTTGAAGAATCAATAAGGATTTGCCAAGGGACCGAGGCAGACAGGAGAGGGAGCCGTGTCTGCGCTAGAGAGGAGACATGGGGTCTCTCTGGGAGAGTTAGAAGTGAGTTTAGTCGGGCATCGCTGGACCCTAAAGTGCAAGGGGTAAGTGGTCCCAGGAGAGGACACTGGGAAGATGGGGCAGAGAGCATGCCACAAAAGGCATCAGGTTCAGTCAGAGAAGGACAAATGCCATAAGATTTCACTCCTATCTGGGATTTAAGAAACAAAACAGATGAATGTAGTGGGGAAGGAAAGGAAAAATAAGGCAAAAACAGGGAGGCAAACCATAAGAGACTCTTAAGGGAACAAACTGAGGGTTGCTGGAGAGGAGGTGAGGGGATGGGGTAACTGGGGGATGGGCATTAGGAGGGCACGTGTTGGAATGAGCCCTTGGTGTTGTATGCAATGGGTGAGTCACTAAATTCTACCCCTGAGACTAATAATACTTTCTATATGTTAATTAAATTGAATTTAAATAAAAAATTTTAAGAAAAGGCATCAGGTGCTGTGGGGAGGGTGGAATGGGGACCGTTCAGGGAGAACTCCCAGGAGCGGCCTGGATGTGGGCAAAGCTTCATTTTGTGTAGTCTCTTAGCAGCCCTGTGCAAGTTCACAGAGGGCCTGTGAGGCTGGTCACGAAGAAACAAATAGCAGGCAGGATTTTACGTTTAGTGTTTCATTTCAGACCTAAGTAAGGGAAAGGGGAGGAGGGAGCAGCTGGGGCAGCTGGAGGTGGCAGGAGCCAGTCAGACACCTGTGAAGCCCACAAGGGTGTTAGGATACCTCATGCCCTTGACTGCTTCCAGAACTTTCTACGGCAGCCTGAGCACGGGCTTGCCAGCTCTGTCCCTTTGCAGAGGGGACAGCAGACAGTGGCTTTAATTTTCCCAAGTCTGCCTGGTCTGGAGCTCGGCTGTCACTGAAGTAGCATCAAGACTGATTTTTTTTTCTTAAACTTTTCCGTTTTACTGGAGACAAAATTAGAAAATGCATATGAGCAGTTTTTTTAAAGAATTAAAAATAGTCAGTAATTCTATTTGTTCCAGATAAGCTGTCCTAACATTTCCTTCTTGGAAATGAAATTTTCCTTTCAAAGCAGAGAAAATATAAGTGAAAACATTCTCTTACTTTTAAAATTTAAAGAACGAAAGGAGACTCACGGGTTTTAGTCACGGTCACGTCAGTCGGTGTCTGCAGTGAATTAACAGAACCGAGCTCCAGAGACCTTGGGCTCCGGCTAGACTGTGCCCCCGTCTCCGGGGGTACTCAGGTCTGGAGGCCACGGTTGAAGGGGACTTAGAACCAGGCCATGTGAGGAGTGCTGAAGGGCACACACCCACTCTCTGCTGGCCTTTCCAGCCTCAATTCCCCCTGCTGTCTTTCCCCCTCTCTTAAACCTCCCTGATCTTTTTTATGAAGCTTCCTCAGTTACAACCCCCTTTTCTCCCTCCCCAAGTCAGCATCTATTTCTGTCTCATCTCTGCTCCCAAGGGGCTCTGTGGTTCTAGCGGAGTCACAGAAGGCGTTTATAGCTGGTATGTCCTGTGTGGTCTGCCCTCTCCCGGCCTTGGGGATTCTCAGGAGTGCAGAGCACATGCTAGCTGCAGGTCTGGGGAGAGGCTGTCCGCTGGAGGCAGAGAGGGGTCAGGGAAGGAGGCTTGGACAGAGTCATGTGGCACGGGGTCACGGGGGATCACATCAGGGGGCAGTGCAGGCAGACAAGGGGTGAGGGGACATGAGGCTAGGCCTGGGCATAGGAGCGAGCCCAAGACCTCTGAGTGTCAGTTTCCACATCCAAACAGTGGGAATGGGACGGTACCAGCTTCACAGGGTTGTTTGTTATAGCGCCAAAAGTTTGGAAGGGGGCCCAGACAGAGTGAGTGTGGCAGAATTGTACAAGTATATGCACTTACACAGTTTTATTAATATGTTGCTGTGCGTAATGCCTGTGATGGAAAAATATGTTTATTAGAATTAAAAAATGAGATCTATGGTGTGAATGCTTTTGTTGGAAACCTAGCACACCTCTGGGTCAAATCCAGAGTCAAGAAGGGGTTGGCACTTAAAGGGGCGTCACTGGGTGAAGCATGGTCAGAATTAAGGATGGGGAGGGCTGAGTGGGTGTGGGCTCTGGTGTGTTTGCAAGACCTGGGTGTCCACACTTTGTACCGGAGTCAACCTGTGGCGGGTTTCTTGTGCTGTGGGGCAGGCGCAATGAGCTTTGTGTTGTCATGCCCACGATGGGCCTGGGTTCTCCTGGGAAGTCACAGCAGACTCTGATGACAAGCTCTGTCCTTTCCCCTCGTGCCTCAGCTCTATGAATCCACCCTGCACGCCTTTGCCTTCTCCTACTCCATGCTAGGAGAGGAGATCCAACTCCACTTCATCATCCCCAAGTCCAAGGAGCACCATTTTGTCTTCAGCCAACCTGGAGGCCAGCTGGAGAGCATGCGGCTGCCCCTCGTCACTGACAAGGTACTGGCTCTGAGTCCGGGGGGTGACCTCACAGTGGCTGTGAGTGACCGTTGCGCTGGAGACCTGGAGACTGTAGCTGCCTGATGAATCGGGCAGGTGGGGCAGGTGGGGACCGATATGAGTGTAGAAGGAGCTAGGCCGTATGGCTAAGGGATGGAGAGACTTAAGTCATCCAGAATAGCACGTACTCAGCACACAGTTGAGGCTAATTTGGCAGGGTAATGCATTTGGGTGATCGATGTATGCTAGTTTGGGTTGCATAAGAAAACCATTCCGAACAAGCCCTTAACTTAGCTTACGATTCTCTGGGCTGGCAGCTTGGGCTCGGTCCCGCTGTGCGGTGTCCCTGGCTTGGATGCGCTCACTCATGCCTGTGCTTAGCTACCAGGGGGGCTGGGGATAGCCAGGCAGGGGTAGTCTCTGTGGGATGCCCGTCCCATCTCTGCTCCCTATGGTCTCTCCTCCTCCTCCAGCCACCAGCCCCGTGAGAGGGTTCTAAGAGAGGGCAGAGTGTCGGTCCTCTGGAGGCCAGGCTTGGAACTGGCATACCATCATTTTCACTGTTTCATTAGTAAAAGCAAGGCTCAAAACTAAGCTGGATTCAGTGAGTGTGGAAATGGGCTCCATCTTTTGATGGAAGATGGTGCAGAGTCACATTTTAAAGGGAGGGGAATGATTGTGACCATGTTACAAACACTTTCCCTTGTTATTCCAATATTTTCCAGAGCCAAGAATATATAAAAAGTCCGACATTCACTCCAACCACTGGCCGCCACGAACACGGACTCTTTAACCTGTACCATGCCATGGATGGAGCCAGCCACTTGCATGTGCTGGTCGTCAAGGAGTATGAAATGGCTATTTATAAGAAATACTGGCCCAACCACATCATGCTGGTGCTCCCCAGTATCTTCAACAGTGCTGGAGTTGGTAGGCATTGCTTCACTCACCCTCCTCGGTATAATTTCTGTGAATGGAGACTTGGGAGAATATTCTAGAGATGAACGTGCTTAACATTTTTCATCAGGCTTTGTGATTTTTAAAGCTGTTTTTATCTGCCAGAATATTCTTTCTTCTTTGATGTTTGGCTATTGATTTAATTCACGTTCTCAGCGATCAGCAAGGAGAAGCAGACACGTGTGTGTGCGGGTTGGTGATGGAGATGAGGACCGTCGGGAGCTGGCTGATCTCGGGTGGGCCTTGATGAGCCGCTGTAATTCTGACCGGGGCTTTGGTCCTGTGTGGGTGTCCGCAGAGGACAGACCGGAGAGTGGGAGTGGTTTTGCCCATTCCAGGTGCCGCTCATTTCCTGATCAAGGAGCTGTCTTACCACAACCTGGAGCTGGAGCGGAACCGGCAGGAGGAGCTCGGGATCAAGCCACAGGACATCTGGCCTTTCATAGTGATCTCCGACGACTCCTGTGTGATGTGGAACGTGGTGGACGTGGACTGTGGCGGGGAGAGAAGCAGGTGAGATACACCCCCCACCCTGTTCCTTTTCAGTGGGGGATTCTCAGCCACCGTCTGAAGACCACAAGGGACTCCTCATCTTAGAAGGCATGGTGTGTGGCCGACAGGGCCCTGCATGGGGCAGGCTCCCTTTCTGAGCTCAGCTGTATTTTGAGTTTTTAATTTTGTTAAAATTGTATTGGTGTATGATTCAAGCAGAAAAACACACAATATATAGTCAGTATAAAATATCTACAGGGGCGCCTGGGTGGCTCAGTCTCTCCCTCTGCTCCCCCCCCCCATTCAGGTGCACGAGCATTCTCTCTCTCTCTCTCTCTCTCTCTCTCTCAAATAAATAAATAAATAAATATTTTAAAAAAATAAAAAATAAAGTATCGAAAAAAAAAGAAAGTAATGATACATATCCAGAAATTTTCACACACCAACCACCCATTTAACCAACTCCTGTTTGAAGAAATGGAACATCTTGCGTGCCCCAGAAATTCCCTCCTGTAGCCTTCCAAACCCTCCCCGCTCCCCCAGCCTAATTCCTAACGCCCAGGTGTATTGTGGTTTGCTGTGAGACATTAAGTTAACGACAAATCTTTCTGGGTTCTAGTGTCCTCCTCTTTTGAAGGGGCGCTAAGACCTGTGCTGGGGGTTGTCGTGCAGGTGTCTAAGACTGAATGACGTGCCTGGAGGTGCCAGTAGAGCAGCGCGAGGTGGAAAGGGCTCCGTAGATAGACACTCCCAGCACCACTGGGAAAGCAGTTCCTTTTGTGATATTGCCACATGAGTGTTTAAGTTTAGTGTTACCTGATTATTTTTGGCTTTTTTTTTTTTTGAAGATTTTTTTTATTAGAGAGAGAGTGTGCACCTGCACACTCTGGGCAGGGCTAAGAGCAGAGGCAGAGGGAGAAGCAGATTCCCCGCTGAGCAGGGAGCCCGACTCGGTACTCAATCCCAGGACCCCAGGATCATGACCTGAGCCGAAGGCAGATTCTTAACCGACTGAGTCACCCAGGCGCCCTTTGTTTTTGTTTTTTGTTTTTTGTTTTTTTTTAAAGAGACATTAGGTTCATTTACTTCTTTTATGTTAGTGATGTCCTTGTGTAACAATGACCATTGATCGCTGTTTTTCTAGAAAAAAATGTTTCTAAATGATAGAGCTGCATGTGGCTCAGGGGAGCAGCGATTCCTCTCTGCTTTCAGTATTCTCCCAGACACTCTTCCAAAGGCAAGAGCTTGGCCGAGGGCTGAGACTGGAAGAGAACTGGCTTTCATTCTGCCTTCCCAGCAGTTAACGTCCTGGAATGCTGGGGCTGGTCAGGCCCCTGGGGAGTTTATTGAAGCCCCTTGGTGGGGGGAAAAGCAAGCCGGGGTCCACTGCATGCCTGGGCCCAACTCCTCGCCCTGGAGCCCCTGCCATCAGCCCCCTTCTTGGTCATCAGGTGTCCCTGTTATCTTCAGAGACGGCAGACACTGGCAGTCTGGGTGGGGGGTGTTTATACTCTACTTTCTTCCTTCGCATCCCTTCACTGGAATTCATGGTGGAAAGCTTGGCGCTGTCCCCACCACTTTACTTTCAGGTCTGCAAACTGGAAATGCAAAGTGTTTTAGCACAGGATGGGAAGAAGGGCTTCGAACACAGACAGCATTGTTTGAATCCGAGCCCTGTAGAGTCACACTGGCAGGTTACTCAGAGCCTCTTTTTCCTCATTTGTAAAGCGGGGGTGACATGTCCACGGCATGAGATGGCCGTGAGAATAAATGATAGTGAATGTGACATGCCCAGCATGGCACCTGGCACTCGGGGGTGGTCTACCCACCGGCATATAAGCTCCCGTTGGAGAGCAGCCCCTAGTCCAGAGGGCCTTGCTGCTGCTGGCACCTCAACCCAGGGACGTCAATCTTCCTCTTTCGAGCAGGGAATTTTCCTGGTCAGAAAGAAACGTGTCTTTGAAGCACATCATGCAACACATTGAGGCGTCCCCCAACATCACCCACTACGCCCTGATTGGCATGCGGAAGTGGTCCAGCAAGACTGGGAGCGGTGAGGTGCGCGAGCCCTTCTCCCGCTGCCACGTGCACGACTTCATCATCCTGAACGTGGACCTGACCCAGAATGTGCAGTACAACCAGAATCGGTGAGTCCTGCCGGGCTGATGGGCCGCGAGCACAGCCCGCGGGCCCAGGGCCCTCCTCTGCCCATAGCATTGGTCTGGCCCTGCTTTCGGCCTTCAATGTTTTTTAAAAAATTTTTGCCCTGTATAATTTTGTGGAGGGGAGGTTTGCATGAAAGCATGCAATTTCCTTCCTCAGTTCCCGTGATACTTTATTTAGTGACTTAACATCTCTGCTACATTGTTACTCTTGCTTTTTTGGCTTCTTCTTGGAACACGTTGCTTCAAAACTAAAAAGTATCTTCCATGTGATACTCTTTCCGGGTCTAGTCACAGAAGTGCTCCCATCTCAAGGATGACCCATTTGCTAACGCTTATCGGGCATCTCCATAGGCGAAGCAGTGGGCACACAGCCAAGATGGCCCTTGTAGGAGTGTGGATCTGGAAGCCAGGCCGCCTTGCTGGGAATCTGGATTCTGCCACTTATCAGCTTTGCAATTTAGGCGCAGGTCTTCCACCTCTGAGCCTGTCTTCCTCGGCTGTAAAAAGTGGCTACTACTTTTATTCCGGGCAGTTTGTTGTTTTCTCTTTAACCAGTAGATGAAGACCAGTGTTCGTGGCGTCCCTCGCGCAGCGCCCGTAGCATCGGCTCAGCCCGTGGGAGGGCTTCCGGAGTGTTAGCCTCGGGTATACGCCGCCCGCCCCGTGCAGACACATTACAGCTGGACCTGCTCTCCTTGTTTGTTTTGCCTTATTCACATGCCTCTGTAAAGGAGGAACGAGCCTACCCCGCCTCCTGAGCCCCCCCAACACGGGCGCACCCTCCGCGTGGCTGGTGGGGGCGTGCTGGGGGGCGGGGCCGCATCCCGTCCTATCGCCGTCTCTTCTGCTTCTGAGCAGGTTCATGTGTGACGATGTGGACTTCAACCTGCGTGTGCACAGCGCCGGCCTCCTGCTGTGCCGATTCAACCGCTTTAGCGTGATGAAGAAGCAGATCGCGGTGGGCGGGCACAGGTCCTTCCACATCACGTCCAAGGTGAGCGCGCCCGCCCCGTCTGCTGCCGGGGCTGCCGTGCTGTGGAAACAGGCTGGGAGCTGGGGGGAGGCCCGTCCGTGGGGCGGGCTTGATCCCTGGCTGCTGGTAGTCAAGGGTTTTAACTAGGAAGCCTTGGGAAGGGAAACGTGCCGTCGGGTTTCTCTTGAACTCAGATTCTCATCAGTCCCTGGTACACATTCCAGCCGCACTCCCACCGCCGACCCAGCTGTGTGCGCTTGCCTGCCCGCGCACGTCCTGTCGCCGTTCTCTGTGCTCACTGGTCTGGCTTCCCTGCTGGACAGAGCTCCTGGGGGGCAGGGCGCCATGCTCGTCTCTGGGCCCCTGGACAGTGCCTGGGCAAATAACCAAGTGGCAGCAGCAGGCTGGCTTGGTGGCTATGCTGTCTGTGCATGAGCCAGCCTCCTGGTGGGGAGAAACGTGGTCTGATTATGTCCACGTTGGCCGCAGAATTTGCGGTGGAAAGTCGCAGCAAACCCTCAGAGGTCTGTATCTTCCAGGAAGCCAGATGGGGCTGGGATGTCTCTCCGATCCCTGAGCGAGGGCACCATTCTCTGCTTTTTCCTTCCATCAAACCTTGAATGTTTCCCTAATAATGGACATCAGCCAGTCCTAATGCCACCTGCCTCCTCCCAGCCTCTGTCCTTCCTTGTCTCCACTAACTCCTTATGTGGTTGCTTACTTGGCCTAAGCTGGGCCAGGTCTGAGTTCGGATACCAGTCCCAAACCACCACCCATCTGCCCCTTCCCATCAGCAGGGAGTGAAGCCTTCTTCGAAAGAGAAAGTCCATGCTCATTTCTCTTAAAAAGTGGCAAGACATTTAAGTTAAAGGTCTGTGCTTCCAGAAGAACTTGAGAGTCATTAACTCCTACCCACCCCCCACCACTGAGATTTCTTATTGAAATTGTGTTAGATTGATTTTTCTAGACCAGACAGCTGGTTTTCTGCACGGAGTGATCCCTGTTACGGTTCTTCCCGATCACATTCATTAGTTTCACACGTCCCACTTTGGGAAAAGCCCAGTTTTTCTTAACAGAGAGTTTTATGGTTGAAGGTTGGGTTCTCTGCTGCCAGCTTTACCCTGCGACAGAGTCTTTGGGGCCAGGGCCACTCCCCCCAGAAGCCTGGGAAGGGACCTCTGTGCTCCGGGTGGCTGGGAGTGGCTGACAGCACGCCTCCCCTCGCAGGTGTCCGACAACCCCGTGGCCGTCGTGCCGGCCCAGTACATCTGCGCCCCGGACAGCAAGCACACGTTCCTCGCGGCCCCCGCGCAGCTCCTGCTGGAGAAGTTTCTGCAGCACCACAGCTACCGCTTCTTCCCGCTCTCCCTGAAGAACCACAGCCACCCCGTGCTCTCGGTCGACTGCTACCTTAACCTGGGATCTCAGGTGACCTTCCGAGCGGGCCCCGCTGCGTCCGCGAGCTCGCGAAATTCCTAAAACAGATGAGCCACCGTCCAGGACTCGGACTTGTAATTACCTACTGCTCAGTTCCTTTGCTCCTTTGTAGCTGAGAGAGTGTAAGCGCTTTGCCCCCAATATCATAAGTTAGGAATGAAAGCCGACTCTGATGCCAAAACCCTTCTGATGCTCAGGTGAATTAATGAGTAGCTACATCAGGAGAAGTGTCCTGGAATTGATTTTTAGGATTTAGATTTGGAAATAACACTAAATACCGTCTCTGCCCCCACCCCCTGCCCTGCCCCCAACAGCCTTGAGCTTGACCACACAGTTAGTCTTTGTTAGATGCAAAACCTTAGCTTCGTGTGGTTGACAAGGATTTCAGGGAGAACGATGGTTTCTCTTGGACTTCTTCTTTTTCAGATTTCCGTGTGCTATGTGAGCTCCAGGCCCCACTCCCGAAACGTCAGCTGCTCTGACTTCCTGTTTAGCGGACTCCTTCTGTACCTCTGTGATTCTTTTGTGGGAGCCAGCTTCTTGAAAAAGTTTCATTTTCTGAAAGGTAACTGCTCATACTTTTTATCCTGGACCTTGATTTGAATGCCTTTCATTACCCCGTGCATCTGAAGAGGTGACTTCTGGTCCTCGTCCTTCTTTGCCAGTGGGTAAACTGAGGCTCAGAAAGGAAATATGACTGCTCCCATTATCCAGAAAAGTACCAGAAGGCTGGGATGTGATCCCAGGGTGGCTTTCTTGCCCTTGTACCTGTCTGGGTAGAGACGAGACACATCCCCTTTCTTTTAGGCAAAGAAATAGTTTCAACTTCTGTGTTCCTTTTCAGCCCAAATTCTTCACATCAGCACCCAGTTCCCTCAGACGTTCCTTCCTCCTGGTCCCTGAGCTCTTCCTCCTCGTCTCGGGGGTACTGCTTGCTCTTTGCTTTTTGCTCTGACCTTCCTCCTTCCGTAGTTGTTGTCATGCTAGAGTGGTTGAGAGTGACAGACATTCATCCTATAGGACGTAAAAAAATGGTTTCCAGCCAGCTGGGATCCCTCACCGATCTTCACTTAACCTCGGGCGTCTTCGCTCTGACCTTCTCGAGCAGGTGTTTCCTGAGCACCAACGCTCTATATGGTTTGGGAAATAGTAAGAGATTTCTAATACAGTCTTTGCCTTCAGGAAACATTTTGTGTAACAGGAGGATAGAACATGAGGGTTGGAGGGAGACAGACCAACAGGATGAATGAACAAGCCAGAGTGATGGATTGACGATGCAAGGAGTGGAGAGGAGGGAGAATTCCCAAGGCTGGGCGGGGAGTGGGGGTGCCGCGTCGGGCTGGATGCAAGTGGCTTGCATGGGACGAGAAGGTGGGGTCCCTCTGGGAGGCAGACTGACACAGGGCAGTCCACACGGGCTGGAGCTGGGAACACTTGGTTTGCGATCAGACCCATGTGTCTGCTTCCGCTTCTCTCCCCTACCTTTCCCCCACTTTTTTCTGGACCTTTCTTTTGGCCTCCCTGTTGTCTCACCTGCCAGACCTGCCAACTAACAATTGCATTGTGTGTCCTGCTAAGATTATGAGGCATTCCAAAAGCTGCAGGAGGCCACCTGGAGGTCTGGTTCTTCCCTCCCCAACAGCATCCTCTTTCCTTATTGCAAGTAGAATGCAGGCGGTCGCTTGCATTTGGATAAACTCACCTGTTCTCTTCAACACCTCTGCCATTGCCCGTGCCTGCAGGTGCCACTCTGTGCGTCATCTGTCAGGACCGGAACTCCCTGCGACAGACGGTGGTCCGCCTCGAGCTGGAAGACGAGTGGCAGTTCCGGCTGCGGGACGAATTCCAGACTGCCAATGCCAAGGAAGACCGGCCGCTCTTCTTTCTGACGGGACGGCACATCTGAGGGTGACAGTCGCAGGTTTTCTGCAAGAGTGGAGCCTTCAGAACCTCATGGGCTTGAGGCCAAAGGAAATCTGGGATCCCTGCATGCTTGAATTGGAACGGCCGCGGGACTGGTGTGCCGCCCCCTTGTGCTGCATGCTGGGAACCCCGGGCCCGGACGTGCATGGAGTCTTAGCGAGAGCACTGAGGAGGAATCAGTGGCAAGCAGGAACGCAAATCCATGCCTCCCGGGTTCTGGGCCGGACCAGGTGGCCCTGGGCTCTGTTGAAACCTGTTTCACGAAGAACAAACTGTTGCCTGCTGTCATGTCTTCCATGGACAAACTTGACTTTTCTCTTAGTGCTAAAGGATCGCTCTTGAATTTTCTCGTAGAGGTGCCAATGTTTTGGGCGAAGGATAGGATTTTGGCTATATGGGTTTCCTTATCACCTAGTACAAAGCAATATTCCAGGAGAACATTTTGACTACAAAGGCTGGAGACAAGAAGAAACTAAGGTCGTTTCCTAAGAATTATGTAATTGCCTACAAGTTTGCTCTTCTAGAAGCTAGCCCAAAGGCATCAACTCTAATAAAGTAAAGCAAATGGTTTTACGTCAGAGCACATATGATTCTATTAAAATAAAATAGCATAGGGTCAATACCCTGCCTCTTAGAAAGGGCAAAAGTGAAAAAAATTTTCTTTAAAACAAAAAGGGTTTCGGGAAGGAAATTAGGGTCACTGAGGTTGACCTGAAGAGACAGACTTTGCCTTACAAAGGAAAGAGGACCAAATTGCTTGCTTTGAAACAACAAACACAACCAAAGTGACATAGAAAATAGTTGGTGAGAACTAACCTTTTGACTGTAATTTATTGAAGCTCAGTTTTTGGTTCCTTAAATAGCTTGTTTGCTCTTATGAGTGCTTGGCCCTGATCAGAGTGGAAGGGGCAGAGCAGAGAAGACAGCAGGAATGTTCCATGATGCTCACCGGTCCATTTGTCTGCCGGAATGTGTATCAAGCCAGCGTGTTAGAGTGCCATCCGCCAGCCAGGCATTGGACCAGGTGCTTCTACAGTTAGGATCCTGCTTACTGTCTTCCAGCAGCTGGCGTGGGTACAATTATTCTCCACTTGGACGAGAAGGTTCAGATGCAGACAGTATATACCTCTCTAAGGTCACAGTGCAGGAGAGAAGCGGAAGGATGGACAAGTAGACTCCTGCATCCTGGACCAGAGTGTGTCTTGCCCCGCAGCACAGTGCTTTGGGAGTGTCCCTACATGAAGGAAGAGTTTAAAGATATTCAGAAACAAGCCATCGGAATGCATTCCAACACGTCCATCTCGGACAGAAGCACTCTAACGGATAACAGTCCAAGAAGAAATCATTTTAAAAGATGATACCAAAGAGTTAATCTTTTTCCCTAAGAAGAAAAAAGCCCACGAGTATAAAAGATTAGTTCGATGTTCATAAAACGACCACTTTGTATATGCCATTATTCCTATCTTGGAATAAAAACTTACCTTCTTTTGTTGTATTTGTCTTTTGTAAATAGCAGCTTCTGTGCTATTCTTCCCATTTTATTAGTTAATTTAAACTTGAAAAAAAAATCCCAAATATTCTTGTTTGTTCCAGCCTTATAAATAAAACAGAGAGTGCACTTATGGTTTCTTTGGCGGGTATCAATCACATTATTTTGAGAGGAAATAGTGTGGCCAGGGATCTCCGGGGGCTCCCCGCTTAAAATCTCAGAAAAGACAGTTTTGGAAAGGAAATAGTAAATCCATAAAAAGAAGCATATATGTGGAGGAACTCCTGAAAGAGAAAAGCAGACAGAATTAGGTGTAGAGAAGAACAGAAATGAAGGAAAGTGCAGCTTGGACCATGCAGAGAAACTCGCCCAGGAAGATGGGGTCAGGGGTGTTGTGTGCCTCAAAGTGGCTAAGGAAGCTGGAAGGGGCCTGGGGCACTTGTCAGGGTGATTATAGTTTGGGGAAGCTGTGCTATTTGATTCCTTCCAGCTCTTCTGCAACACTGGCAGATGCCACTAACCTGGGCTAAGCAGGTGGCTGTTGCTATGGCTACAGCAGCATGTGGAGCCTCGAGGAGGGGGGCATGGGGGCCCAGACTTTTGTGAACACAAGCTATTGGCACACCCCTCTCCAGAGCATTGTCCTGTCCCCCACAGTCCCGTGGGGGCAGTTTATAGTAAACAAAATAAGCAAACAGGAACTCCCTAGTATGGAAATCAACAAACAACTAAGACTCCTAAAAAAAGCAAACATATAGTGAAGGGTGATAAGCTCAATCAAGAGTCAATAAAGCAAACAGAATCCCATAAAACAAGTGTGATTAAAATCAGAACACAGTGAGATTATATGATATCCAGAACAAAAAGGATGGATTACAGATCTTGGAAATCAAAACTAAAACCTCAGGAAGGCAGATGAAATAGCCTGACAAGCTCAAGAATAAAGTAGCCCGAAGGTGCAGCTGGGGGTCGGGGGTGGTGTCTCTGAGAAGGCAGCCAACAGGAATGTGCTAACGCTTGACTGTTCCCCTTGCTCACCGCATGTCAGCCACCTGGCCCTCCTGGCCCACCTTGGCCACTCCCAGGCAAGAACCCATCTCAGACTTTTGCTTCCTCTGCCCAGAATGCTTCTCTCCTTTACATTGCTCGGATCTCTCAAAGGTCCCCTCCTCAATGAGGTCATCCCCAGTGGAATACATTTTGTTTAGTGTTTTCTTTGCCTTACCCCACGAATGTAGGAGCTTCGTAAGACACGTTCACTGCTCTGTCCTTGAAGACTTGAATATGCCCAGCAAACGGTAGCATTTGTGCCTACTGATGCTCTTTTCTGTCTTAGGTGCTTCCAACATGGGAGCTGGGGGTGGGGGTGGCTGGTGATGGAGGAACTGACAAAATAAGGAGTGAAATTGAGCTAAAATTCTTGATTTAATGGGGTGGAAGTGACTAACGTGTTAGCAGAAGAGGAACATTTAAATATATGTTAAAAAAACAATAATTGCTGAAAGAAAACAGGATGTCCAACATCTTAAAATAGTAAAGGGAAAGCAGCACCAAAAAAACCCAGTTTATGTGGTATAAGGGAAGAACAGGCTGGGGAGGGAGGAGAGGAGAAGCTTGGTAAATAAAGTAGATGGCAGAAACACATCCAAATATTTCCCTCATCACAATAAACATAAATGGATTAAATTCACCTAACAGCAGATTGAGGCTCTCAGACTGGGTTAAGAAAGCTAATGGAATGGGCTTCAAAATTTTAGAAAATTAAATGGATGAAGAGATACTTTAAAGTTAAAAGTTAAATCCAAAGGGATGATAATGGTCACAAAACTTTGTAGATATGCCAGCACTGGTGTGAAATCTAGAAAGCCAGAACAGGAAAAGAGTAGGGTAATAGTGGGATAGTTGCATAACCATGACTGGAGACTAGTACATCTCTCCAGAAATACAGACAGAAGAACAGTAGAAATGAGAGTCAACCAACACAGTAACATCTTTGATCTAAAGTCATTGACCTCCAAAGAGGAGAGGATTCTTGTGAAATAGTAATTCCAGGAAATGTTCTGGAACTAGACAGAGGTGATGGTTGCATTACATGTAATTACATGTAAATGACACTAATGGTAAATTTTAGGTGCATTTTGCAATAATAAAATTAAAACTGTTCCAGAGCATTGGAAGATACAGAAATCTGTACTTCTGCAAGCCCAGAAATAGCAATCACCCTCAAACCAGATGAGAATAATAAATACACAGACTGTTGCTCTTTTTCCCGAATTCTTACAGCAATTTGAGAACTCTTGCAGTAAAGGAAGAGAGATTGGGCTGTAAGAGCAACATTCACGTGGATGTCAGAGTTCTTCTGGCAGGTGTGACAGCAGAGAGGGCAGGGAATTTGAAACTCAGAGACTTGGTTTAATGCCTTGATTCCTTTGCTAGGTCACCTGGCCCCCTGGAGAATGTGTTAGCTATGAAATGAGCAACAGTTGGTAGCCAATATTTTTGAGCACCTACTATATGCTAGGCATTTAACTAGGTGACTGATTGTTTATTACTTAATCAACTCAACAACACTCTAAAGTAGATACCATTGGGACCGTCTTACAAATAAAAAATCTATGGCTCACCGAGGCTGAATGACTTGTCTAAGATCACACAGTTATCAAGTGACAGAACAAATACAGATTCATGCCAGTGGGTGTAAGCATAGTTCCACTAACATCACAGCTGCTTTCCATCTAGAATAACTTACTTCCACCAAATGTCACATATTAGAAGGCACTGTTGGCTCCAAAGGCTCTCTGTACAATAAAAGTATGGATCCAAAATTCTTTCATTGGGAGAGGTGTTGCGTTGCCTGTGAAAGGTAGTGCTGGATGCGAGCATATAGCCAATATATTACGTTATGTATCATCCTGAGTCTGGACAATTCAGCATTAATGTTTAGAAACCCTTTTAATAACAAGATTTGCATTAAACCTTCCAGATCTGGCTTCAGAGTCTGCAGACAGCTCTTTAAGGGAAGACTATGAACCAAGGGCACGTCCAATGTCGACGGCTTTCATTTCTTTTTTAGTCTACTTAGGCAGACTTCCCAGCTCAACGAATTAGCATTTTAATTAGCAAAACAGTTGGAAAGCCAGTGCAGAGTTTTCAAGCCCTTCATGTCTAGAGAAGAAACAAGAATCCATGACTACATTTGTCATTCACTGAATATACTGTCCCAGTTTCCCTTTGCCTTTCTTTCTTTAACTCTGACGAGCACTAATTTCTCTCTCTTGGGATCTCTGGCCACTCTAACTCTGGTTCTTGCTCTATAAAAGGATCTTTCCCAAGGGTGGCAGTCCACCCTACTAAGATGGGTGGGTTTGGTTGCTGTTTTGAGTTGAATCACATCCCTGAAAATATATCCAGGTCCTAACCCCCGATACTTAAGAATGTGATCTTATTTGGAAATAAGGTTGTTGCTCATGTAATTAGTTGAGATGAGGTCATGCTGGAATAAAGTGGGCTTCTAATCCAGTATGGCTGGTGTCTTAAGAAGAGAGTGAATAGTAGGGGAAGGCTGCCATGTGACCATCAAGACAGAGATTGGAATGATGAGCCTCCAAGCCAAGGATTGCTGGGAACAACCAGAAGAAGCTGGAAGAGGCAAGGAAGGATTCTTTCCTCAAGGTTTTGGGGAGCATGGCCCTGCTGACACCTTGATTTCGAACTTGTAGCTTCAAGAACTGTGAGAGACTAGATTTCTGTTGTTTGAAGCCACATACTTTGCCGTGCTTCGTTATGGCGGCGGCCCTAGGAAACACGGGTGGGCAATGTATCCTTCATCTTTCAAGGTTTGGTGGAAGCTTTGTAAAGTTCTGGCACTGATGAAGTCATGGCTGTAAGACTGAGGCTGATGAAAGGAACACTTTTGGGGTGTCTTGATCTTAGCCAGACAAGCTGACGGTCTAGCCAACCACATAAATAGAGCTTAAGTTGTTTAAGTACAGAATTAGAAAGATAATTTGCATTTGGTAACCAAGAGCTTCCTTTATATTAATGACAGCTACCACTGACCAGGTGCTAGATACTACACTTTCAAGCATTTTTTCGGATTTATGATGCCATTTCATTCTTAAAACCCAGGGGATAATTGTTACGATGTCTGTTTCACAGATGAGACATGAGGTCCAAGCAGGTGAAGGAACTTAAGTCACACAGCTAATAAGTGACAGAGGGAGGGTCCATCCCATGCTCCGGGCTCTGTAGCCACTGCTGGTGCTGCCCATGGGGCAATAGGGGGAACTTAATTTCTATTTGATATTTGTTATTTAGATATCATACAAATAATATCTTACCAACAAATTAGAAGGAAACAGAGGTTTCCCTGCTCTTCACCAGACATCTGAGTGTCTGCTGCGTGCCAGGGATCATTAGGCTCAGATCTTGGCATGAAGAGAACAGAAACCACCTGTCCTCGGGTCCACTCATGCCTCCTCACTAAACCCACCACTTTCACTAAGGGCTTCCTTCTAGACCTTTTCTCTGCATCTGAATGATTTCTGCATAATCTCATCATGTAATTTTTTATCGTGTTCTTTTTAAATACTATAACCACAATATGTTTATGTTGCTAAATAAGATTCATACTTATTATTTAATGGTGGCCTAACAAATAGGATTTGGGTGGACTAAGGGGATTATCGTGATTCACTCAGTTCCTTCGTGTTGAGCCTTTCATTTTTGTTGCTCTTTGGCCATCAGACTCTTGGGAAGTAGCAGGATGCACTGGTGAGTCTCGCTGCTCACTCCCAAGCCTGGGCTTTGGTCCCTGAGTTACTGAGTTGTGGGAGAAGAACCTTCCTTAACTTTGCTTTTGTTTTCCCACGTAGAAGATGGCAGTGGTCATGAACATATTCCCAGGATCCCCAAAATAAATAGAAGTGGCACCCTGCCGCTTCCAGGTCGGTCACACATCTGTCTTCCCCTGGGTGGCCTCAGATGCCTGGCGTCAGGCAGTCACATAACCAGAGACCAGGGGAGGGGAGTGGGTGCCCCCGGAGCCTCCCACACTCACGGAGTCCTACTGGGCGAGACTGGAGGAGGTTACTACAGCTCATGTGACGTGACAATCCAGTAAGTTTCTGGATTACTGCCCTTTGTCATTTGTGGAAATTCTTAGGACATCTGAGCCCACAACCAATGAGCATAAGCTAGAGGAGAATGTGATGGACGTCCAGGAGAGTGAAAAACAGCAAAAATAAGAACAGTAACAACAATGACAAAAATATGGCAGCCAACATTTATTATTTATTACGCACTAGGCACTGTGCTAAGCACTTTAATCTTCGAACAACTCTAAGAGCTGGGTCCTGTTCATCCCCATCACACAGATGGGAAGACCGAGGCTCAGCGTGTAAGCGACTCGCCTGCAGATGCACAGCTGGTAAGTGGTGGGGCCGGGGGTCCAGGTGAGCACATTTGACTGCAGAGCTTGTGTTACTTGTGATAACACCGCTTGTCTGAACGCCAGGTGGCCGAGCAGTCAGTCAGTGTCTGCTTCGTTCATTCTTCTGTTTCATCCAGGTAGGCGTGTCTGGGCGATTCCCCAGAGCCCCAAGTTGGGTCCATTCGGGTGGGGCTTCAGGGCTCCCGGGGATCATGGCTCCATGCGGTGGTGCTCTCGACACAGGGAGCCCAGGGCTTTCAGGAAGAGTTTTCTGAAGGAGGAGGACACAACGTTGTACAGGACAGGGGTCACCGCTGAACTGACGTAGAAAAGCGTGTTTGTCACCAGGTAGAAGTAGTGATAGAAACTGTAGAGTGTCCTGGAAGAGAAACCCGGGAGGTGTGTTAGAGGACCTGCACCTCCTCACAGCGTCCAGCCCTTTCTTCTGGAGAAAGCATCTCTCCTCCAGAGGGCCAGGTGAGGAAGGCCTGTTTTCTGCTATTGGGAAGTGTGGTGCGAATTCAATAAATGGTCCATCAACACCAGCTGCCCTTGGCGGGTGCACTGCACCCAGCCTCTGAGTCCCTGTTTCCCGTGCAGTTCTCGGTCCCCTGCACAGTGAAAGGTGCACCTGCTGATGGACAGGGGCCGTTGCCTAGCCCGCTTGAGATGCTGGGAGCCTTGTGCTGTTGGGTGTGGTCCAGGAGATGTGGCTTCACTGAGAAGTGAACGTCCTTCTGAGAAGCCTTGCTCCTCGCCACAAGGATTCTCAGCTGTGGGGAGGGCTCTGCATGTGCATTTGTGCGTAGGGGGTGCTAGTAGCTCTTGAGGATGAGGCATCTGTTGACACAGCCATTTCCTTGGAGGCTGTGTGGATCTCTCTTCTCTTGGATGTTTGCCTTCCATTTAGGATCAGGGGCATAGTGATTTCCCAAAGAAGACAGGAGATTTTCTCTTTTCCAGTTGTGTCCCAAAAGGCATACATGGTCTGGTCTCTATCCAAGGGGCCCTTGTTAGCTCATGGACTCAGTGAGCCTCTGAGGCTTCCTCCCCTCTCCTTGCAATAGCAAGGACCTCCCCCTGCTCTCCCCCCACCCGTGGGCCTCTCCATCCTGTGGTCAGGATGCCCATAGCCCTGGTCACCACTGAGATCTCTCACTCACATGACCTTATCAGTTCAGGGAAGTTGGTAGAAAATGCCCTGTTCCCCACGCTCAGCTCAGAGAGTTTGAGTGCACAGACTGGGCAGGACCAGCTGGAATGGAAGCCAGAGTTCCAAAAGACCCAGCAATTGGGAATCCCTGTGGAGAGCATAGACAGTCCCAAGCCCGGCCCCGTGGTCCTTCCCTACGTGCTTGGGTCCCTGCACTGCACCTACCCAGTCCACCCGTCATCGGAAACGTAGCAGTACATGAGCCTGCGGACGTGATACGGCATCCAGCAGACGACATACACAGCCACAATGGCTCCTGCAGAACAGGTGGGGAGGGAGAGAGCGACAGAGCAAACATTCCCAGTTATGCCATCTCCAGGGAGGAAGATGCCAAGCTGACCACAGCATTTCCCTGGAACTTGTTCCCAGAATCCAGGGATTGGAAGGGAACTTTGAGGCTATCTGACACATTTGATCTGGATCTGTAGCCAAACCTGATGTTACCCTGGTGTCTGGGTGAATACCCACTTTAAACCCCACCTGTACACTGACATCCTTCTAGAAACTTCTACAACCTCTATAACCTCCTCCTGACCACCAGAATACACTCTCAAATCAGGGCTAGATACTCCCACCTGATTGTCTAATTGTAGAGACAACTGAACTTAAGTGTTCTCTGCCTCATAAAGCCTCTTCTCTTCCTCTTTCTGATCGACTGATGGTCCACCATCCATCTAGCGCTCAAGTCGTAAGACAGATAGTCTGTTGATTTTTCTATCACCCCCAGATCCAATCTATTAAAAAGCTCTTCCTTAGCATCTCCTGATTCCTCCCTCCTCACTGGAGCCCTAACTCTTCTGCTCAGGGCAGTGTTACTGAGTACTTAACTGAGAACCTGGACGCTGTGCTGGAGACCGCGGAGCCGGCTGGAGTCCTTGTGTCTCACCAGGCTGGCCTGGCCCCCATGGGGGAGCGTCCTCCTCTCTTCACTCGTTAGCTCCACGTGGCTGGGGGTGGGGCTGCCTGGGGCAGAAGTGGACGGCACCTGGGAGCAGAGGGCCACCAGGTGGCTCACAGTGACCCCGTTCAGGAAGGCAGTTAATGCCAAGGGGAGCACGAAGGATACCAGCACATTCACCTGTAAAGGTAATTCCATGGCTTATGGTGGTGGCACCAAGGCTCTGTGATGCTCTGGTCATCAGGCTGTGCCCAGGGCCCAGGAATCTGCAGCAGTGGGGGGGGGGAGTGACAGCAGGGTTACAAGATAAGGTTGAGAAGCTTCTCAGAATGATGGGAGAGAGCAATAAAAAAAGGAGAGACAACAAGAACATTTGGGATTAGTGGAGGACACTCATTGTCTAAGTAATAGTGGGTTCTAGAAAGCAAATAGAGAAAACAGAGGGGAAGAAATAATTTTTTAAAATAAACCACATTGAAGAAAGTTTTTCCAAGAGTGAGGGATATAAGCTTCCAGATTGAAAGGCTGCCTGGAGGCTCAGAACCATGGATGAAAATAAGCCCACATCAAGGCACGTTCTTAGGACTTTTAGCCTGGTGTGGGGAAAGAAGACCTTGAAAGCTTCCAGAGGGATAAGACAGGGCACATACAAAGAACGGGAACCAGAATGGCACTGGACTTCTTTAAGGCAACAGTGGAAGCTGGAAAACAGTGGAGTGATGCTTTACAACTTGTGAGGAATTCTGTGCCCGGCCATCTTATGTTCCATAGTCTGGAACATTTTTAAACGTGTAAAATCACACTTTTTTTTTTAACCTTCTGTGGACCTTTTCTCAGGTCACAGGAGGTTATGAGAGCATATGTTCCATCAAAATAAGGTTGTAAACCAATAAAGAGAGACCCGGGATCCAAAAATAGGGTATGAGGCAGAAAAGCAGAGTGATGGAAGATGTCGCTACACACCCAGTTAGATTGGAGCAGGAGAGAGGGGGGCTCCAGGGGCGACTGGAGGAGCAACTGAGAGTTGACCAAATGGGTCTGGACATGCTGAAATAGTATTTATACTTCTAGGAGAGGAGTAAAACATGCATGAGAAATAGATCACAGGAAACTAAGCAAATTGGGGGAAAAAGACCATTATCGATGGCAAGGAAGTAAAGGTAACACTGGAAAGGAAATATAATAAAAATATATGATGTGGTTCATCCGTGAAGAACGCTTAGCATAGTCACGGTAGGTAAGTACTGACGTGAGATTATCATACCCTGCCGTAATTGCACTGGAGGAGCGGTGAGACGTGTGTGGACGTGGGACGAGGAGGGTAGGCATGCAGTGCGAGAGAGCAGAATGCTCTTTCTCTCCAGTTAGAAGACACTGCGTAAAATATCAAAACTGCGAAATCAAGCAGGCGTGTTCTTTAGAAATATGTAGGCAAAGAGCAGCAGGAGCTAAGGGCGGACAGCAGCTGCCCCTCAACAAGAGAATATAAATCAAAGTGCGAAGGGCGGTAAGGGAACAGCTATTTTACGTGTCGAGCCTTGTAATTATTAGTTGATGTTTTTTGACTGATGAGAAACAAGCCTATTATATAAGACCTTGTTTTTTAAATGTTTAAATTTTAAATTCAAGGTATATGGGGCGCCCGGGTGGCTCGGTCAGTTGAGTGTCCGACTCTCGCTTTCAGCTCAGTTCACGATTTTGGGATCGTGGGATTGGCCCCCCGTCAGACTTGGTGCAGAGTCTGCTTGAGATCTTCCCCCTGTGCTCCTCCCCCTGCTCCTGCTCTCTCTCTCTCTCTCTCAAATAAGTAGATAAGTAAATCTTTAAAAAATTCAAAGTATATGTGTTATAGGGTTTTTCCTTATTGGTTCTGTATGAACATTTTGTTTTAAACTGAACATTTTAAGTTTTTATTTTTTATTTTTTTAAAGATTTTTATTTTTTTAAAGATTTATTTGTTTGGGGGGAGGAAGGGGAGGGTCAGAGGGAGAAGGAGAGAAAGAATCCTCAAGCAGATTTTGTGCTGAGTATAGGGCCCCACACGAGGCTTGATCCCAGGACCCCAGCATCACAACCTGAGCCAAATCAAGAGTCCGACACTTAATCGACTGAGTCACCCAGGTGCCCCTAAACTGAACATTTTATTCTTTTACTTTTTTTTGTTTTTTAAAATATTTTGTTTATTTGAGAAAGAAAGAGTAGACAAGCGAGAGAGAAGGAACAGGGGGAGGGGGAGGGAGAAACAGACTCCCTCCTGAGCAGGGAGCCCGACAACGATGTGGGGCTCAATCCCAGGACCCGGGATCATGACCTGAGCCAAAGGCAGATGCTAAACCGATTGAGCGATTCAGGCATCCCTAAACTGAACATTTTAATAGCACTTTAAAATCAGTACAAAATATCTGGGTTGGGTGCTGTACCTTTTTAAGGAGTTATCACTCATGCTTTTTTCTTAATGCATGCTGACAAATCAGCAGCACCAAGACAAAAATAAAACACTAAGTGACAGTCATTTTACTTTGTTGCAGAACCAGGCAGGGTTTTATCAGCAACAACATACTTATTATCAAATTGTAACTTTAATACCGGTCAAGACAGAAATTGAAGGTAAATATATATTCATAAATTAGTAATTAATCTTTGGGAACTTTGAAATATGATACAGTTTTTTGTATTTTCAAAAACTATGAGCAATTTTTTGTAGTCAAAAAACACTGATAAATATGGACAGTGAGCGATAAGACACTAAAAAGGAAGATGGACCGAAATAATCCTAATTTGAGTTTGGTTATTTTGTTAACATGGACTGTATGTTTCAAGTTAAGCATTTTTTAATATACCATTTTTCGAATAAGGCTCTTACCATGAGGGAATTGACTACACATAATGTCGCAAGCTCTCCCCGGCTCATTTCAGTTTCTATCGCATTGGTCAGTTTGCACCACATAAAGTAAACTCTGCAAGCAGCATATTCACAGCACAAACCTTGCTTGGCTCTCCCCTCCCCCCCAAAACCCCACTCCATAACAGGTGCAGCCTGGAAGCTTCCACTCTAGTCTGTGAGAACTGGTGGAACTTGGCTACCAAGCCTTTTGAGCCTGTGGTTGCTGGTTCATTGCCATGGCCATACCAGGGTGCAGAAGGGAGCTACACAGTCAGACCTAAGGCAGGAGCTGTGGTGCTCTGACTATTCAGCTAGGTCGTTCTGCTGCAGCTCAGAACCTGCTGGGACTCGATGGGTGCTCTAGATATGTGGCTCTGCAGCTGTGATGTGCTTGGATCGGCATGGGGGAAGGCAATGTGCGGACTGGACCGATGAGGTCTCAGGTCATGACTAGTCGACCTGATGTGGTAGGAAGAGCAGCTCCCACTATTGTCACTATTGTCAATGGAGCCACTCCTTCTGACTGCTCTCTGGAGCCCTGCATGACCAGTTTCATTAGTGTCATTACTGTTCTGCTTGCTGGTGTGTTTTGCTTTTGTTTTTGTCTTCTTTATCATCAGGTACAGATTTGGGCAAGGAATTTGACAATCCACAAACATGTCTGATATAGAAAGTGGATTTTTAAAAATTAGGGATCCTACCTTGTCACTTCTGAGTAATTCCCCATAGTGACCATAGTAAGCAACTTCTGAAGCCAGGCGGAAGGTTTTCTAATCAGGTTTAACTTAAATTTTTCCAAATTCTTGTTAAGGCTACAATTAATACATGTATTTCTTCTGAAATCCTTCATTAATATTAAATATTCAGGCCTCTCTTTTATATCTCCACAAAATCCCATTAAACTGGATATTCTGCCGTGAAGCTGAAGATGGTTAGTTTTGGTGATAAAAAAGTAGAAGGCTGGCGTGGGTTATGAAATCTGTATTTCTACAGCTCCCCCTCTCCCACAGTTCTTATGCCCAGTGATGTTTGGTCATCACTCTTGCAACACTGAGAAGAACGCAGGCTTCCAGAATTAGTTTTGAATTCAAATCTGGGCTTCTCTTAATGCCTAATCTTTGCCAAGCCTCTACCCAGGTCCTCTGTAAAATGGGGCAGTGAGACCCAAATTTCCCGGGGAAAGGGCGGTCGCGAGTATTCGAAGTGAAAACACAGGCCCTTTAGCCTCCCTCCCCCTTACCTGAATGAAGACCTGGAGCGTGGCGCGGCTCACCAGCACGGTGCACACTCGCGAGGCGGGCTCCGGCTCCCCGCCAGCCGTCTCCAGCTCGTACTTCTGCCCCATGATGATTGCCATGGGCAGGGCGAGGCCGAGGGAGGCGGCCCACACGAGCGACAGCAGGCGGCGGGTCCGGCGCGGCGACAGCAGGCGGCGGGCGCGCAGGGGCTGGCACACGGCCAGGCAGCGCTCGGCGCTCAGGCTGGCTACGCTGAGCACCGTGGTGTAGGCGCACAGCTCGCGCACGAAGTAGTAAGCGCGGCAGCCCAGGTCGCCGAACACCCAGGGGTAGTGGAACCACACGAAGTTGTAGAGCTCCATGGGCACGCTGACCAGCAGCAGCAGCAGCCCGGAGAGCGCCAGGCTGAGCACGTGGTAGCGCAGGCGCCCCGGGGGCCCGGCTCGCCCCTTCAGCACCACGTGCACGGACAGCGCATTGCCCGCCGTGCCCAGCGCGAAGATCAGCGAGTAGAGAGCGGTGAACAGCACCTTGGCCCAGAGGCGCGTGTCCACGCCCAGCCGGGCGTCCAGGCTCAGCGCGGGGCCCGGAGTGGGCCTCGGGGGCCGCGGGCTGCTGCTCTCCATCCCGCTCCCGCGGCCGGCGCTCCCTCCCGCTCACTGCGCGGAGACTGGGCGAGCTGCCCAGAGAGGAGAGCGAGCGCCTCCTCCTCTCCAGGAACCTCCAGAGCGGGAGGACCCGCCCCCCGAAGGGTGCCCCTGAGCAAACGGCCGGGCGGGACCGGCCAGCGAATGTAAGCCTGTTGGCTGCGTTTACATTTCTCCGTTCAGTTCAACCCACGGAAGCACTGGGTGCTGGGTGGAAGGTGATACAGAGGGGTTGGGCCTGACTTACCAGCTGCGTGAACTTGGGCAAGTTTTTTAAACCTCTCAACTCATTTCTGCATTTAAAAAAATATTTACGTTGCAGAGGCTCCGTGAAGGTTAAATGAGCCAATCTGTGAGAAAGCTCCAAACCTTCGGTATACCTAGGCATCCCATGGGTACCATGCGCCTGGGCCACTTGCACTGCGCTCCTGTGTGTGTAGTCCCAGAGACAGCTGGTCAAACGCTTGCCAGAACTTTGGCACTTGGCAGCTGTGACTCTTCTTGCTGAAGGGCTGTTTGAACACCACACTAACATTCTCCAGGGATTTCTTTGTCTCTGGTACAAGCGTCCTCACGGTATCAGGCTTTCCCAGGCTTTTAGGATGTCATTCCCATGGAGCAGGGTGAGGAAGTGAAAAGAAGTGTACTAACATGCTTTAAAACCTTTCATTAGTCCCTTTCCTTAACCCTTGTAAATGCCAGAACTTTAGAGTTAAAAAGCCTTTACTTATCTTGCACTTAGAACCCCTGATCCTTACTAGAGCCAAACCCAGGTCTCCTGATTCTTTGTCTTTGGCAAAGTTGCTATGCTCCACTGATACTTTAATCTTCCAGCCAGATATATAATCTTACAGTAACATTGTGGGCTTAGACTGCAGCAAAGGGATTTTTGTGGGACACGATTCAGTCGACCACAAGGATTCCATACATGAGTTTTAGACAAATTTTCTTTGAAGCAAAAAACCTGTATTAATAAATTTTTAACTCCTTACTGGGTTTCGGATAGCTCAGTAAGGCCTGTAGGATTTAGAAAAAGGCAAGTTCCTGCTTCCCTTTGGAAGACTTCTCCAAGTATTCAGTCTCCCAAGGTCGAGGCTGGAACGGTGGAGAGGACAGTGGGCTTGGGATCAAGAGAGGAGGGTAGGAGTCTCGGCTCTCATTCGCTAGCTCTATGTCCCTGGCAAGCCATCAGCCTCTTTACTCCTGTGAGTTAGAGCACTGAGCAGATAGGAGTCTTCAGGACTGGAGTCCCTGGGCTGTCACTACAGGAGTTCAGCCTTACCAACTCCTACATGGTAAGAAGCTCAAAGACAAAGGGAGCAGTTCCTGGTTTTTCACTTGTGGCACTGGTGGGAATGTCCAAGAGGTGAAGGAGGTATGGTTACCTTTTTAGGACAGCTCTAGGTAAGCATCCTCTGTCATGTAGAAAGAGGAGAGTTTCCTTGGTGTCTTCAATGGATAAGCCTCTCCAGCCAGGTCAGAGGAGCCTACAAAATGCGTTTAATGTGGCAGTGAGGAAGAATCAGCACCATTGACTCACCCCGTGGCTTCCCTCTATGGCCATGTCAGAGGGCTCACAATTTCTCTCTTCACCCAGGAGACCACAGCAGAGTGCCTGAGGTGCCCTCTGTTTGTAAGTTTCATTCGAGGTCCTTCTAACCTGAAACACTTCTCAGAGAGTGTATCCACGTGTGGATGCCCTGGGCCCAGAGCTTGCTTCTTCCATACCCATATGAACCTAATTTTGCCTCTGAATAAAAACAAAACATCCCTTGTGTTAAGACTAGTTTCAGTCTGTATTGGGAGACTCTGACCCCTGATATCCTCCACTGTCTATGTTAGAATTAAAATCCTGGCTCTCCTGTTGAACTAAAGGATTCCACCTCTAATTATGCAGCAGATCACTCAGAACCACTCAGCGCTAGAGGGATCCACCAGGTGTGAGCAGCAGTAGAAGGTCAGCAGTTCTGAGTCCAGGGATGCCAGAGATGGAGAGATGCTGCTTTGGGCTGTCAGGTCAACCATGTAAAGTATTAACGAGGCTTCCTGGTCAGGCCAGGGGGTCTCTGAGGCCAGGACCCTTTGCTTGCTTTGTGCACCCAGATTCCTGACCTTCTTGGCTGATTACTTGCAAGATGCAATCCAAAGGGCATCTGCTATGGACAGCTTTGTGTCCCCCTTCCCCCAATTCATATGCTGAAGCCTTCATCTTAGTATGACTGTATTAGGAGTAAGGAAGTAATTAGGGTTAAATGAGGTCAGAAGGGTACGGCCCTGATCCCTTAGGATTAGTGTCCTTACAAGTGGAGGGAGCAGAGAGCTCCCTCTCTTTCTGCCATCTGAAGACACGGTGAGAAGGAAGCTGTCTGCCTGCCAGGAAGAGTTCTCAGCAGTAGCTAAATCAGCTGGCACCTTAACCTTGGGCTTGCAGCCCCTTGCAGATCTGTGAGGTCAGTCCCTACGCAGCTTTGGATCCTGATGCCAACCGATGACCTGGAGAGATTATTTGCTACTTGAACCTTGAAAAAAAGAGTTAATTCCTGTTTCCCTTACTCCAGGATTGAGCCCTGGTAGCATTTTCTGACTCAGACAATAGAGTTTACCTTCACAACAACCGCAGAGCATGTGTGTGTGTGAGAGAGAGAGAGGCAGGCATGTGTGTATGCGTGTGTGCGCGCACACACACACACACACAATCTTCCCTTCATTATGCATTTCCATACTCATTCTTCATTCTTCTCTGCTCTGCCCTGAGTTCTCTGTCTTCCATGTGGGTTCAGCCCATGGTGGACAATGAGAAATTGGAAGGAGAGAGTTGAAGGTATTGTTCCTTTCACTTCCTCCCCGCTGGATTACTGCTGATGGACCCCCACACTTGGCACCCTCCACCAAATCTCCTGCAGGGGTCTCCTCCAGCTCCTTCATGTCCTAGCCTTTGATGTCTGCTGTAATAAGTGACAGCAAACGGGATGGCTGCAGACAGTGCAGAGTAATTACCTTACAGTTCAGTAGATCAGAAGTCCAGGTCTGGTGGGGCTCCCATCACGGTGTTGGCAGGGTGTGCTCCTTCCGGAAGCCCTAGCAGAGAACCCGTGTCCTTGCCTTCTGGTTGCTGCAGGCTGCCAGTGCCATTGCCTTGTGGTCTCCTCCTTCTCAAAGTCAGCAAGGTCGTGCCACATTGCTCCCATGCTGCCATTTCTGCTTCTCTCCTGCCTCCCCCTTCTTTGTTTAAAGAGCCTGTGATTACATTGGGCCCACCTGATGTACACAGCAAGGACAGAGACTGTGGTGACAAGCAGTGGTGACAGGTGTGCTGAGCTCTGCAGCGGCAAAGCAGGAGGAGGGTCTGGGGCGACTACTCAGGTGATTGGAGATAATCTGGAACAGTCTCCCCATTTTAAGCCCAGCCAACCAGCAACCTTAATTCCACTGCAGCCTTAATTTCCCTTTGCCATGAAATGTGACCTCCAGGATGTGACATAGACACAGGTTCTGGGGATTAGGATGTGGACACCTTTGGCGGCTGATGCCCTGCCTCCTACACCTGGGCTCTGGCCACACTGCCCCTCTCCTTTCCCCCAGCCCAGGCTGGCCTTGGCCCCTCCTCTGGCTGGTATTGGTCTTGTCACCGCCTCCTGGCGGTCTTCCTCAACTCTGCCCATATCTTGTCAACACTCTCGGGTTCCTTAAGGACTCAGCTCAAGGGTCCTGTTTGTTTTCTACTGGGACCTTGATGGATCTAGTGTATGTTCATGATAAAGGACTCTTATCCAAAATACAGAATTCTTCAAGCTCAACTATAAGAAAACCAACAACTGGATTAAAAAATGGGCCAAAGACCTTCGCAGACATCTCAACAAAGAAGACACACAGGTGGCAAGTAAACATATGAAAGATACTCCCCATCATAAGGCATCAGGGAGATGCAAATTAACACATCCACGAGGTACCACGACACACCTGTTAGAATGGCGAAAATCTGGGATACTGACAATGCCCAGTGCTGGCGAGGACGGGGGGCAGCAGGAACGCTCACTTCACCGCTGGTGGGAATGCAGAATGGTGCAGCCACTTTGGAAGACAGTTTGGTGGTTTCTTATAAAACTAAACATACGCTTCCCATACAATCCAGAAATTGTGCTCCTTGGTCTTCATCCGAAAGAGTTGGAAACTTACGCCCACACACAAACCTTATATGCATACAGATGTTTATAGCAGCTGTATTCATAATTGCCAAAACCTGGAAACAACCCAGATATTCTTCCGTAGGTGAATAGATGAACCAGCTGAGGTCCATCCAGATAATGGAATAGCGGTCAGCACTAAAAAGAAATGAGCTCTCAGGCCAGGAAAAGACACGGAGGGCAGGAGGGATGAGTAGGTGGGACACAGAGGATTTTTAGGGCAGATACTAAAAAGCTAGATCCATGGTAGTGTGTGTTTGTTGAAATCAGAGATTGTACCACACCAGTAATGAGCCCTAATGTCGACCACGGACTCTGGGTGATAGTGATGTCAGTGTAGGCTCGCCAGTTGCAACAAGTGTACTAATCAGGGGCCGGGATGATGATAGTGGGGAAGGTGTGCATGTATGGGAACACAGTACATGGGAGCTCTCTGTATTTTCAGATCAAATTTGCAGATCAACCTAAAGTACTCAGGAAAAACTAAGTTTATTAATGAAAACCCACCTGATGTGACTTTTTCCCATGCTGGGTCCTTGCCACTGTGTGAAGTGCCTTTGGAGCCAAAGAGCAGTAAGGCCTGGCCAAGGGGCGACCTGGACCCGCAGGTAAGCTCCCTCCCTGGCACACTCTACGTGTTGGACGAGGAGGAGTCTCTCCACTTCTTCCTGGCCAGGTGAGCCTCCCTGAGCCTCTCTCCTTTTCTGGGAAAAAGCAAACCTTGATGATTAGAGATGGCGTGTGTGAGCAAATACTAGGCACATGGAAGGGGCTCAGACATGTCTGTTTCGACCTCATCCTTTCCCTCAATCGTCAAAGGATGGAAGACTCATTATGGGGTGGACAGATCCGGGAAGGCTCCATGGAGGAAGGAGGTCTGACATGGGCCCAGAAAGTGGACAAATTTGAAAAGGAAGAGAGGAGGGGAAAGGCGTTTAGGGGAAATGGGAATGGAAAAATCCAGTGTTCTTGGGGGCTTAGCAGGTGCCTCTCAGGCTCTGGCCTGGCAGCCTGGGGGATTCTTCACAGCTTGGGGGGCACACGGCCGGGGAGGTGTCTCAGGGGAAATTCAGCTTGGTCCTGGCCACGGCCCCTTGGGGCACTGATGGAGTCTCAGGAGCTGTAGGGCAGGAAATGATGGAGAGTCGGCAGCTGACGGGAGCCCCCAATAAACACAGGCTCAGTTTCTTCAGCTGTAAAATGGAGCTATTAATGCCTATGTCGAAGTTATTGTGAGGATTAATAGTTGCTACTCCTTTTTGAGAGTCTAACCCATGCGAGGTAGGCATTGCGTCAAGGACTCTCCATACACGGCCTCAAGTGTCCCCACAACAACTCTATTTTTATCCCTGTGTTTCCCAGATAAGGAAACAAAGGCTCTTGGAGGCTGAGTCAGAATTGCTGCTAAGGGGAGGGTCAGAGCCGGAGCCCAGGTCTGTGGGACTCAGGTTGTGAGGTCTACGCGTCACCCTCAGCTTCTGGGCGCCCCGTCTGCACTCACGTCCCCACTTCTGGGTGGACCAGCCAAGCAAGTGCTGGCTCTCAGTGGCCTGACATTGCAGCGAGACGCGTGTCCGCCAATCTCCGGCCGTCTGCCAGCAGACGTTCCTCCGGGAGCGTCCACGGGCCTGCGTCCTCCCAATTGATGCCGTGGCACCGGCCTCCGTGTTCAGAGTAACTTCGGTCTGGGCAGCCCTGTACCTCCGTCAGATTTCTGGCTAAACGCTAGACACGGCCAGGTATAATTACTCACGATCTTATCACTCGTTGGTCATGAGGTTCTTAAAATATCTTGACGGGATGAATTAAAAATAGTAAGAGTGGTGGTGACCCAGCTCAGTAGAAGTGTCTCAAAGTGTTATTTTTTCCCTTATAGTTAATAACACTCAGGCGTTCAGACTATGGGAGATGGTGGGAGCAGGGGGGGCCACCCGGCTCTGAGGCCGTGTGCTCTCTGTGCTTCTCCGGGTGAGCAGGGCCAGGGGCACTGGGGTGGCCAGGACCGTGGTGACCTGGTTGCAGAGGCCTGGGATTGAGTCCCTCCCTGATCCTTCCCAGATGCAGCACCTGGGGGAAGCCACTGCCCCCAGAACCCTTTACACGTTCCCCTTTACAGAACCCTTTACAGAAACCCCCTTGCATTAGGTAGGACCCAGCTTTCCTGTGTTCTAAACTTCACTTGCCCTAGCAGCCCAGCTGGGCTCTGTGTGGGTCAGGGTCCTCTCTGGAGGGAAGGAGAAAGAGCTGTGAAGAGTGAAATCGGAGAAGGCTTGGCCAGGGAGGAGTTTCAGAAGTGGGGTTGATCTTTCAATCAGGAGGTGGTTGGCCTTAATGTCAGGGTCACCCGTCACCCATTGCAGGGACGAGAGGAAGAGCAGAGCTTGGATGGGGGTGTGGTAAGAGTTGAGTCGGTGAGCCTGACTTGTCACTCTTCTAAAGCCCCTTCCTTTACCCTGCTGTGCTCTACGGGGGCCACCCTCTCCCTCTGGGTGGGATCTCGAGGTTCTTGTCAAACCAGGTCAAAGCCCCTGCACCCGCTCCTGCAGCGTGCCCTCTGCTCGCAGCCTTGTCCAGGAGCTGCCCCCGTTCTATGCTCGCCCTCGCACTCTGCTGCAGGTCCCTCTACACCCTGGGCCTCCGTGAGCCCAGCCCATCACCACGAATCCAGGGCTCCTGGTAGGATTCGAACTACATTCCCAGCACCGTATTTGAAGTCAGCCTGGCCCTGCTTTGCCACTTCCTGCTTCGTGACCCAAGGTCATTCTTCAAGCTCCTAAGTTGTGTCTGTAAGCCCAGAAGGTGGCTGTGGACCATATATACCAGAATGGGGTTGGAGTACTTAGCCTGGCGGTGGGGTGGGGGGCAGTATTCGAAACAGGCTGTGCCTGATGCTGCTGCATGTGATAGAGGGGACAGCAGTGGCTTCTAGGGGAGGGTTCCAGGAACCCAGCCTTCCTGACTCCCCGAGGTGTGCCCAGGCAGCTCACAGGAACGGGACTGGAGGAACAGAGAGAAAGGATCCCAGGGTGGGGGTGGGAACTGGTGGTGGAGGGGACCGTGAGCAGGCTCCTCCCACTCTGCAGGCAGCACTGGACAGACGTGGTCTCTCCAACACCTGCTGTTGTCAGCCCCCCACGTCCGCCCTCTAGAGCTGTGTGCCAGGGGTGGGGAGGGGGGAGTTAGTCCATCTAACTGACTGGAGCCAGTGGCCACCAGCAGGGGTCATGGCTCCCACCCCTGTGCCACCAAGCTCAGGAAGACTGGCCTGTGCTGGGAATCTCTGCATCTTCCGGAAACGGAAGGTGTCTTGGGTTGTTTGCTAGCCAGTCCCCAGGTGGGAGAGGATTTGCAATTCAACACTCTGCTCTTTTCCTGAGCCTTGTGACTTGGCTGGGCTCCTGGCTGTAAAGGGAAGCCGACTGCTCTGGGCTCCGTCAGCACCCCCTCCCCCCAGCCTCCCAGCTTCAGAGAGGGGGTGAAATCAGCCACGTTGGGTCACTGATCTCCCGAGCTGGGCGAGGAGACAGCCAGCATCCCGCAGGCCAGGCCATGGAGGAGCAGGACCGTGGCGGGTCTACCTGGGAGCCCCCGCAGGACAAGAGCTCCCCAGATTCACCATGGTCGTGGGTAAGGGCCAGGGCTTGGCCGGCTGTGCACTGCGGCCCCCGCTGGGAACGCTGGTGGGACCGCAGGGACCTTCTGTGCCCAGAGGCACACTTAGGATTGAGGCAATCACATTTCTCCAAATAAGAGGTGGGACCAGCTGCTCCCCAGGGACTCCTGTGACGTGGAGATGGCATTTATAGAGGAGGTTTTAGAACTTACTTAAGAATTTAAGGGCTTTTTTTCTGTGGTTTGGATGGAAAATGAGCAGTGACTGCTTCAATTGTCAAGACAGGGACGCAGGGTGTTTTGCAGGCTTCCTGGCCAGGCAGAGAGCTGGGCACTCATGCTGTCTTCCATGTGCGTGTGGAAGGAGAGGCCCCAGAAGTGTCGAAGTGACCTGCCCTTGTGCAGTCATTTAACCATGGTGTCCTGGGGGCTGTGATGTGTGTGCTGTAGGGCTCCACTGGCCTCCAAAGCCAGAGGTGGTACCGTCCTGCCATTTTGGAGCTCACCCTAGATGCCAGGGCTTTGGTTCAAAAGTAGTTATTTTCAATTAAAGCCCTAAAGCAGGAGTAGAGGGTGCTCAGATAACCCCAAGTAGAAGTGGGCACTGGGGCTGTGGCTTCGGTTAGAATTCATGACTTGCTGTTTCTTCCAGAGGCCGGTGGGTGGAGGGGAGGTTGGCTGCAGTGAGGACAATGTATGAGCCACCACCCCCCCCCACCCTGAATGGTATCTGCTTCTTGTCCTTAGCTGCACAAGGCTGGGGTTGTGCTGGAACTTTCCATGTGCCTTGGAAGCAGAGAGAGCTGGGGCTTTCTGCCTCTGAGGGAAATAGAGTGAGGGGTGCGGCAAGCACTAGGCTGCTGGTTCCCCAAACACCTGTCACCTGTCACTTCAGTCATGTGCATCCTCAGGGGGGTTCCTTTCCCTTCAGGGGCAACAGGCCCTGCTGGGAACTTGCTGTGGGTGTTCGGGCTGGAATGCGGTGGGGGTGCTGGGCCGAGAAAGGGGGCCCTGGTTCTGCTCCTGCCTCGGCCACCATTTGCAGTTGGCCCGTTGGGTGAATTGTCCATCCAAGGGTGGACAGATGCTGGCAGAAGAGTTCCCCGAGGCCGATCACTGACCCTCTCTCAAGAGGCAGGCCGAGGACGGGAATGGGGCCACCCCCAAGGAGTGCTGTGTAGACCAACAGCACGCACACTCTGATTAAATAGACTGGTTTTGTGGGTAGTTGGAGATTAAGATGGCCATGTCTTGTTTCCATTCCTGGAATGTCTCTCTTACTCAGGGCGGCCCCGTCTTCCGCGAGGGCAGCTCTGCTCCCTCATGATGCTCTCCCACGTCCCCAACNCTCTGATTAAATAGACTGGTTTTGTGGGTAGTTGGAGATTAAGATGGCCATGTCTTGTTTCCATTCCTGGAACGTCTCTCTTACTCAGGGCAGCCCCGTCTTACGCGAGGGCAGCTCTGCATCCCTCATGATGCTCTCCCACGTCCCCAAAGGGGACCCCTAGTCTCCACTGCCCTGGGTCGCAGGTGTTATTATTGTGGGCATCTCTCTTGTACGGCCCATGCAGACACCGTCATTCCCATTTGACAGTCGAGGAAACAGGCCGTGGAGTTGGGACTTGCCCACAGGAGCTCAGGGGCTGCTGGAAGGTGGGGACGGGAAGCCTGTCCCCTGGGGCCAGCACAGGCCCTGTTCTCAAATCCCGGGCACTCTACAGACGCGGTGAGCTGGGGACACTATGACACTATCCGTTCTTTGCTTATAAGTTATATTTCCTGATTATAAAAGCATGTTCATTAGAGGAGATCTAGAATATACAGCAAGGTGTAAGTAAGATAGCGAGATGCCCATCACCCACTGCTCGGGGAGCCTGGGACCTTTGTAAATAGCGGTCACGCTTCAGGCTCATTCTAGTTAAGCCCCAGAAAGGATTTAAATCTACCCCTTGTCCTTTTTTATTCCATAACTCTCTTAGGCCCCACTCCGCCCCCAGTGCTTGATGCGAAAGCCCCAGGCTGCGTAGCACCTGCTGTGTGACTCTCTTCCTGCGGGTGGGGGGTGGGGAGCTGGGGAGGTGGACCCTGGAGCTGCTGTCCTGGCTCCTGCAGGGTCTCCGCCCCCAGGTGCAGGGTCTGCAGGGGCCCGGACACTGGGCTCGGCACAGGCTTGCGCCGGTGTCTGGAAGAATCACACCTGCCACACTGAGAGCGGCTGCAACACCGGGACCCCGGGCTGTGTAGCCGGCAGCTCCAGTGGGAGGACCGGCCTCCTGCTGCTGGGGGCACTGAGTCCCGGACTAGGCCGTGGAGGGCAGGGGAGGGCCAAGTCCAAAGTCAGGCCACAACAACGCAGAACTGGAACGCAAAGCAGGAAGTGGGGGCAGACACTCAGGTGGATTGACTGTGGTGCAGGAAGGCTGAGAAGGAGGCTGCGGTCCGGAGAGCCGGCCAAGCAGGGCGGGAGAGGCCCGAGTTGCCGCTGCCAGGGCCGGGAGCCCAGGCTGGGCTGGCTGCTTCTGGGAAGAAGTGGCCCAGCCATAGTGGGGTGCTTTCATTCCTGGGACTGGGGAAGGGCAGCTGATAGAGCTGTGAGCCCTCGGGGCACCTGTTAACTTGGCACCATCTACCCGTGGCATTGGCCGACAGCATTCCCCGGGGCCATGGGCTTGATCTCCAGGCCCTGAGCATAGGCAGAGCCCTGTGGGGCACAGAGGGTTGGGTGAGACCTGGTCTCTGCCCGCAGGAGGTCGGGGCAGAATGTGAGTGGGTGGGCCTGCTCTCCCCCAGCTGCCAAGTTCACAGGAGCACGGATCAGGAGCAATTCCAACTGGCAGGGCCAGGGAAGGCGTCTCAGAAGCTGGCATTGGAGCCAAGCCTTGGAGGAGAGTAGGGTTTCAATAAACAGAGCACAGGGGGTGGGGTGGAGGGGACTGGGGGGCGGAGCCTTCTAGACTGAGGGCTCAGAGTGAAAGAAGGCTGGGTTTTGAGAGGACAGGGCGTTCTCCTCAAGCTAAGTCTGCAGGTTTTGCTCCTCAGGGGAGTTGACTGGGGAGTTTATTACTCCTTAGTGGGGGTGGGCTGGTACCCCTCTTCTTGGTCAGGCACCCCGGCTGTGAAAGCAAGCAAACAGTGGCCAAATATGTGGGACCCAATGTGAAACCAGTGTGCGTGTGGGGGTGTGTGTGTAGGAGCTGTAGGGCCTGGGCTCAAGCCCCAGCTTTGCTACTTATAAGTTTGGATTTCCTGGGGCCTTAGTTTTCTCATCTGTATAATGGGGCATATGGTATCTAATAATATAATATTCACAGGTCCTTGGTAAATGGAGCTATTACTGGTAATGACACTAAACCTGAAAAAAGATAGCCTGTAGTTACAGGTTGGGCTGCAAATATCATGTTGAAGAGAAGTCAGATCATTTACGCTCGGACCGTTGGTCTTAGTAAGCAGTGTAAGGGAGAAGGACACAAATCCAGACCCCTGGGTCTCCTGACAGGGAGGAGAATTTGGGGTGTAGTCTTCATCCAGGTGTTTTAGCTCGGCATTCAAGGCTTCCCCAAAGCTGGCCTCCCCTTCCTTCTCTTGGCTGTGTTCTCTGTTCTCAAGTGTTGCCCACCACTTCAGAGGTGCTGAGCCAGTCGAGTTAGCTGGGGCTTCAGGGAGGTGATCTTCGGGAACCCAGACCCATTCTGCCACCTCCAGCCCCTATAGACTTGGGCTGGGGTCTGGGCCTCAACTGCCCACAGTATATGTTTGCTGCCTGGACTCCTTTGACAATGCTGACCGGAGGTCTAGACAGAGGCCAGACAGTACCCCCCACGGTCCCTTTTTTTCTGGGACTTCTGGGGCCCAAGCCCCTGACCATGGGTGGGACATAGAAAGACAGAGTCAGGGAAAGGGTCCACTTCTCCCCAAAGCCCCAGCCGACCTGAAACACCTGTTTGCTCACTCAAGAGGCTCAGGTGGGCCTGAACCCTCCCAGGCTGGTGTGCGTGGATGGGGGAGAAGGGCAGAGAGAGAAACTGCAGGAAGCAATCCTCATAGCCCTCCCTCCTGGGGAGCAGAGCTCTGGCCGCCTTGCTCCTTCTCTCAGGGTCCCAGGCACCCCTCCATCTGTCCCTCAGGTGGATTGGTAGGGGAGTTCAGAGTGCCCCCTGGAGGCAGTACTCTGCCATTACAAACAGTGAAACCACCAACCCTCCTGTACAGCCCAGCGTGTGACCCGTGTGACTTTTACTAGTGAAGAGAAGTTAGGATGAATGTCGCAGCTCAATGGTGCACAAGGCCAGCAATCAATGGGTCCAATGCTAATTCCTCACCATCGCATTTTTTTGCAATTTAACTCCTTGCAGCAAACTGCTGTCCGCATATATTCCGCATCTTGCACAGAGACACGCACAGTCCCTCTTTGAGCCCATTGCCATCCTGCTCACCCTTTGAGGCCCGATTCCAATGCCACAATCTCTGTACAATTTCACTTAGTGGTTGAGTAGGTAGTACTTGCATATTATCCACCCCATGTTTCCGCGTGTTTCTGACGGAGACTGATTTGTTTCCCTTTATGAAATCAGATTTGCGGGGCGACAAGGCCTGGTCACTGCTTTTAAAATCTGACTGCAGCGAGGACCTTCCCCTCTCCGCCTGTTATGTTCAGTACTTACTTACCTGTCTCCTCTCTCCTGCTGAGCTGGGAGCTCCCCAGGGCAGGGAGGGTGTCTCCGTCTTGGCGTCCCCACAGCCCGGAGTGCAGAGCTGTGTCAACCTGGGTCAGTCGGGTTTGCATCTGTTGTCCTGATGTAATCATGTATCACACCCCCTTTTGCTCTCAGAAGTGTCTAGAATGGAATGATCACCCTGCCTGGCACATACCTGTAAGATCACACCTGTGCCTGGCTTTGGTGCAGTCCCCTAACCCACAGCTTGTTCCCAAAGGTCCTTGCTCGCTGTCACTCAGGGGACCCGTTCCCCTCCCCCACCCCTCTGATCAGGGCTGGAGCTGGGTGGGGGCTTTTTATGGTGGCGACGTGTTTCATGCAAAAATTAGGATTTCAAGTCAGTGTGACAGGCAGAAACTGTGTGGTCCAAGTCTGTTAGGATGTGGGTCCCCTGCAGCCACCATCCCTGGGCACGTCAGCAATGATGTTTAGGGGAAGAGGTTCAACTGACTCCCTGTTCGGGTTCACAGCCTAGCTCTCAGGCTTGCTGGCTGGTGACTGACCTTCTGTAGCCTCGTTTCTTCATCTGCAAAATGGATTTCCTGCGCCTAAGCAGGTTAAAAGCTGTGAAGCCCTTGGTATGCACGTAACTGGTGTTGTCTCTTATCAGATGCAACATGGGCCTGTTTTCTGGAGCCTTGGAACAGATTTCTATTCCTCCCGCAAAGCCTGGCACAGGGGCTTCGTGGCACAATGTGATGTCTCTCCTTGAGCCTTATACTTACATCTGGAGGGTGAGCTGTTTACTCCATGAGACCCACTGGGGAAGCGAAACAGTTGGCGAGACAGTTGGGCAAATAGCAGCTCTTTACTTTCTATTCCAGACCTTTCTGGGGAATTACCCCCTGGAGTGAAAATGGCAAGAGGAATCGCCATGCACCCTTGAAATTATTACTGTTTTTCTTTCCCTCCCTATTTTGCCAACAGTATATATAGCTGAATGCATTGAAATTGAAAGTATGTATATAATGAGGGTTCCACTCTTTGTCAACAAGAAATGTATTTTTTTTTTTTGCCCATGTTTATGCACTATTGAGAAGCAATATGCTGGGGAGCCCAAGAGTCATAGACTCAGAATTTGGAAACTGGTGTGCAGCCCTAGCAACCCAAATGACTAGGTATGTGACCTTGGACAAGGTCACTTCGTTAGAGACTCCGTTTCCCTGCCTGGCCCTGTGAGGCTCAATTGAGTTATGTGAGTCATAGAACTTTGCAAACTGTGGAGCCCCTCCAGATGCAGGCTACACCTCAGGGGTCTGCCTTGCGCTCGGCCCTATGCACGCTGTAGAATAGCAGATGGGGTCGATTTTAAAGGAAAGGCAGCGAGCTGAGAACTACATGAAATAATGTGCATCATGTAATGTGAATCACATCTATTTTTATTGTTCTGATATTTTAAAACATGAAACGATGTGACCGAAAGCCCGAGAGAAGGGGCTGAGCAGGCATGCTCCCCACGGTGAGGTCCGGACCCAGAGGGCTGGTCCGTGCAGAGCCGGGAGCCACCAGCGGCTCAGGACGCCAGCTCGTGGTGGCAGGTGGGCCTGGAGCTGAGCCTCAGGGGTGGGAATGGGGGCCGGGAAGAAAGCAGGGGAGAACAAGAGGTCTGGGCTGACTTGTGATTCAGAGAGCCACAGGTGCACACGTCTGGCTCTGCGGGGGAGGGAAGAGCCAGGCAGGGCCGCCCCTCCAAGTGTGCCCAGCACCTGCCCCCACCGACCCTTCCCACCTTGAGGAAGCTGCTCTCAGCCTCCCTGCTCATCCCTGAGCCCCCGCCCAGCTCCAGCCCTGAGCAGAGGGGTAGGAGAGGCCACTGGGACCCCTAAGCCTGCTGTGAGCAAAGACCTTTGGGAACAAAAGGGTCTTTGTCTTTACCCTTCGACCCTGCTTGGCTAGCTTGTTATGCGAGTAGATGGGGCGGGGTTTAGACCATCCCTTAGTTTTCTCCCAGCAGCTGCATGGCAAAGGTACTCAAAGGAGCTGTGCGGAAAGTATCAATGCACTGACAAGTCAGCGGGGACGGTACAGTTTGTGAAGCACAGGCTGGTGTCACGCTGGCGCTCAGGGACCTGAGCAGTGACGCTGGATCTGAGTCGGCTTCCTGAGCTGGAACTCCCACCTTTTTCCAGAGCCAAGAATGCCTGTGACGTCGGCAGCACGTCTGCGGGAGCAAGGTCCGGTCGGGGCACATGACCATCTTGTCTTTTTGTTCATGGAGGAGCCACTGTGACGCAGAGCTGGGGTGCTGGGGTGGAGCTGGGGTGAGCGGGTGAGCTGGTGCCAAAGCCTTCAGTGAGGCTCGGTGAAAGAAGAGCAGACAATGTTGTGTGGCACATATGCTGATGGGACTTTTTCCTGGGAAAGATTATTATTTATCGTGAGAGAACGCATATCCCACTTGGGGGATGTTAAGGTATCTTTCTTTGATGAAAACGATTATAATAGCATATGCACTTTCCTTCCTTCCTTTTTTTTTTTTTTTTACGAGTGAGAGTGGGGGATGGGGAGGGGAGAGGAAGAGAGAGAGAGAATCCCAAGCAAGTTCCCCGCCCAGTGCAGAGCCTGATGCGGGGCTCGATCTCATGACCCTGAGATCACACCTGAGCTGTAACCAAAAGTCGAATGCTCAACCGACAGAGCCAGCCAGGCACCCTCCTTCCTTCTTTCTTAAGAGAAGAAGTTGACAACTCTATGTCAGTTACCACCCGTGCTCCCCCGAGCAAACATAGAAAAAGATTATTGTCTTCTCCTTCCTTTGTTCATTCTGGTAATAAATATTCATGAGGTTTCTGCCACGTGGTAGGCGTCCTTCTAGGCCCTGGAGGTGGAGCAGTGGAAGAACCAGCCAATATCCCTGCCCTCCTGGAGCTGACATTCCAGGTGGAGGAGAAAAGAATGAGCAAATGAATAAGTAAAAGATGTACCACAGGGAGAGGGGGTGATGCGGGCTTGAGCCGCTGGAGGGGGACAGGATGGGAGAGGATGTGGCTTTAAGGGAGAGGTCAGCACAGGAGCC